>NC_090337.1:11402774-11711774 GCF_035084215.1 Heptranchias perlo
AGAGAGAAAGAATTGAAGGATATGGTGAGGAGGCAGGCAATTTGGTGTTGAGCTATCAAAAAGAAGCTATGACAATAATTATTGAATAAGCTGCAACAATATTTATTATTGCACTACCATAGTGGCAGATAAGTGGTGGGACATAGAGGCCCTGAAACTCCTTGGGAGTTCATACATTCTCCTGCCAAAGTGGATCCCCCAGGGAAATGGTGCAATCGGCAATTTTCAGCTGTTTCCTCAAGGGTCCCGGTGGTCTCCAGCTTCTTGGGAAAAAAAATTGGCTTGTTAACTAAGATTAGCAATAAAATCTAACTTTAAAGACCCTAACTCACATGTTACTTAGGCACGTTGCATGCTTTTGGCTACTTCGTGTAGCTAAATCTTAGTAAACATATAGCTCATTTGCCAAGAAATGTTATACTTGCATGAAGACTTCTGTATAATGAGCACAAGGAAAAATAGAATCTTAGCCTTGGATCAAGATGCGCTTATCCAGAAACTCACTCTGTTTTAATCTCAGCTGCTTATATAAACTGCACTTCGAGTTTGCCAAAGGCCTTCAACAGCAATGAATCACTCTGTAAGACCAGTGCTTCACTTAATTAGCTTTTCCCAGAAACTATCCGCCCCCTCAGTTATTTTGCCAATTATGAAAATGGATTGCTTGTATTTGACGACTCAATCTCAAAAATTATTTTTTTTTAAATGTTTTAACAATAGTACGGCAGATTTTCCTGTTCCTGGGCCCGGGGTTACTGGATCACCTGGATAGAGTGAATCCAGGAAAATCGGACGGAGGAAGTGTGTACTCCCACCCATCCATGAACTCGCTCATGGACCTTGTAATCTCCCAGCGTGATTTTCCTGTATTCGCCACACGCAGGCAACCAACAGCCCCCATTACAGGAACAGAAAACTCTTCCCCATTTTATTTTATCTGATTGAAATCAGGATGTGATAAGTAATTATTAAATTGTTCTCCCTTTAGAACCTATTACAAAAAAAACCCATCTTTGAGGCAATTTTATGAGTCCAAGTCGCCGATGCAAAGTCACGCAAGCCAGCAGCGCATAAGATGTCAGCTGTGCCTCAGTAGTAGCACTCTCTCCTCTGAGTCAGAAGGTTGTGTGTTCAATTCCCACTCCAGAGACTTGAGCACAAACTCCAGGCTGGCGCTTCCAGTCCAGTACTGAGGGATGCTGCACTGTCAGAGGTGCCGTCTTTCGGAAGAGGAGTTAAACCACAGCCCCGTCTGCCCTCTCGGGGGACGTAAAGGATCCCATGGCCCAATATAAAAGATGCCCTGTGGCGCCCATGAGTTACAAAAGGCATCCACAAGGAATAGGGTCTCCATTAGAAAAGGTGCAAAAAGAAGGGGTGCAGTTGGGGGCATAGACTCAGGATTATCACTGAAAGAACAAAGGGAAATTAGAAGAAATATTTTCATATAGAGAGTTATGAGAGAATGGAATGCTTCAACACAAGTTGGCTACAACATCATTGAAAGGGGAACTGAGTAAGTATTTTAAAAGGATATGGAGAAAGGACAGGAGACTAGGGTTACAGGAGACAGAGCCAGTTAAAAGACAAGCACCAGCACAGGCACAAAAGTTTGCTTGGCCTCCTTCTGCGTTTCAAATCTCATTCTATAATTATTCATTCAAAGTTTCCAGTCACTGTGAAGCTGTTATTACCAAAACCGATTAAGTAACTAGAACACATCTCAAGAGGATATTGTTGCCGTGCCAATTTCCATCAGAAGAACCCCCGAGGAAATTCCCAATGATGATTGTTTTATTATTTTATCTACTCAAGGAGGCAGGTAAAAGACTTTCTATTATAAACATCTAACTATTATATCAACATTAGATTATTTTAACATTATTGCTAAGGCGGGTAAATGGAGTTGAGGTACAGATCAACCATGATCTGATTGAATGGCAGAACAGGTTTGAGAGACTTAATGGCCTGCTTCCTGTTGCTATGTTATTATTCGCTTGTTCATTGTTTGCTTAATAAAATTACTTCATTTTTAAACTTTCATCCAGGCCTGGTGTGATGCGATACCCCTTTTGAAGACTGAAATGGGATCTTATAAGTAATTGCAAGTGCTAAAAGCAATTTCCAAACAGGGTATGCTATTCATTTATCCAGGTGTTTTACCTGAAGCTTACTTAGATCTCCAGGTAAGGATAGACACAGTTGAAGGTTTGGTGGGTTGGGACTCACCCACGAAGGTGATGTAAGAATTTATTGGGCTGAAATAATTTACAGTAAGAAGATTTAAAAAGTCCCAAAAATGGAACTTTTGTAGAGATCACTGGCGAGGCCACATATGGAACGCTGGGGCTATTGTTGGTGCAAGTCTCAGGGACTTACAGCGATTGGAGATTCACCAGGTGAAGTAGGACATTAGCAGAAGAAAACCCGCCATGGTATCACGGTCAGAGAAACATCGAATGTCCTGAATAAGTTATGCTACAGCTGCTAATGCACTTGTGTGACATTTAGAAAGGACATATTTTTACCTCAGGGGTTAAACAAAATTACATGATATATATGATAAACACTATAATACTTGCCAGAACTGTCACTATGACTGAAAAGAAAATATTTCTGTGAAGTTTCCTCTAAGACTGAATAACCAATCACTTCACTTCTGGGATATTTTATCTTTTGTGTTTGCCACTGTTCCAACAGAAGGAAGGAAGGAAGAAATCATTTTATACCATGGCCTAAAAGCCACAAGTTTCTATTATAAATGACTCGGTGTTGCTGTAATACTGAGTGCTCAACAAGCATTAACTTTACTTTTATATACTTTATACTTAGCCTGTCAAAAACAGCATTCCATTGATTGGATATTGAGGTGAATAATATGTTGCTTGTGTTACTTTAAGTAAAAACAATAAAGTACAAATTCCTCTAATAAACATCTTTGCATCATGTTTGGTGTATTGGGGAATGATTTGAACAGTAGAACATAGGGTTGGTGCCTGCAATCCTTCGGGCGCTGGGTTCTTATTTCTGGCGCAGTGTTGCAGAGAGGCGCAGGACACAGGCTGTGCAGTCCCCACAGAAAGGAAGGGAAAATTAGAGGAAGGGTAACTCCAAGCCACTCATGCAAGCCTCCTTGCAAACAGTTTCTGAACAGCACTTCAGAGGTCTGGAAGCCAGGACATTGTCTAAACACTGATAAGGGATGCAGGCCTGAGGAGCCAAGACAGGAGCTTAAAAAAAAGCAACCCTTAACACCACATGGTCCAAAGACATGCTTAATACACTCACTCTTGATATACTGGTGCCATTTTCTGTACTGAATTAAGACTTAAGGCTTTGCAACGCTCAACTATATGGCAGCAGTTTTAGACCCTTTGTTTTAAAACAATGCACTTTACCTTAACTTTGTGGCTCGGCCCATTGGGTTATGTCTGTCTGCCTGGCATATTCCACATATCAGACTATGAGGGATAGACTTCCAGATAATGTCGTGAAAGCATAAACCCTAGAATCATTTGAGACAATTGGATGCTGCAATTAAGGGATGATAAGATCTCTCTGGATGGAGGGATTAAGATGGCTGAATGGGCCTCTTCATTCATAATTATCTTGCAATCGTATCATTAATAACACCCGGTGAAGAAATTTAACATTTTAATTAGGCTATTTCCTGCCAGGTGCAGAAATTACCCGTGACAAATTGCAAATTTACTGCCAACAAGCAGTAAGCACTCCTGTGACCCAGCCGGAAAATTCCAATCACCATCCTTTAAGTTAAATGAAAATCATTAAAGTACGATTTATCCCAAAATATTTGTGGACAAAAAAATAAGCCGGACCAGAGTCAGATACATATGGTTAATAAGTGAGATGACTTTGTAACCTGTTTCAAAGAAAATGACATTATAATAACTACCTTGTTGAATTTATTTGCTTAATGTTAAACTGAGCTGAATATTATTACATGTTCATGATAAAAAAAGAAAATTGTGCGACACTTTTTTCTGAGTTTATGTAAGTGGGTGGAGGGATGAATAAGCGGATCTTAACAAAAGGGGGAAAAAATTGGATAGGGCCGGTTTTTGGGCGGGGGTAGCGCGATCCATAATTACCCCGCGCCCAATGGACCCTACGCAGGCAGGACGAGACTTTTGTCAGGCACCAGGACTGACCTGCAATCTGCATTGGAAATCAGCATTGAACGAGGATTCCTTGGAATTTGCACTTTCCACCAACAGGGGGAGCTCCAATCTCTTAAAGGCAGGTTGTCTGTTAGAAATCTCTTAAAGGTAACTGGTACCTGTTATTTGCTGAAAATAACATTCTGCTGTCTGCACGGAGTCTGAACGGAGATCAGACATTGCACACGTAAAGCACAGATGCAGCACCCGTCCCTATGTTTAAAAACTGATGAGTTATGTTAAAACATTGAATAAAGGTTGCACACTACTAAATCCCACATCCTCTAATCTGCATGCCAGACCTCACCAATCTGCAGATCTGAGTTTGTACCAGGCCTGCGAGAGAGCGTACACCAAGGTTCTCTGCTGATGCACTAGAGGCCTTGGTGCAAGAGATGGACAGAAGGAGGGACATCCTATATCCGCAGGGGTTGGGGGGGGGCAAGAATCCCTCCAGGCATATACCCAAAAGGCAGTGGGAGGCAGCAGGGTACGAAGTCAATGCCAGACGCACGGTATCATGAACATGGATGCAGTGCAGGAAGAAGTTCAATGCTTTGACGTGAGTGGTCAAGGTGAGTGAGGTCAACTGTCAACTGGCGTCTCCTACCAACTGCACCACTAGCCGCATCCACTGCTCCTCACACTACACCCCCCCATCACCCACATACCAACAAACTCTTTCCATCAGTACTCAACTCTTCCAATCAGATGCTTCCTCTCACCCTTACACATTACCACAGTTGCAAGCCACCCACCCACAACTCACAGGCCACACACACTGGCAGCTATTCAACCGTGACAGGCACATCCCCCAGACACACGTCCCGCTTTCTTGCAGAAGAAGGTGGCGCATATCAGGAGGCAGCAAGTGGCCGTGGTATTTAGCCCCTCGAGCCTGTTCCGTCATTCAATGAGATCATGGTGGACCTGTGACCTAACTCCATATACCAGCCTTAGCCCCATATCCCTTCATACCCTTGTTTCACAGAAATCTATAAGTCTCAGATTTAGAATTCACAATTGAGCTAGTATCAACTGCCATTTGCAGAAGAGCGTTCCAAACTTCTCCCACCCTTTGCGTGTAGAAGCATTTCCTAACTTCACTCCTGCAAGTCCTGGCTCTAAATATTAGGCTATGTCCCCTAGTCCTAGTATTCAAGTCTAGGAGACCTCCAAAAACAGTTACAAATGTCTCGGCAGCCAGAAGCAATAATCCAGCCACTAACCTGTAAATCCTGCATGGTCCCTTTAAATAGCGCTGGTGAGGTTCCTCTAGGTGCTCTAAGACACGTTCAGATGGGTGGGGTTAAGACTGTGCGTTGAGTTGAGCGTTAAGTGCCAAAATGGTGTCTATCATTTTAAATCAGCATAGCACACTGACTGTATCCATTTTCTCCTTACTTTACAGGCTTCTGGCATTCGTTATCTGTGCCTGTGCTAACTCCTATACCAAGATGGCGTCCAGCGCACATCACACTCGAAACATGCGTGCGCAGCCAAGACGCCATCTTGGCACTTCGGGAGGCCGCATAGCGCCGAAATAATGGGCACTACACGGCCCAATTTAGCACTCAAGTTGTTGACAGAAAACCAAACCCCCTCAATGCAGCCACCCTCCCACTTTGCTCATGAGGGCCACCGAGCCTAACCACCATGACCACCAGTATACAGGGCTCCTCCTCGCCGTCCACAAATCTAACTAGTCCCCCACAGGGCCAAATGAGCGGCCTTGTTCTTTGTCCCTATATCACTCCCAGTGCAAGGAACCCGATGAGGCGATATATTGCTCCTGCAGGCGCTGTGCAGTCAGGATGTACGGTGACTTCATCAACTATGTATGGGAGTGTACACTCATAAAATACACCTAAATATACAATGACTTCATTAAAAATATATATGTGCATGTGCCCTTAATCGTTCAATGGCTTAATAAAATGTACATCTACACGTATAACAGCTTCACAAAATACAAAATAATGTCGACCTAAAGGTACACTATTCTCGTGAAATGTAAATATCCTTTTTAAGTACCCAATATAAAATAAGTCCTAAAACTTAATAATGGGGTGCGATCACGTTGCGTGATATTAGAGTATAAATAAAGCATTCATAAGAAGTTTCTTTCTCCACTATTTTAACAGTCCCTTCACCACTAAAATGCTCACTGCCTAACTTCCCCTCCTGGCCCCCCTGCTCACTGATATTGTAAATGGTTCGCTCTCCTCAGGTACTGTCCCCCTTCCTTTCAAAACTGCTGTCACCATCTTCCCTTCCTCAAAGACCCACTCTCGATCCCTCTGTCCTTGCAAACCATCGTCCCATTCCCAACCTCCCGTTCCTCTCCAAACTCATTGAACATGTTGCCACCTCCCAAATCCGTGCCCATCTTTCCTGCAGCACCATGCTTGAATCTCTCCAATCAGACACGGCACTGAAACAGCCCTGATCAAAGTTACAGATGTCACTCTTTGTTACTGTGACCGTGGCGCACTATTCTTCCTCGTCCTCCTTAACCTCTCTGTCATTTTTGGCATGGTCAGCCACACCATCCTTCTCCAATACCTCACCTCTGTGTCCAGCTGAATGGGACTGCCCCCGCTTGGTTCCACAATTGCCCATCCAGTCAATGCCAGAGCATTCCAGTAATGCCTTCTCTTCCTGTGCCTGCACCGTTACCTTTGGAGTCCCCCAAGGATCTATCCTTGAACCCAAAGCAACAGAACACAACTGAAAATTGTATTATTTCTTGCTCATGTATATTAGCAGAGCTGAAATAGGTTCATCGCCTTATGAAGTGTTTTCATATATATGTATGTATATATGTGTATGTATATATGTATGTATATAGATATATATATATGTGTATGTATATATGTATGTATATAGATATATATATATGTGTATGTATATATGTATGTATATATATATATATATATATATATATGTGTATGTATACATGTATGTATATAGATATATATATATATATATAGAGAGAGAGAGAGAGAAGAAAAGATATGAAACTGTTTTGAGCTGTGCTCCACACATTTATTTTAAATAGGTTAATGACCCTGTTAAAATAATGGATAAAGGACTTGCATATAAGAGTGTTAAGCGTTCATACATCAAGATTCACACAGTGTAGTTTTAGGGCCTGTGTGGCAATCTAAATCTTCTTCTGAAGTGATACATAACAATGTTCACAAAAAAGTTTATGTTAACATTGTAATCAGAGTTCCTGAAAATAATAATGGCTTCAATTAGATGCATATGTATTTTTAGTTAAAGGGAAAATCCGTGATGAGGTTGAACTGTTAAGAAGATATGGAAATAACGATTCACAGGTGGAAATATTATTTACCCAAATATAATGTACGTCATGTACTTGGACAAAAATGAGCATGAAAATCTGTTAATATATAAGGTGCTCTAGTCTATCAGTGATTGCTTTGGCACAAGGTAAAGCAAGACTTTGGAAAAGCATTGCCACGGCAAAGTACCCAAGGCCTAAAAGTGTGCCATTGTGTTACTTTTGCCCCTTTCACTGCTCTGCAAGCAACGTTCAATTACTATGTAAAATTGAAAGCTTAAAAAGTGCTTAAAACCTCTAACTGCAAACTTTAAATGGTTTGCAAATTCTCCTCTTTGGTCTAAAAAAGCACACACACACAAGCTGCTGCAGCCCTTTAAGACCTGCAGTACCATATGATTTCCTGATCCCCCCCCATCCCCAAATGGGCAAGCTGCCAATCCAGGCCCACTCATTTCTGCCTCTCACCCAGAATATGCTAATTAAGTTGAACTCAGCAACTCGGCCAAGCTTAAGTGGTGATTAACTCAGGTAGGTGCTAATCCCATTGCTTCCCAGCAGTTCAAAGCCAGAGTGTTAAAATTGGCCCCATAATCCATGCTGCAACATGACGTTGCCCCCGTGGTCAACATGACATTGTTGTTGCATTATTCCATAGCGTGTTCCTGGCTTTGTCAGGGATTGAAATAATGAGAAATTGCTGGAGAATGAGGGAAATAAAGTACAGATTATGACATGGATCTGCGTATGCAAAAATGGTGCTTGAGATCATTCTGAAATAAAATAGTTCACTGTAAGAAAACTTCAGTCTCCAGCTTGCCAGATTCCGTTGGTGGCACTCCCCTATCACTAAGTCAGAAAGCTGTGGCTTCATATTCGGAGTAAGACTTCATGCAAAATGTAGTCTCACGCTGATGCCCCAGTGCAGTGCTGAGGGAGAGCTGCATTGTTGAAGGTGCTATCTCTCAAATGGAATGTTAAACTGAGTCCCATCTGCCTGTTCCAGTGGTTCAAGGGGAATTTAAAGATTGTACATGAAGAACAGCAGGGAGTTCGACATTCCTCCCTCAACCAACGCCACCAAAAACAGATTAACTGGTTATCCGGTTATCCATCTAATTGCAGTTTGTGGGATCTTGCTGTGTGCTGCATGGCTGCTATATTTGCCAAAATATGATTCATGGGGCATTGGCACCAGTACTGGGGAAAGAGGGAGCTGTTCCGACGGGACGGGCTCCACTTAAACCGGGCTGGGACCAGCGTCCTGGCAAATCGAAGAACTAGGACTGTAGACAAGGCTTTGAACTAAAAAGGGGATCAGGTGAGGGCAAATTTAGAAATCTAATGAGAAAAGTTATGATAATAGAACAGTGTAGTGACTTGGGTAAAGATAAGCAGAGTGTGGAAGGAAGGTACAGAGAGTTTACCAATAATAGTGCAACAACAAGTAAGGTCTTGCAGCAAGACCTGGACAACATCCAGACTTGGGCTGATAAGTGGCAAGTAACATTCGCGCCAGACACGTGCCAGGCAGTGACCATCTCCAACAAGAGAGAGTCTAACCACCTCCCCTTGACATTCAACGGCATTACCATCGCCGAATCCCCCACCATCAACATCCTGGGGGTCACCATTGACCAGAAACTTAATTGGACCAGCCATATAAATACTGTGGCTACAAGAGCAGGTCAGAGGCTGGGTATTCTGTGGCGAGTGACTCACCTGCTGACTCCCCTGCAGTTTTGGGACATCTGAGGAAGGATGTCCTGGCCATGGAGGGAGTGCAACGAAAGTTTACCAGACTGATTCCTGGGATGGCAGGACTGACATATGAGGAGAGATTGGGTCGACTAGGCTTATATTCATTGGAGTTTAGAAGAATGAGAGGTGGTCTCATCGAAACATATAAAATTCCAACAGGACTGGACAGACTAGATGCAGGGAGGATGTTCCCGATGGCTGGGGAGTCCAGAACCAGGGGTCACAGTCTCAGGATATGGGGTATGCCATTTAGAACCAAGATGAGGAGAAATTTCTTCACTCAGAGGGTGGTGAATCAATTGAATTCTCTACCACAGAAGGCAGTGGAGGCCAAGTCATTAGATATATTCAAGAAGGAGATAGATATATTTCTTAATGCTAAAGGGATCAAAGGATATGGGGAAAAAGCGGGAACAGGGTACTGAGTTAGATGATCAGCCATGATCATTTTGAATGGCGGAGCAGGCCCGAAGGGCCGAATGGCCTACTCTTGCTCCTATTTTCTATGTTTCTATGTTTCTGTTTCCCCAAAACCTTTCGACCATCTACAAGGGACAAGTCAGGACTGTGATAGAATATTCTCCACTTGCCTGGATGAGTGCAGCTCCATCAACACTCAAGAAGCTCGACACCATCCAGGACAAAGCAACCCGCTTGATTGGCACCCCATCCACCACCCTAAACATTGACTCCCTTCACCACCGGCGCACTGTGGCTGCAGTGTGTACCATCCACAGGATGCACTGCAGCAACTTGCCAAGGCTCCTTCAACATCACCTCCCAAACCTGCGACCTCTACCACCTAGAAGGGCAAGGGCAGCAGGCACATGGGAACAACACCACCTGTACGTTCCCCTCCAAGTCATACACCATCCCGACTTGTAAGTATATCGCCGTTCCTTCAGCATCGCTGGGTCAAAATTCTGGAACTCCCTTCCTAACAGCACTGTGGGAGAACCTTCACCACACGGACTGCAGCGGTTCAAGAAAGCGGCTCATCACCACCTTCTCAAGGGCAATTAGGGATGGCCAACAAATGCTAGCCTTGCCAGTGACGCCCACATCCCATGAACGAATATAAAAAAAGGTCAAAGCAGGAGAAAATGATAAAAAGTCAAAATTAAAAGCTTTTTATCTGAATGCACGGAGCATTCATAACAAGATAGATTAATTGCACAAAAGTGATAAATGGGTTTGAGCTAATAGCCATTACAGAGACATGGGCCCCGATATTACCAGGGAGGCGGGATGGCAGCGGGGTGGCGACTGGGCGCATGGGTAACCCGCCCAGTGAAGTAGGTCCGTTCCCCACGCGATCGCGGGTAAATTGAAGGCACTTACTGTGGCTTCCGGATTTCCCATCGTCGACCTGCGCAGCGGGCGGACTGCGCACCCGCATCACAGGCTGTCAGGTGGAGGAGCCCTATTTAAAGGGGCAGTCCTCCAATGACTGTTCCTGCAGCAAAGAACCAAAATTATAGAATGGAGCAGACCAGGGGAAAGGCTGCTCCCAGATTTATCGATGCCTCACTTTAGGTCCTACTGGATGGGGTGAGGAGGAGGAAGGATATTTTCTACCCGGCAGACGGGAGGAAGTGGCCTGCCTCTGCCACGAAGAAGGCCTGGCTCGAGGTGGCAGAGGAGGTCACCAGCAGCAGCAACGTCTCCCGCACATGGATACAGTGCAGGAAGCACTTCAATTACCTAACTAGGTCAGCCACAGTGAGTACACTTACTCATTCTCCTACACTCCGTCTTCCACATCACCGCCCCCACACCACAACTCCTTCTGCACTGCCAACGCTACTCTATCACATCACTCCTCACGCTCACTCAAACCTCATCCTCAACTTACCTGCACTTACTCACCTCCCCAGAACTCATCCCACTCACTCAACCCAATGTCATGGCTCTGTCTCATACTCACCCTCTGATGCATCTCTTTCACGGTCAGCCTCACCCAAACCAATGCATTCAGCGATTGGCCACGTCACCATCCCTCACTCACGCATCTCTACTTTCTCCCCTTACAGGAGAAGAGAGCCCAGAACGCATGGGAGAGGGCGAAGACCGGAGGGGGGCTGCAACATCTGGTCGTCCTCACAGACGTGGAGCAGGAGGCTCTTGAACTGAGCCGTAGCCTCGAGTGTCTGTCCATTGGGGTTGCCGAGACTGCCACCCGACAAACGGCTGGTGACAGAACTTTAACATTCAGCACTCACAATAGCAAATGATGTTAACATGCCTTGTCATCTTCAGCACCTCAACATCTGTCATCATGCTTAATATTGGCTTCTGTTCTCTTACAGGGCCTTCAGCAACCGCCGTGACGGCAGAGAGCGATTACTCAGAGGACCAGCTGGACTCTGAGGGGGGACCATCACATCTAAGCAAGCCATCCACCAGCGCAGATACACACACCTCGGTGGGTCCATGTCCTCACTTAGTTGGGGTCGCACATGGTGAGTCACCACATACATGTGAGCACGAGCAGACACTGATGGCGGGGCAGCTGTGGAGAGTCCGCATCGGTGGGAGCATTCATCTCCAGGCTCTGCTCAGCTGGACACAGATGCTGAACCCTGGGGGCCATCCTTTAAAAGGAGAATGATTGAGGGGCAGCAGCACATTTGCGAGGTGCTGGAACCAGTGATTGCACACTCTCCACAATCACGCAGAGGATGGAGGAGTCCAACTCCTGCATGAGTGGAATGGTGGCACAGGTACAGGAGGGAATCTCAGAGATACTGTCACAGGGACGTGAGGACATCTCTGAGATAGTGTCGCGGGTAAGTGCGAGAACGTCTGCAACGGAGGGAAGGCTAGCCTCCATCGAGCTTCAAGGACGGCTCACCAATGAGTCCATTGAGGCCCTGACAACGGCCCTTTGGACTCAGGGTGAACAACTTTCTGCCACCTTAAACAGGCAGGCAGATACTCTGGCACTGGCCTTACAAAGCTTCAGACATGTCCTCCAAATTGTCGTCCAGCAGGGCGGTAGGAGTGGTGTGGGCCTGGCCTAGGAGAGGGATGATGGCGAAAGGGGACATGGAAGTGGGGACGCCACTCAAAGCGCCCCCACGTCTCACCCGTTGCCCCCCTCTCACCCTGTACCCACAATGCTGCCTCCTCTCCAGGTGGCCGAGTCTGCCCCTGAACAGGTGCAGGTGGAGCAGTCTTTGGAGGGGCCTCCATGGGCACTGAAACCCAAAGGGGATAGGCCTAAAGCATCTAATCGGTCAGGGCATGAACAAGAGCAACCTGCTACTACCTCTGCTGCAGCCATAGGGGAGCCACCACGTAAGGCAAAAGTTTTGTGAGCACAAAGGGGATGCTCAAGGGTGTTTGACAGTTCGTCATGTTTTTTATTTATGTTTGATTTTTGTTAATGGCACATTAAATATCATTATTGTCACCAATACTGCCACGTCTTGGCCATTCTTGACTGGCTTGTGTAATGAGGCCCTTTCATGAGGTTCACCATGAACACCCACACTTAATGCCACCCACTGGGTCACTCTACAGTGGATGTATGTGTAGTTGCACGACTGTTTTGAGCAGGGGGCAGGGGAGGGGGCTGGTGTGGCCGCTGCTCTGTCCAGGTGGTGAGGACTGGACTCTTCACAGTGTCTGATGTTAGGGGAACCATTCACATATCAGTGACTCCCTGGCCTCACGAGCAGCCAGGTGAGCCACTGTTCTGCCCGTGAGTTGCTCCTCCTCCTCTGCCTCGTTGTCCTCGTCCTCATCCTCCTCCTCCTCCTCTTCCTCCGCTTCCTCCCCCTCCTCAACATGGGTGGTACCCCTCTCTGTTGTGCCATGTTATGCAGGGCACAATAGACGACTACAATGCATCCCACTCTGTCTGGTGCGTACTGAAGTGCTCCCCCAGAACGATCAAGGCATCTGAAACGCATCTTGAGCAGCCCTATAGCCTGCTCAATTGTAGACCTAGTAACGATGTGGCTGTCGTTATATTGATGCTGTTGCTCAGTGTGGGGTTCCTCAGAGGTGTCATGAGCCACGTGTGCAGGGGGTATCCCTTATCCCTGAGGAGCCAGCCCTTGCGTGTGTTCGGTGCGTGGAAGAGGGGTGAGATGTTGGACTCTCAGAGGATGAAGGAATCGTGGCAGCTGCCAGGGAATCTGGCACACACATGTAGGAATCTCTTGCGGTGGCCACAGATGAGCAGAGTGTTGATGGAGTGATAGCTCTTCCTGTTGATGAACAGTCCTGGCTCGTGTGGAGGTGCTCGTATTGCTATATGGGTGCAATCGATTACACCCTGCACCCGTGGGAAGCCAGCCACAGCGTGGAATCCCACTGCCCTCTCCGTCTGGCTGAGGTCATCCATGGGGAAGTTGATATAATGCGAGGCCCTACGAAACAAGCCGTCGGTGACCTGCCTTATGCACTTGTGTGCAGACGAGTGAGAGACCCTGGCGATGTCCCCGGTGGCACCCTGGAACGATCCACGTGGTGGAGGTGGACGGCGTGCCTGGCGAGGTTGGTGATGTTGCTCGTCCTCGGATGAAGTGATGAATGCAGCTATGGCGCCCCCCCTATCCTGACGGTGTGAGTTTCAGGGGGTCCACAAAGTAGGTAAATGTGTTTGCACAGCAGAGTTTAGGGTATAAATTAAGAATTTTGAGTGGAAAGACAAAGATGTTGCAGCCAAAACTTTGTCTGAAGTGACAGAGTGCCCTGCTGCAATAAATGAGGTATTCCCCCCATCTGTCAAATAATCCTTTGCATCTCCCACTGGCTGCTGACTGAAACACATCTGCTCCAACAGGGAGTGTTTCCCACAGCACAGGAAACAGGCTGAGGATCCTTCAAAATTGCACCCCTGCCAAAACCTCCACTCGATGAGGTCTGTCAAGTACCTCAACTATCGACCCAACTATGTAAAGCAGCATCCCGCCGGCTTTAATTGCCGGTGGGAGTCCAGCATTTGGGAGCTGCGCACGCACCCGATCGCGTCACTGGGGAACCCGGAAGTCAGCGGGTTGGAGCCGGGCTCCGAACCCGCTCCGGGATTCCGACATTTTAGGAGCCCCCGGCCCCCAACGCACCCACTTGGCCACCCGAAAATCGGCCCAATGGTTGCAAAATGACCAAGCTTGGGAACTATATATTCAAGGGTACATGGCACTTAGAAAAGATAGGCAGAATGGAAAAGGAGGGGGTGTAGCCCTTATAATAAAGGATGAAATAAGGACAGTGGTGAGAAAGCATCTTGGCTCAGAAGATCAGGAAGTAGAATCAATATGGGTGGAAATTAGAAATAAGGGGCAAAAAACACTGGTGGAAGTAGATTATAAGCCCCCTAATAATAGCAATACCATTGGACCGAAAATAATAGGGTAGATAAAGGGGAACCAGTGGATGCAGTATATTTGGATTTTTAAAAAGCATTCGATAAGGTGCCACATAAAAGGTTGTTATATAAGGTAAGGGCTCATGGGGTTGGGGGTAATATATTAGCATGGATAGAGGATTGGCTAAAGGACAGAAAAGAGAGTAGGGATAAACGGGTCATTCTCAGGTTGGCAGGCTGTAACTAGTGGGGTTCCGCAAGGATTGTTGCTTGGGCCTCAGCTATTTACAATCTATATTAATGACTTAGATGAAGGGACCGAGTGTAATGTATCCAAGTTTGCTGACGATACAAAGCTAGGTGGAAAAGCAAGCTATGAGGAGGACACAAAGGGCCCGATATTAGCAGGGCGGCGGGTTCTCAGCGGGGTTCGACTGGGCGCGTGGGTAACGTGCCCGGTGAAATCAGTGTGCTCTGCACGCAATCGCAGGCTAATTCGAGCCACTTACCTGTGCTTCCGGGTTTCGCGCTGGAAAGCTGCGCAGCGGGCGGACTGCGCATGCGCAGCAAAGTCTGTCAGCTGGAGGAGCCCTGTTTAAAGGGGCAGTCCTCCACTGACTGATGCTGCAGAAAATAGGAAAAATTACAGCATGCAGCAGCCCAGGGGGAAGGCTGCTCTCAGGTTTAATGATGCCTCACTCCAGGTATCATTGGATGGGGTGAGGAGGAGGGGGAGGACAGAGATCTTCCCCCCGGCGGGCGGGAGGAAGCGGCCTGCCTCTGCCACCAAGAAAGCCTGGCTCGAGGTGGCAGAGGAGGTCACCTGCACCACCAACATATCGCCCACCTGCATACAGTGCAGGAGGCACTTCAATGACCTAAGTAGGTCAGCCGAAGTGAGTACACTTACTCATTCCCCTCCCCTCAATCTGCCACATCACCGCCCCCACCCCACATCTCCTTCTGCACAGCCAACACTACTCTATCACATCACCCCTCACACCCACTCAAAGCTCATCCTCATCTTACCTGCACTTACTCACCTCGCCAGTACTCATCCCACCACTACCTCTCAACCCAATCCTCATACAATCTCATGGCTCTATCTCATACTCACCCTCTCATGCATCTCTTTCACGGTCAGCCTCACTCAACCTGCCACTACCTGTGCTGCAGCCACAGGACATGCATCACATACGTGCAGTTGGAAGCGTAAGGCAAACGTGTCATGAGCATGAAGGGGATGCACAAGGGTATTTGAGGGTTTGTCATGGTGTTTACCTATATTTAATTTCTGAGCAACTCACATTACATATTATATTGTCACCACTACTGCCACGTCTTTGCGAATCTTGTCTGGTTTGTGCAATAATGCCCTTTCCTGAGGATCACGATGAAGACCCACAACTGATGCCACCCATTGTGTCACTGCAGAGTGGGTGTAGGTGTATTTGCAGGGCTCTTTTGTGCAGATGATTGATAGACGCCGGCAATGTCCCCAGTGGCACCCTGGAAGGATGCGGAGAAGAAGTTGTTGAGGGCAGTGGTGACTTTGACAGTGACAGGTAAGAAGATGGTGCTCGGGCCAGCCGGGAGCAGCTCGGCATGAAGGAGGCTGCAGACGTCCACGACTACATGTCGAGTGACTCTGAGCCTCCGTGTGCACTGCTGCTCAGAGAGGTCCACGAGGCTGAGCCTCGGTCTGTGGACCCTGTGACGAGGGCAGTGCCTTCTGCGACGCATCTCTCTCTGCGGTTGCCCTCCCTCCTGCTGTGCAGGTGGATGTGTCACAGCACTGTTTTGTGGGGCTCCACATGTCAGAGGTAGACAGCCTGGCTGGTGAGACTGGTGATGCTGTTCGTCCTCCGAGGAGGTCATGACTGCAGCTACGACGGCCCCCATCCGCAAGATGTATATTTGAGGGGGTCTGCAAGGTAGGTACATGTGTCTGGACACCGGGGTAAGTGTGCAAGTTTGTGTATTTTATTGTTTGGAGGAGGGTGGCGGAAGCCAAACTTTGTCCGAAGTGACAGAGTGGCCTCCTGCAATGAGTGAGGGTCTCCTCTCCCACCTGTCAAATGGACCTTTGCAGCTGCCACAGGCTGATGGCTGCAACATGTCCATTTGAACTGGGAGTGTTTCCCCCAGTCCGGGAAACAGTCTCAGTTCATTTCAAAATCCCACCCCTCCTAAAATATCAGGTCAATCAGGTCTGTAAACGACCTGAAGTACCTGTTTAAATACTTTAAGTGGCACCCCGCCGGCTTTAATTGCTGGCGTGAGTCCCACATGCAGGGGCTGCGCGCGCATGTCAGCGCGTCACTGGGGAACCCGGAAGTGGGCGGGTTGGAGCCAGGCTCCAGACCCGCCCCAGGAACCCCCGATTTTCACAGCCCCCCCCGCCACGAACGCACCCGATCGGGGGTGCGAAAATCGAGCCCAAAGAGTCTGCTGAGGGATATAGACAGGTTAAGTGAATGGGCAAGAAGGTGGCAGATGGAGTGTAATATGGGAAAATGTGAGGTTATTCATTTTGGTTGGAAGAATAGAAAAACAGAATATTGTTTAAATGGTGAAAAACTATTAAATGTTGGTGCTCATAGAGACTTGGGTGTCCTCGTACAAGAAACATAAAAAGATAGTATGCAGGTACAGCAGGCAATTAGGAAGGCAAATGGCATGTTGGCCTTTATTGCAAGGGGGTGGGAGTACAAGAGTAAGGAAGTCTTACTACAGTTGTACATGGCTTTAGTGAGACCACACCTGGAGTATTACGCACAGTTTTGGCCTCCTTATCTAAGGAAGGATATACTTGCCTTGGAGGCGGTGCAACGAAGGTTCACTAGATTAATTCCTGGGATAAGAGGTTTGTCCTATGAAGAGATGTTGAGTAGAATGGGCCTGTACTCCCTGGAGTTTAGAAGAATGAGAGGTGATCTCATTAAAACATATAAGATTATGAGAGGGCTTGACTGGGTAGATGCTGAGAGATTGTTTCCCCTGGCTAGAGAGTCTAGAACTAGGGGGCATAATCGCAGGATAAGGGGTTAGCCATTCAAGACTGAGATGAGGAGGAATTTATTCTCGCAGAGGGTGGTGAATCTTTGGAATTCTCTACCCCAGAGGGCTGTGAATATAATCGAGACTGATATAGATAGATTTTTGGACTCTAGGGGAATCAAGGGATATGGGGATTGGGCAGGAAAGTGGAGTTGAGGTCGAAACTTAGCCATGATCTGATTGAATGGTGGAGCAGGCTCGAGGGGCCTTATGGCTACTCCTGCTCCTATTTTTTATGTTCCTTTCTTCTTATAACGATTACATTTAAATTAGTTAATTATAAGTGAAGCACTTTTCTGACAGACACGATTAGATGCTATATAAATGCAAGTCTTCATTTTATCTCTGTCTATCCATACACTCTTTTCACTGTGTCCTCCTATGTTCCTAACTGAGCCAACGGGAGTCATGGCTGATGAAGGGTCACGCCACTCAAACTGTAGAGACCAGTAATGGTCACTGAGAGAGTAGTTACAGGGTTAAATTATGAGGACATGTCGCATTAACTTGGCTTGTATTCCCTTGAGTATAGGAGATTGAGGGGTTATCTGATTGAGATGTTTAGAATGTTAAAAGGATTTGATAGGGTAAATACGGAGAAACTATTTCCTCTGGTGGGGCAATCAAGAACAAGGGGACACAATGTAAAAGTTAGAGCCAGGCCATTCAGGAGCAAAATCAGGAAGCACTTTTTCATACAAAAGGTAGTAGAAATCTAGAATTCTCTCCCCCCAAAAGGTTGTGGACGCTGGGGGTCAATTGGAGCTTTCAAGACTAAGATCGATAGAATTTTGTTGGCTAAGGGTATCAAGGGATATGGAGTTGAGGTACAGATCAGCCAAGATCTAATTGAATGGCGGAGCACGCTCGAGAGGCTGAATGGTCTACTCCTGTTCCTAATGTTCCTAAGTATTGCTTTCTCTCTTATTTTCCTGTATTTCTCTCTGCGTTTCTGAACTCCATATATTACTTCATTTCGAGCACAAGGCGTTTATGTTGTTGGGTATGATTAAAATCATCTTGATATTGCAGCCTTTAATCAAAAATTACATTACATTAAAGACCATCGAATACCAGGATGCCCAGTGCACACAAATTGCACATTACCTCACTGCAGTCAGCAATTCGAGCCACGTCAGTTGGTGTTTGATCCGGCTATTGTGAGATATTTGGTGTAAAGTCTGAAGCTAGAATAGTGGATATGTGCCTCACAAACATGTTGCTTAGGACACTAATCAAATCCACATAGCTTTCCTTAAGCATTGGATAGGATTCAAAGAAAATGGAGACATAGCATCAGAATCATTGAAGTCTTTCCAAAACCAGCAAGCAGCATGCTGTGTAATTTATGTCCAAATGTGGAGGCAATTAAACAGGATTTTCCTAACAAAAATGTAGTGTGAAGCAATTTTAGTGTGCTGCCTTCACTGGATTTCGGAAAACCATTGCACAGTTCCATTTTGCATTCAAACCCTTAGTGGAAAAAGTTGAGGATAATTTGCGCATGAGAACCTGGAAAAGACAAATATTAAAATTATTGGGGGTAAACTGCTGCCAGTAAAGAGATCTGAGAGCACCCGAAGAAAGAAAGGTTAGCGTTCTACTTGCACCCCCTTCATCGTAACTGGGATCTAGCTCGCTAGCGACGTTGGGAGCTGTTCTGATGGCTGATCCCTTCAACAGGATCCTGAATGTCGCCAAGGTCTGCTGCCCACTGTAGGCCCACAGAGAGTGCAGTGGTGCTAATGACCAGGTGTGGGTTCGTCCTTCTTCCTCTGTCAGCAGTGCCGGTGGTGGATTAGTCCCTGCCGCATGCAGGTCCCTTTGCCAGACTCTCAGAAGCCTTTCTTTCACTGCTTGGAGTTCACAAATATTGGGCAAGATTGGTTGAGCAAATAAAGTATGGAAGATGATATGCTGCCCTTATTGTTTGTTTCTGGATCATTTCTAGCCTCTTAATATTGTAGCCGACTTGTTTGTGCACCAGGCTGAATGGTCGTATTCCAGGGTTTGATGGATGTAATGTTTTTACAATCTGAGGAAAGAGCTGGAGCTGATTCCATGCTTCTTTCTATAGGAAATTAACCCAGTCTGGCTGATGCCCTGGGAATGATTATGGTCAATATGCCATGTCCAAGTCATATTCTTCTTGGAAAATGAAACCCAGGAACCTCTGCCCTCTGTTGATTTTGATTGGTTTCATTAGCAGCTCAATCCTCACATTTTGTCCTGCCACCTTCAAAGATTTGTGTATGTGAACTGCCAGGTCTCTCTGTTCTGGCACCCCCTTTAAAATTGACCAGACATACTTTAGCTCATACATAATAACAAAAATCGTAATGCAGTAGTTAGGGGCTATTGCACTGTTGGTTGCATCATTATCCTCCAAATAGTAAGAAGGTAATCATTGTTTCCTGGCTAATATCCTCCAAGGTAAAAATACTCCAGGAACCTTGCTTAATTCAAGAGGTACAATGTTACTATACTGCTCCGGTTAAATTCCTATATGGAAAGGTAGGAATTGTTTCTTCATGTCTGCAGGACTGTTACAGTGCCCTCTGGGTCGATTAACATTGCTTAGCAGTTATATATTAACCTTCCATGGAGGGAATCCCCTCATTGTGCACTCTACTGGGTGATAATACTTCAGATACAGTGGTAACTAAGGAGGCTTTAAACACATACTTAAAATGTTCTGGAGACATTTTAACAGAAAACTCCAAAGAACAATAATCCTCAGTATCTGCAAAAAAAAAACAAACGTAATCGTGAAGTTTAATGAGGCATTGCTGAGGCTTTAGTAAAATAAAAGACTCATTGTTGTCACCAAAAGGATATTAAGACTATTTACTATATAACTTGCTTAATTTGGAAAATGGCAGCAGCTCTTTATGTTGGAATTAATCAAGCCATGGTTTCATTAGCCTGAATATTTATCAATCTGTTGGGTTTGGTATTCAGTACGATGTCAGCACAGACATTACCCTCGTGTCTAAGATATGGGAGTAAAGGCCAATTGCGCATTTGACAGCCAGTAAATGGTGGTACAAGATAATTGCTCCTGTCAGACCTTCTTCCTGTTGAAATGGTGGCCAGACAAGTTTGCAGCGGTTTACACTCCCATCTTCTAAATGATGATCACCACGCTGCAGTTTCAAAGCAAAAATCAGATGGGAGATGTATAAATTAAAGTTGCTTTTATACTGACGCTCATTTAGTTTGGAGACTGGCCTCCGCCCAGCCAGCTCCCTGCATTTACACTCCTAAATCTGGTTCCTTTACCCTAGGGGGGCAGGATCACAGACCCACAATCAAACTGGGTTAACAAATCTGTCACCAGGAAAAGAGCATTGGATTTAGCACCGAGTACTCGGGGAGCTGGCTCAGAAATGCCTTATCTTTCCACATTATGCGTGGGCCCACTTGGGAACGAATGTTATTCAATTGTGTTCCTATACGAGGGAGATACAGTTTACAAAAGGAAGGGCAGATTTTTTTTTTTGACAGTGATCCCAATTTTAACTCCAGGTGGGTTTCGGACCAGGTAGGTGTCAAGGTGAGTCAGAAACACACCCGCTGCTGTAAAAATCAGGCCTCATTAACATGCTGCCAAGATGGGCGGGAAATCGGTGGGAAGCACCGAACAATCACTCAGCCTGGGGGCCGCCTTCTGACACAAGGGAGGTGGCAGAATCGGGTTCTAGGGCTTGTTTCTCCTGGGCCCATGAAGGAAAGAAAAACACTTATCTTTTTTGGCCTCTTTTGTCAGTCCTGGGTTGGCTTGGTCAGGCTTCCTCGCTCAGGCCTGAGTTAAAATTGCAGTCGAGTCCTGATGACATCATCAGCACCTGCCACGCATATGTAAAGAAGGACCCTGCCAGCTTTGGACAGATGTCCTTGCCACCTGCTCAGGAGGCGCCAGGGCAGGTGAGTAACTGGGGATATTTTAACTGCCTGTTCGCCTGGTTTCCGCCGTACAGGCGGGGTTAAAATCGCCCCCAGTTTCTCTGAACCGTTTCTGAAGGCTTTGACCCAGGATTTAGTTCTTTGCCAAATTTCTTTCTCTTCACTCAAATGGCCTAGATACTGACAAGCTATTCAACTGTGGAGGGCAGTACAGCTGATAATTATCCTGTCCTCATGCAATCTTCATACATATGCTAGGTACCAATCAGTAGGGAGAAGGAACTCTGTTTGGTTTTTCTCCTAACTAACCAAGAGACTCAGAGGCCAATAGTGGCAACCGAATTGCTACCTTGACTGAGGTCAGCTGAATCAGGTGCCTTCTGGTCCATTTGGTTCACTATTACACCGAGGCAGTGCTTTTACCCACAAGATTATGAGGGAAGCTGTAAACATTTTAACGAGCCACTGCTTTTGATCCTCACTTGGGCTCTACAACAGAAGGGACTAATAAAAAAAGAAAACTAAGGTCGAAGATCAGCCATGATCTTATTGAATGGCGGAGTAGGCTCGAGGGGCCTTATGGCCTAATCCTGCTCCCATTTCTTATGTTCTTATTAAATCCTTACATTTATAATGCCCGTTGTCATGTCTTTCAAAGCTGTCTCAAAGCATTTCACACGCAATTAATTATATTTTACTGCAACGACTGCAGGCAAACGTGGCAGCAAGATAATACAAACAGCAATGAGAAAAATGGCCAGTTAATCTGTTTTTCATATCATTGGCTTAGGGAGGAATGTTGGTCAAGAGAACAGGAGGACTCCCTGCATTTCTTCAATGATGGGATCATTAATCTCCTCTCCTTCGTTGTCCAGCTCGGTGGGACTGACCTCACTTGGTTCCACTCTTAACCTATTCAATCATAAGTTAATGGGTCTCTGCCTAAGGCCTCTCTTCCCACCCCCACATCATCACCTCAGGGGTCGCCCAAGGATCCATTCCAATCCTCATCTATATGCCCCTCAGCAACATTGTCCACAGACATGAGGTCAGCTTCCACATCATTATTGATAACACCCAGCTCTACCTCATCGCAACTTGTCTCAATCCCTCCACTCCCTCTTGTCCGACATCCAGCCTTGGATGAGCTGCAGTTTCCTCCGGAGTTCCTGCCCCTGACTCCAACCCCTTCCTGAGGCGTTGTCTCAGGCTGAAACAGATGTTTGCAACCTCAGGATCCTATTCAGCCCCGAGCTGAGTTTCCAACCTCATATCCTTGCCATCACAAAGATGCCTATTTCTACTCTGTACCATAATCCACCTCCGCACCTACCTCCATCCATCTGCTGCTTAAACCCTCATCCATGCCTTGGCCACCTCCAGACTTTACCATTCCATGGTGCTTCAGGTTGGCTTCCCATCCTCCATACCTCTCTATACCTCAGCTCATCCAAAACTCTGCTGCCCATATCCTATCCCACACCAAGTCCTACTCACCCATCCCCATGTCCTTGCTGGCCTACCCATCAAATTTAAAATTCTCATCTCTTTGTTTCAACCCTTTCATTGTCTTGCCCCTCCCTATCTCTGTAACCTCCTTTAGCACTACAACCTACCCTATTCCCACCCACCCACCCACCCCAAACTCTCCACACCTCTCTCTCCAGCCTCGTGCATCTTCCCTCCCAATGACGATCCGGATTCTTTCCCCTCAGTCTGGTTCAGTAAAAACTGAAGTCGAATACATTTTAAAGTTCAACACAACTTTAATAGCAGGGTTCTTAGTCTGCAGCATGGATTTGGACTCCTGATAGAGTCCCTCTATGCTGGCAGAGCAAGAACAAGAAACATACAGAAATCCACACGTTTTTATACAGATGAATAGGGTTGGAACATGCTTAACGAGGGTCAACACCAATCATAAGCCGGGCACAGGTTGCCATGCGAGGTTACATTATTTCCGGCCAATCATAAATCGTCCATGTGCTGATCATGCTGCTGTTAGACATCAAAGGGGATACTTCCTCACCTTCCAACTTGGAATGTTCTTCCCTGTCCCTTCTGTTCCTTATCTCCCAACCTGGAATGTCTTTCAACTTTGGCTAAGCTCGTTACCTATATTGATCTGCCATAAACATGGAGACATTCAGACCAGTCCTTGAATCACATCAAAGACTCTACATTGCTAAGACAATGCAACCCTGCTGACTACGCAAACATATGGCCCAGTAGGAGGCCAGGCCATCTGTACCAATCTCAGTTACTAACTAATTAACCCTTTCTAACCATTTTGCATTCTGCTTCTTTGCCACGAAGGCATCTTAATATTTTACCGAAAACTGACCACGTAGGGATTCTCACCTTTGGCCCACCTTCTGTAACCATGCCTTCAGCCATCTAGACACCACAATCTGGAATCCCTCTAGAAACCCTTCAGCTTCTCTCTCCTCCTTTAAGACCCTCCCTAAAACCTACCTCTTTGACCAAACTTTTGGTCACCTCTCCTAATATCTCCTTCTTTGACTTGGTGGCCATTTTATTCCTTACGCCTCTATAAAGCAATTTGGGAAGTTCTCCTATGTTAAAGATGCTATAAAAATTCATGTTGTTAAGTTACTAATGCATTTAAATGGAAGAACATAATGTGAATAAGTGAAACTGATCTTAACTGTTGTTCTGTATGTTTACCTAATGTGATATAAAGCAGCTTAATGATTAATATCAGGCTTTGCCTCACCAAGTGTTCACTTGGCCTGCCTCTAAAGACATGTGTGAAATATCAGGTCCACATTAAAAGTATATATATATCTTCCTAAGGGCCTACTGTTGGGTGGCAGGATCACTGGTTAGGCCTCTGCTGGTGTACATTACAGATAGAGTGAGCATAGGGTGGGAGAAGATAGTGTAAAAGGTATGAATGCATGGTGTGCATTAGATGCACAGTTTAGGGGAGAGACAAGAGAAAAAACTATGCACAATCTGCCAAATATGACAGAAAACAGACTGTGCTGTTTATGGGTCCCAAGTAATGAGCTGCCCTGAATTACAGTACGAATATTTAGAAGCATGCAGGTCCCAAACTCCAGAGCTAAATCCAATTCCAGATGTTTCAACCTAAACAAGCAGCTTATGCTGGTGTTTAAAGAATTCTGCTAGAAGCATTAAAAAATAGTTGATATTTTAAAGATGTCCATCTTTTGGAGTTGCCATATTTTACCTTTAAATATCTGAAAGTGACTGTCCGTTTTAACGTGGATGTTTAAAGTTAATTCTAACTGGATCAAGTTAGTAATGGTCAGGAAAGAATCAAAAGCTAATTCACAATAGTTGTCTACTCAGCTGATACTTGCAGCTATTATTGATGTTGGGGTTTGTATGGATGGTCAAACAGAAAAACTTCCAATCCGACTTGTAGGTTCTTAGGTGTTAATATCACCTGACCAACGGTGAAGGAAGAGGTCCTTGACTGAAAGGATGAAACATTCAAGAATACTTTTGCCTTTGGCTGGTTGAAGAAAGGCCATCTGGTACATGTGGTTATTTGGCCCAGTATGAATCAGGAGAGAAAGGGAGGTAATTGGAGATGGTTTGGTTTGGTTTGTTTTTTTAAAATAAAAGGTTCAATGAATTAATCTTTTAATAATGTACAGGTTGTAGTGAACAGAAAGGATTAATGAGTTCTGGAGTAGTCTCTCAGCCTCAGGTTCCAACAAACACCCACGTGAGGGAGTTTTCAAGTGAACAAAGAGGCTTATGGAATGAGCTAAGCACAACCACCAATACTCAAGCTGACTGAAGACCACGCCCAACTAGACTCAAAAGAAACCGTCTCCCCATTCAGGCTCTAATCCTATTTGCTGAATCAGGTCATGTGGCCTTTAACTCAAACTTTTGAAGCAATGCTTAATTGGCAGTACCAAATTGGCTGTTTCAAACCTTCTAAACCTTTGAAGCAACTTCAAATCTTGTCTAATTTCTTTTACCACTAGAGAGCTTTTCAAAAGAGGTAAAATCCTCTTTAAATAAACTGCAAGTTGCATAGGACTCTGGATGACTAGAGGTTCAAGAGGCTATAGTGGGGAGTGTTTCTGGCAGCCCTAGTTCCTGGAACAGTTTGCACTATAAAGTACTGCTGTCATGTTAGTTGCCAGGGGATATTAATACTGCAGCAGATGCTTTACCTCTTGCATTCTGAACTTTTCCAACTTTTATTTCAGGTTTTATTCAAAATATAATAACACAATTTCCAGTGCTAGCCATGATCGGTAACACTTTGATTGCACATTTTGCATTGCTCTGAATGTAAACGAATGCAGCGAGTTATGACGACCTGGATTTCAATGCCTGAAAGGGTGGTGGAAGCCGATGCAATAATAACTTTTGCATGGCTTTGGGGAAAGGGCAGGGGAGTGGAACTAATTGGATAGCTCTTTCAAAGAGCCGGTCTCCTTCTGTGCAGAATCATTCTATGATTCTATAAACATGGTAAAGAGAAAGAAATCAAGAAGAAAGAACTTGCATTTATTTAGCACCTTTCACGTCCTCAGGACGTCCCAAAGTGCTTTACAGCCAATTAAGTATTTGATTTGTAGTCACTGTTGTAATGTAGGAATCACTGCAGTTAATTTTCGCACAGCTGGTTCCACAAACAGCATAGAACCATAGAAAAGATACAGCACAGAAGGGGGCCATTCAGCCCATTGTGTCCGTGCCGGCTCGAAGAACAACCAGGTGCCCATTCTAATCCCACTTTCCAGCACCCGATCTGTAACCCTGCAGCTTACAGCACTTTAGGTGCAGGTCCAGGTACTTTTTAAAAGAGTTGAGGGTCCCTGCCTCTACCACCAATTCGGGCAGCGGATTCCATACACCCACCACCCTCTGGGTAAAAAAAAATTTCCTCATGCCACCTCTAATCCTTCCGCCAATCAGCTTATATCTATGTCCTCTAGTTCTTGAACTCTCCGCTAGGGGAAACAGATACTTCCTGTCTACTCTATCTAGGCCCCTCATAATTTTGTACACCTCAATCGAGTCTCCCCTCAGCCTCCTCTGCTCCAAGGAAAACCCAGCCTATCCAATCTCTCCTCGTAGCTGCAATTTTCAAGCTCTGACAACATTCTTGTAAATCTTCTCTGCACCCTCTCCAGAGCAATTACGTCCTTCCTGTAATGTAGTGACCAGAACTGCGCACAATACTCCAGCTGTGGCCTTACCGGCATTTTATACATTTCCATCATTACATCCCTATACCTCAGCTAATAACGGAGAGCATTCCGTATGCCGTCTTCACAACCTTATCTACCTGTACTGCCACCTTCAGGGACCTGTGCACATGCACTCTAAGGTTTCTCACTTCCTCTACCCCTCTCAATGTGATAATGACCAGATAATCTGTTAGGTGTTGGTTAAGTTATAAATATTGACCAGGACACCAGGGAGAACTCCCCTGCTCTTCTTCGAAATAGTGTCATGGCATTTTTTACCTGAGAGGACAGATGGGATCTCGGTTTAAGTCTCATCCGAAAGTCAGCACTTCCAACAGTGCAGCGCTCCCTCAGTACAGCACTGGAGTGTCAGCCTTGCTTTTGTACTCCAGAGACTTTAACCCACAATCTTCTGATTCAGAGACAAGAGTGCTACCCCTGAGCCACGGCTGACATCTCCTGATCACTACCCTGTGACCCATAGTGGAACATGCATTTGTGCAGACACTGGGTGAGGACAGGACTGGGCTCAGCTGTGACGCACTCATGGTCAAACAGCCCCTAACAATCATCAAGATTAACACCTGAAAAATGTCTGTGAGGGAACTGAATGGAACAATGGGTTCAACCCTGGCCTTTCTCCTCTGAAACCTAAGTACAAATCCAGCCCAGGCTAGTGGAAAGTGGAATATTTTGGGTAGTTTCAATCCAGATCCCAGTGTGCATGGGCCTACGACACAAAACTGCCCCTAATTCTGCTCTAACGGGCAATTTCACTCAGAGAGATCACAGGAAGGCTGATGTGGGAAATGGAAAATGTCACTCTGGTGCAGTAAAGGATGCTTTTTTGAGGGTTGAAGCATATTGCTGGTGCAGAGCAGAGGGAGCTTCACTCTACATCTGGCTGTGCTGCACCTGACCTGGGAGTGTTTGATGCTGAGACTGACTACCTGAAATCAGCACTACATCCCTCACCTTCAGCATTAAAAAATGAAGAAAACGTCCCATTTATGTAACTGAGGGTTGCTGACACCATGGAAGGGCGGGGGGAAGAAAATTGAAATGCTGGAACATCTTAAAGAAAAGCATGGTAAAGTACCTTGCAGATGAAATGAGTAGAAACACATCGGGCCAGAAATGACTCACCTGAGGACGCCGCGCCATAATGGCGTCCTCATAATCGTCTGAGATGAGGAGGAATTTCTTCACTCAAAGGGTTGTGAATCTTTGGAATTCTCTACCCCGGAGGGCTGTGGATGCTGAGTCGTTGAGTATATCCAAGGCTGAGATGGATAAATTTTTGGACTCTAGGGGAATCAAGGGATCTGGGGATCAGGCAGGAAAGTGGAGTTGAGGTTGAAGATCAGCCATGATCTGATTGAATGGTGGAGCAGACTCTAGGGACCGTACCGCCTACTCCTGCTCCTATTTCTTGTGTTCTTATGTTCTCTCCGACCGTTGGCAAATCGATTGTGTAAGTTTTCCGAATGCGCACATGTGCGTTAAAACGCCAAAATTGCAAATTTGCTCCCATTGGTTCGCTGGTGGCTTGACAGTTATAAATTAAAGGGCCACCTATGCTACAATCAATAAAATCAGGAAACATTTGTAAACTTACCCGTCTGCCCACCAAAAGGTACGCTGGAAAATACCAGCCCTACACTACTTTATAAAAGTGCGGTGACTGTTATTGACTGCGAAACAACAAAAGATTAAATTTTTAAAATGTGGAATGTCAAATTACTCTTATTTTAATATTTATTGATCATGAAATCTCGTTTGAAAAATTAAAGATTTTTTTTTAACTTTTTAACTTTTAACTTCTGTAAGTTTCATTAAATCAAATCATTTGCTTGGCTTTTTACAATAAGGTATGTAAAATTTTTATTTACACTAACATAGACAAGTTCACTTTAAATGAGTGAGTTTTACTTGCGTGCTTGTGGGCTTGACTTCTCTGCGTGACAGATTCTGTGGGCGGCTTCCATTCCCACAGAGTCAATCGGTACGGAGGAAGGTGTGTTGATATCACAGCGCTGAACTGAGAAAAAACTTAAAATGGAGCAAGTGGGCGTCGGGGACCACGAGGTAAGTATCTTCTTAGTCTTTGACCACAGGATGTGTGTGCAGCCTTGCCAAGCCAGTCGGAGCAACATCCGGCCCATAAGAACAAAAGAACACAAGAAATAGGAGCAGGAGTAGGCCATACGGCCCCTCGAGCCTGCTCCACCATTCAATCAGATCATGGCTGATCTTCAACCTCAACTCCACTTTCCAGCCCGACCCCCATATACCCTTGATTCCCTTAGTGTCCAAAAATCTATCTATTATTGTCCCACAAGTGCATCTTGGAATGATGGCTGACAAAGAAAAGTCACTGGGGGTGATTTTAGGAGGCAATTGTGGGTGCGTTGGGGCTTCGAAAATCACCGACAATTAAAGCCGACGGGATGACAGTTAAAGAGCCAAATGTACCTCATTGAGGTACTTAAGGCACTTTACATGTGACAGATTAAATACTTTGAAAGATTTTTAGCTTACCTGGGCGGCTTGCCCACCACTTCTGATTCACGTTTGGTTTCACCAGGCATGAAGGGACGGATCAGGGAACAAGAAACTAAATAAATTAAATAAAAAACCATGGAAGGAAATGAAAACACTGAATGAATGTACCTTTGCAACCTGCTCTGATGTCCGATGTCTCCCGCTCCAATGTCCCCCATTTCACCCCCCAATGTCCCCCTCATCACCCACCCCGATTGTCCCCTCTCCCCCCTCCCGATCTGCCAGATGGGTGCTGCGTTGACATCCTCGGAGGACGAACAGCATGACCAGCCTCAGCAGCCTCGCAATCCACGCCGTCCGCCTCAGAGACGTGCATCCCCACAACACGGTGCTGCGGCACATCCACCTGCACAGCAGGATGGAGGGCAACCGCAGAGAGAGATGCGTCGCAGGAGGCACTACCCTCCGCACAGGGTCTACAGACCGAGGCTCAGCTTCATGGACCTCTCTGAGCAGCAGTGCATACGTAGGCTCAGAGTCACTCGCCAGGTAGTCGCCGACATCTGCAGCCTCCTCAATGACGAGCTGCTCCCGGATGGACCAAGCAGCATCTTCTTACCCGTCGCCGTCAAAGTCACCACTGCCCTCAACTTCTTCGCCTCCGGATCCTTCCAGGGTGCCACGGGGGACATCACCGGGGTCTCTCAGTCGTCTGCACACAAGTGCATAAGGCAGGTCACCGATGGGTTGTTCCGCAGGGCCTCGACCTACATCAACTTCGCCATGGATGAGCGCAGCCAGACGGAGAGGGCGGTTGGATTCCATGCTGTGGCTGGCTTCCCACGGGTGCAGGGTGTAATCGATTGCACCCACATAGCAATACGGGCACCTCCACATGAGCCAGGGCTGTTTATCAACAGGAAAGGGTATCACTCCATGAACGCCCAGCTCATTTGTGACCACCGCCAGAGATTCCTACACGTGTGCGCCAGATACCCTGGCAGCTGCCACGATGCCTTCGTCCTCAGGGAGTCCACCGTCCCGCCCCTCTTCCACGCACCCAACGCCGGCAACGGCTGGCTCCTCGGCGACAAGGGATATCCCCTGCACACGTGGCTTATGACACCTCTGAGGAACCCCATTACCGAGCCACAGCGTCGGTATAATGACAGCCACATCGCTACCAGGTCTACAATTGAGCAGGCTATAGGGCTGCTCAAGATGCACTTCAGGTGCCTTGATCGTTCCGGGGGAGCACTCCAATACACGCCATTCAGAGTGGGACGAATTATAGCTATCTGCTGTGCCCTGCATAACATGGCACAACAGAGAGGGGTGCCGCTGGAGGAGGCCCCATGCACACCCGCCACCCACATTGAGGACGACAATGAGGAGGAGGTGGAGGAGGAAGAGGAGGAGGAGGAAGAGGGAGAGGAGGAGGAACGACCCATGCGCCGAACACCGGCTCACCTGCGTGCTCGTCAGGCCAGGGAGGCACTCATATGCCAACGGTTCTCCTAACATCACACTGTGTGAGGCGTTCACATGTCATAACGTGCACAGACGAGGGTCCATACAGGCTCCCTCCACAGAAGAGTGGTGACTGTACACCTGCACCCACTGGATTATGCCCAATGGGTGGGACGGGGTGGTCGTCGTCACAATGAGGCGCACGGAAGGGACATATTGCACAAGCCGCAGAATTATGGACAAGAGGTGGCAGCATTGGTGAGAAAAAGTGAGTTTATTTTGTGGTGACATTCAAAGAGTGGAAAATTTTTTAAAAAACGACAAACACCCTGGTGCAATCCCTGTGTGCTCACGGAACTTTAGGCGTTCGTTTTCGGGACCCCCTACGTGGTGCTACCCCTGTGGCTCCAGCAGAGGTGGTGGCAGGTTGCTCCTGTTCATGCCCTGACCGGGTAGATGCTTTGGGCTGACGCCCCCTGGGTTTCGGTGCCCGTGAGGGCACCTCCACAGACTGCTCCTCCTGCACCTGTGCAGGGGCAGACTCGGCCACCTGGAGAGGATGGACTATTGCGGGCACTGGTTGAGAGGGGGGCAACGGGTGAGACTTGGGGGCGCCTTGAGTAGCGTCCACACTTCCATTTCCCCGTTCACCATCTTCCCTCTCATGGCCAAGGCCCACATCACCCCTTCCACCCTGCTGGACGGCAGTTTGGATGACGTGGGTGAGACCTTGCAATGCCACCTCCAATGTATCTGTCAACCTGTTGATGGTGGCAGAATGTTGTTCACCCTGAATCCGAACAGCCGTTGTGAGGGCCTGGATGGACTCATTGGTGAGCTGTGCGTGACGCTCGAGGGAGGCTAGCCTGTCCTCCACCGCAGACGTTCCCACACCTACCCGCGACACTATCTCAGAGATGCCTTCACGTCCCTGCGACACTATCTCAGCGATACCCTCCTGCACCTGTGCCACCATTCCCCTCATGCAGGAGTTGGACTCCTCCATCCTCCGTGCGATTGTGGAGAGTGCGCGTGGCACCTCTCCCAGTACCTCAGCAATGTTCTGGTGCCCCTCGACGACTCTCCTTTTGACAGGTGGCCCCCTGGGTTCAGCATCTGGGTCCGGCTGAGCAAAGCCTGGAGAAGAGTGCTCCCACCGACGCGGACCCTCCATAGCTGACCCTGCCACCAGGGTCTGCTCATGCTCACGTGTGCGCGGTGACTCACCATGTGCAATCCCAACTAGCTGAGCGGGGGGACCCACCGAGGTGTGTGTATCTGCGCTGGTGGATGCAAGGCTCATGTGTGACGATGCACCCTCAGAGACGGGCATGTCCTCTGAGGAATCGCCCTCAACCGAGACGTCGATCACAGACGGTCCTGCAAGAGAACAGAGGGAAATATCAGGCATGTGACCAAATGTGGCGGTGCGGCATATGCCATGTGATGCTAAGATCATTCACGATCATGAGTGATGAGTGCCAGCTTTCCCTTACCGGCCGTTTCACCAGAACCAGACTCGCCATCCGCCATCGACAGCGTGCGGCTGATCTCCAGTGCCTCGACCTCGGCGTCTGTCAGGGCCATCTCGTGTGGCGGGCCCCCTCCGGTGCGTGCCCTATCGCGTGCGTTCCTGGCCCTCTTCTCCTGTGAGGGCAAAACACAAAAACGTTATTGAGTGATGATTACAATGTGAGACGCTTCAAGCATTGGTGTGATTGGGTTGAGCGTGTGCCAGATGGATGGGAGGATGCGTGTGCCACATGGCCATCCCATTGTATGGGCATTGGGGTGTGTGGTAGTGGTCGAGTGGGGACAGGGACGGTGGGTACGTGCAGGCACTGTGAGGCTGATAGTTGGGTGGCTGTGAGGATTGGTGCGGGAGCGCAGTGCTATCAGTGGAGATGGGGTTGTGAGGTGGTTGAGGTGATGTGGAAGACGGAGTGACACAGAGTGCGTGAGTGTACTCACTTTTCCGGACCTGGTGAGGTCATTGAATCTCTTGCGGCACTGAATCCAAGTGCGGGTGGTGTTTCCCCTGCTTGTGACCTCCGCGGCCACCTCCTCCCATGCCCTCTTGGTGGCACTGGCAGGGCACCTCCTTCCATCCGTGGGGAACAGCGTCTCCCTCCTCATGCGGACCCCGTCCAGCAGCACCTGGAGGGCGTGGTCCGTGAAACGGGGAGCAGCCTTACCCCTGTGCTCCTCCATCCTTGATGGAGTGTAGTTTGTGGCTGGAGGGGCTTTGGTGGACTGCCCCTTTAAATAGAGCGCAACCATCGCTCAGACGTCAATGCGCATGCGCAGGCCGCCGGCACGCAGCTGAGAAGCGCGGAACCCGTAACTGCCGGCTAATCACATCAATCATCCCGCGATCGCGTGCGCAACGCACTCAAATCGGACGGCGCGTTTTCCTCGAGCCCGCCTGACCACCCGCTGCCAACCCGCACCCCTGGTAAAATCGAGCCCAAAGAGTCGGGATATAAGGGTCATTTTCAAAATGGCAATCTGTAACTAGTGGGGTGCTGCAGGGCTCAGTGCTGGGGCCTCAACTATTTACAATATATATCAATGACTTGGATGAAGGAACAGAGTGTCTGTGGCCAAATTTGCAGATGATACAAAGATAGGTGGAAAAGCAAGTTGCAATGAGGACACAAAGGGCTCAATTTTCGCACCCCTGAGCGGGTGCGTTCGTGGCGGGGGGGCTGCGAAAATCGGAGATTCCCGGGGCGGGTCGGGAGCCCGGCTCCAACCCGCCCCATTTCCGGGTTCCCCACTGATGCGCTGACATGCGCGTGCAGCCCCCGCATGTGGGACTCCCGCCGGCAATTAAAGTCGGCGGGATGCGACTTAAGGCAATTATTTAGGTACTTAAGGTCGTTTACAGACCTGATTAACATGATATTTTATGAGGGGTGAGATTTTCCAAACAACTGGGACTGTTTCACGTACTGGGGGAAACACTCCCAGTTGAAATGGACGTGTTGCTGCCATCAGCCTGTGGCAGGTGGGGAGGGGAGACCCTCACTCATTGCAGGAGGCCACTCTGTCACTTTGGACAAAGTTTGGCCTCAACCACCCTCCTCCTAACAAGAAAATTCAACAACTTGCACACTTACCCCGGTGTCCAGACACATTTACCTACCTTGCAGACCCCCTCAAATGTACATCTTCCGGATGGGGGCCGCCATAGCTGCAGTCATGACCTCCTCGGAGGACGCTATCCACCTCTAACACGTGGAGCTCCATAACACAGTGCTGTGACACATCCACCTGCACAGTGGGATGGAGGGAACCGCAGAGAGAGATGCGTCGCAGAAGGCACTACCCTCGCCACAGGGTCTACAGACCGAGGCTCAGCTTCCTGGACCTCTCTAAGCAGCAGTGCACATGGAGGCTTAGAGTCACTCGGCATGTAGTCGTGGACATCTGCAGCCTCCTTCATGCCGAGCTGCTCCCGGCTTGCCCGAGCACCATCTTCTTACCTGTCACTGTCAAAGTCACCACTGCCCTCAACGACTTCTCCTCCGCATCCTTCCAGGGTGCAACCGGGGACATCGCCGATGTCTCTCAGTCGTCTACACAAAAGAGCCCTGCAAATACACCTACACCCACTCTGCAGTGACACAATGGGTGGCATCAGGTGTGGGTCTTCATAGTGATCCTCAGGAAAGGGCATTATTGCACAAACCAGACAAGATTCACAAAGACGTGGCAGTAGTGGTGACAATATAATATGTGATGTGAGTTGGTCAGAGATTAAATATAAGTAAAAACCATGACAAACCCTCAAACACCCTTGTGCATCCCCTTCATGCTGACAACACGTTTGCCTTACGCTGCCTACTGCACATATGTGATGCATGCCCTGTGGCTTCAGCACAGCTGGTGACAGTTTGAGTGAGGCTGACTGTGAAAGAGATGCATGAGAGGGTGAGTATGAGATAGAGCCATGAGATTGTATGAGGATTGGGTTGAGTGGTAGTGGTGGGATGAGTACTGGCGAGGTGAGTAAGTGCAGGTAAGATGAGGATGAGCTTTGAGTGGGTGTGAGGGGTGATGTGACAGAGTAATGTTGGCAGTGCAGAAGGAGATGTGGGGTGGGGGCGGTGATGTGGCAGACGGAGTGTAGGGGAATGAGTAAGTGTACTCACTTTGGCTGACCTACTTATGTCATTGCAGCGCCTCCTGCACTGTATGCAGGTGGGCGATATGTTGGTGGTGCAGGTGACCTCCTCTGCCACCTCGAGCCAGGCCTTCTTGGTGGCAGAGGCAGGCCGCTTCCTCCCGCCCGCCGGGGGGAAGATCTCTGTCCTCCCCCTCCTCCTCACCCCATCTAATGATACCTGGAGTGAGGCATCATTAAACCTGGGAGCAGCCTTCCCCCTGGGCTGCTCCATGCTGTAATTTTTCCTATTTCCTGCAGCATCAGTCAGTGGAGGACTGACCCTTTAAATAGGGCTCCTCCAGGTGACAGACTATGCTGCGCATGCGCAGTCCGCCCGCTGCGCAGCTTTCCAGCGCGAAACCCGGAAGCACAGGTAAGTGGCTCGAATTAGCCTGCGATTCCGTGCGGAGCACCCCGACTTCACTGAGCACGAACCCACCGCCCTCCTAATATCAAGCACAAAGTGTCTGCAAAGGGATATTGACAGGTTAAGCGAATAGGTAAAAATTTGGCAGATGGAATATAATGTGGGAAAATATGAAGTCATCCACTTTGGGAGGAAAAATAAAAAAGCAAAGTATTATTTGAATGGAGAAATACTACAAAATGCTGCGGTACAGAGGGATCTGGGTGTCCTCGTACATGAAACACAAAATGTCAACATACAGGTGCAGCAGGTAATCCGGAAGGCAAACGGAACATTGGCCTTTATTTCTAGAGGGATGGAGTTTAAAAGCAGGGAAGTCATGCTACAACTGTACAGGGTGCTGGTGAGACCACACCTGGAGTACTGCGTACAGTTCTGGTGCCCTTATTTAAGGAAGGACATACTTACATTGGAGGCAGTTCAGAGAAGGTTCACTAGGTTGATTCTAGGTATGGAAGGGTTGTCTTATGAGGAAAGATTGAACAGGTTGGGTCTATACTCATTGGAGTTTAGAAGAATGAGAGGAGATCTTATTGAAACATACAAGATTCTGAGGGGACTCGATAGGGTAGATACTGAGAGGATGTTACCCCTCATGGGGGAATCTAAAACTAGGGGGCATAGTCTCAGAATAAGGGGTCGCCCGTTTAAGATGGAAATGAGGAGGAAATTCTTCTCCCAGAGGGTCATGAATCTTTGGAATACTTTACCCCAAAAAGCTGTGGAGGCTGAGTCATTGAATACATTCAAGGCTGAGTTAGACAAATTTTTGATCAGCAAGGGAGTCAAAGGATATGGGGAAAGAGCAGGAAAATGGAGGTGAGGTAAAAATCAGATCAGCCATGATCTCATTAAGTGGCGGAGCAAGCTGGAGGTGCTGAACGGCCTACTCCTGCTCCTATCTCTTATGGTCTCCCCCCCCCCCCCCCCCGGCCCCCCGGTCCTCCAGTCCAGTGCCTGATCTTCCATTCTCCCCCCCACCCCAGTCTTCCATTCCAGTGTCGGATGACATCTCGCTCTCTCTCTTTCTCGCCCCTTCCCCTCACGTTGCAGCTCCTGACGGCTTCCAGCCTGTCAATCAGGCTGGCTGCCATGCGCGAAACCCGGAGAGGACGTTAATCATCGTCAATCAACGTGCGATCGTGTTGGAAACGGTAAGTTTTGTTCATGTGGGTTTGCCACGCGCACCTTCACCCCTCCTGCTGCCAACCCACCACCATGGTAAAATCGAGCCCGTTGATATCGACTTCAAAAAAATGCATTGTAAAGCACTTTCTTAATATAGTGCCAATATTTTTCAGAACATTGAGTTAAATTACAATAATCAATAAGGGTATGACTGATTTTTTTTTAAAAAGATAGCAGGGATAGCTACATTCCTAAGCTTGAAAAAAAACATCACCTTTCAAAGAGAACCAAAGGTCGTCCACGTTAAATCTCTCGAGGCAAAACTGAAATGCAATGAGTCACAGAATTTCTCGGGTTACCAATGCAATGGTTAAAAGGTTTTTTTTCACTAACTAGTAATCCGTTGCACCTGCTCCTGTTTAAGAGGCCCTGTGCTACTGTTTAACAGCTTACCTCAGTAGGTTTGTTGCACTTCTGAAGGTGCCGCCTGTAAAAGCAGAGATACATTGAGCTTTATTAAGTTTGCTCTTTATTCTGCCTTTCCAATAAATCTGTAACCGGCGGCATACAATCCATTTTATGATACAAAGAATGAGAAAGAACTTGCATTTATATAGCGCCTTTCACGGCCTCAGGACATCCCAAAGTGCTTTACAGCCAATGAAGTACTTTTGAAGTGTAGTCTCTGTTGTAATGTAGGAAACGCGGCAGCCAATTTGCGCATGGATGATGTCTCTCTTGAACCGTTGTCATAGACTGTGAAATGACAATAGGCCATTTGGTGAATCAAGTTCAGTCGATGGACCATGGGAGCGATTTTGGTCTCTCTACCACCCTATTTTATCGGCAGGAACAGGGCGAGGACAAGACCAAGAAAACGTGCCGCTGTCTTCCCACTCGCTCCTATTGGCACCTGGGCCTGGAAACACGTGGTCGAGGCTCCCACTAGAGCCAAACAGGAGCCTCATGTTAGAAATGAACTGTGGTCCTCTGGCCCGAGAGGGCCCCGATGCAATATTGATGGGAAATATGTGGGACGTGCGTTGTGCAAGCCCTGCCTACTACAATATAACAGAATGCAGCCAAACCAGCGTCCCTTAAAAGGATCGCTGTAGGCCGCAGAATAAATGGGTGCTGCATAATCACTGGAGCATTTTTTCAGGGCCAGAATGAGCATAAAAGCTCTTCCTGCGCTGTCAGAAAATGTCTCCACCAACTTACTCACCTTCTCCCGCCCCTCCTCGATCAACCAGGCCCTCCCCTTTAAGTCGGGACCACCAGCTTGGCTCCATACATGAAAAAAAATGCTCGAAATATTGCCACGGGATCTTTTATGCCCAGCTGAGAGGGCAGACGGGGCCTCGGTTTAACGCCTCACCTTAAAGACAGCACCCTCAACAATGCAGCACTCCCTCAGTACTGTACTGGGAATGTCAGCCGAGATTTTGTGCTCAAATCTCTGGAGTGGCAACTTGAACCTGCAACCTTCTGACTCAGAGGCGAGCATGCTACCCACTGAGCCATAGCTGACACCTAAACCCACAATGCACACTGTTCACAAGCAGATCTGGGGGGTAATTTTAAACCATCACTGCCTGGACGGTAAGTAGAGGAGCCGAACGCCAGTCCGTTATAGAAGGCGTCCGATTTTCATTGCATTGGTTTCAGTGGGGATGAAAATTGGGTGAGTTCTATAACAGGCAGGCGATCCACTCTGCCAGATTCCTGCCCAGGAGGTGAAGTTGAAAATTAGTCCTCTAATATCTAATCTATGAGGCTAAGTTCTCCTTCCTGTGTGCCCCAGGACTGATATGAAGGTGATCAAAGGAGAGCACCTGTTAAATCTAGATGATCTGTCCCTCTTACCTCTCACCGCTCAACCTGTTCAACCTCAGGCCTGATCCTCCACATGGACTTCATTGCTCTTCTTTAATTCCCACCCTTCTTCAGCCCTGTAAAATTCTTCATGCTGGAAAAACACCTTCTCCTCTGTTGACATCAACCCCCCTCCCCCACTCCCTCCAAGACTTTGATGTGGAAAAATCATGAGAACTTTGCTTAGCATGTCTGATGTATAAAATAAAAAGAAATACTTGCGTTCATTTGGCACCTGGTCATGCTGTCGGGACCTCTCAAAATATTTCACGCGGTGAATTATTTTTGGTTTGCACCGAGTGTTGTTAGGTAGGTAAAAGTAGCAGTCATACTGCAATATAAATGAGATGAATGTCCAGTTAATCCAGTTTTGTGGTGACCTTGGATCCACTGATGTAATTTGCTGAGGGATGGAACTCCCTGCTCTTCTCTGAATAGTGCCAAGGTGTCTTTAATATCCACCTGAATGAGCAAACTGGATCCCAGTACGACGTCTAATCCAAAGGGCAGAACCTTTAATAAATGCATAGAATTACATAGAATTTAGAGCACAGAAACAGGCCATTCAGCCCAACTGGTCCATGCCGGCATTTATGCTCCACACGAGCCTCCTCCCACCCCTCTTCATCTCAACCTATCAGCATATCCTTCTATAATGGACCACTCTCTCAGTACTGCACTGGATGGTCAACCCAGTCTGTGCATTCAAGTCCCGATGGAGAGCTTGAACCTACAACTTTCTGATTGAAATACTGCAACAATTCAAATCTGACCATGTTGAATTTAACTAACTGCAACAGATTTGGGATCAAGAATATCTACATATATTTGAAAGAATTTGCTTACATATTACTGAAATTAATATTATACAATGAGTAACCATGGTTGTGGAGTTTGTAGTATTTAAAATAATAGAATCTTTGGGTCATGACTGGGAAAATGATGATCAAATTACTACCTCAAATTCTTAGGACAACATCGTATTATTTGAACAGGAAAACAATGCTTCAAAGCAGCTGGTAAAATACTTGTGGTTACTGAAGAATAAAAGGTGTCAAACAGAAAACAAAATTCCAGATGTGAGCGATCTTTGTTTTCTGCAATACTTTAAATCTCGTGCTATGTGAAAACATCTGGTGAACCCTAGATCACCAACACCTCTTATACAGTGTGGATTTTTTTAAAAACTTGATACTATGGATATGACACTCAACCTAGACACTTGAGAGAAAAGCACCTGGTTAATTTACTCAAAGCCAAATGTGATGTGTGTGCAGTTGGCTAATAAATTTATTATGAATGTGAAGCGAATGACTTAATTGTAACAAGTGCTTAGATGTCTTTAATTGTGTATCCCACTGACACTGAACGTGATCCGCTAGACAAGCACTGATTAGCTGAGTCCTGGGCTATTTGAGGTGGAGTAAACGAGACACAGACATTGGGAGGTCTGCCCATGTCAGGAGCTTTAGTGCGGTCCAGTTTATCATGAATTTTAAGTACAGGATAAAGAAGTTTCTCCTGAATTCCCTATTGGATTTATTAGTGACTATCTTAAATTTATGACCTCTAATTTTGGGCTCCCCCACAAGTGGAAACATTGGGCAAGATTTTAACAGTGAAAAACGGGTGGGTCAGGGACGGGGGAGCATTCAAAATTGCTACCATTTCAGACCTGCCCCCAACCCGCCTCCAACCCGTCCATTTCCGGTTTTCACTGGGGCGACCAACCCACTCCCAGAAGGCGGGTCGTGCCTTAAAACCTTTCAAGGAGGCTTCGGGCCTCCATTTTCCCACAGTTTCCGATTTCAACCCCGGGGGGCCGGGATTCCCGGGCCTTCTCATTTACGCCTCACGAAAGAAGGCGAGAAGATCTGAGAGTAACAGGTAGGTGCCTTTCTGGCACAGCTTGTGGGCCGGGAGGAGCCGGAGTGCTTCCCCCAGGCCCAACAAGCCTACCTGCGGCAACCCCCCCCAATGATCGTGGATTCCCCCTCCGATCATGGACCCCCACCCCCCAATTGCGGACCCCCCCTCCCCCCGGTCCCCGATCCCCAATCACGGACCCCCGACCCCAATCGCAGACCCCCGATCCCAACCCCCAAACCCCCTCAACAATTGCGGACCCCCACAAAGACCCCCAATCCTATCACCCCCCCTCATGATTAACCCGATCCCCCCCCATGACTGATGACCCCCATGCCAATCTATGCCCCATGCCAACCTATGCCCTGTGCCAACCCATGCCCACCCATCCCACCCATGCCCCCTTTGCCCCCCCCCCCCATCCATACAATCAAAGACTTACCTGAACATGTCCTCTCCATGGCTGGCCTCCTGCCGACTGAGACCAGCCTGTCAATCAGGCCAGTCAGTCGGACAGCAAACCAACAAAAAAAAAAGCTGTCCTTATGTCAAAATCGTAAGGACGTCCGGAAAACCCATACTTCCAGGTTTCCCGTCCGCAATTTGGCCCCCCCCACCGCCCTCTTCCCGGCTCGGGGTCAAAATCATGTCCATTTTCTCTACGTCTACCCTATCAAACCCTTAAAGACCTTGGTCAGGTCACCCTTCAACCTTCTCTTTTCTAGAGAAAAGAGTCCCAGCCTGTTCAGCCTTTCCTGATAAGTATATCCTCTCAGTTCTGGTATTATCCTTGTGAATCTTTTTAGCACTTTCTCCAATGCCTCTATATCCTTTTTATAATATGGGGGCCAGAACGGTGCAGAGTGCTCCAAGTGTGGTCTAACCAAGGTTCACTACAAGTTTAACATAACACCACTGCTTTTCAATTCTATCCCTCTAGAAATGACCCCCAGTGCTTGGTTTGCCTTTTTTATGGCCTTATTAACCTGCATTGCTACTTTCAGTGATTTGTGTATTTACACTCTTATTTTCCAAGAAGTATGTGGCCTTCTTATTCTTCTTACAAAAATGCACCACCTCACATGTATCAATATTGAAATTCATTGGCCAATTACACGCCCATTCTGCAAGTATATTAATCTCTTCTTACATTCTGACACATTCTTCCTTTGTATTATCTACACCACCCACCCCGCCCCCCCCCCTCCATTTGGTATCGTTCGCAAATTTTGAAATTGTGCTTCCTATTATGATTCTATTAATCCTAATATGGCAATTATGATCTGAAAGTACCGGATATTGATTTTAGTTTGGACAAACCATCAATTTTTTCTTTTGGTGCTCACCTTTTTGGTGCCAGCTTGGCTTAGTTGGTCGGACTTTCACCTCTGAGTCAGATGTTTTGTGAGCTAAAGCCACACTCTAGGTCACCAGCGTGTAATCTAGGCTGATATCTCAATGCAGTACTGAGAGAGCGCTGCACTGTCTTTTAGATGAGATATTGAACTGTTTGCCTGTTCTGGTGCTAAAGATCACATGGCACTATTTGGAGAAGGGCAGGGAATTTTACCAGTGTCTTGGCCAACATTCCTCCTTCAATCAACAATGCTAAAATCGATCAGGTGGTCATTCATCTCATTTGCCGTTTGTAGGACCTTGTGTGCACAAATCGACTGCCACATTTGGCTACAAAACAACAGTGACTGCATTTTAAAAGTACTTCATTGGTTGTGAAGCACTTTGGAATGTCCTTTGGACATGATAAAGAGCTGTACAATTGCAAGTTCTTTCTTTGTAGAGGTTCTGATAGCTTTAGGCTTAACCCAATGCCGACCATCATCAGCCTGTACAAAACAGGACACAGGCCTTGTTTTGATCAATGAAGCTTCCAACACAATACACCCGGGGAGAACGGTGAGGTTTAGAAGCAGTAGTTTTGTCACTTTTCCTTTTATCTGAGACCATCGCGTAGATTTAGTCCAGCCCCGGCCTTTCTAATAGCGAGGCACGCTACATCCCAGAAAATAGCCTGGCTCATTTGGTCTCGCGTACATCAAGGATAAGTCAAATGGGATTTTCTTTCACTGAGATGAGTATTTTGCTGAATCTGATTTTAATATCCGAGCCCCATCCAGGGACTCCAGCCTGTGCCCACAAACCACTCTTGTCTGTGCCCTGTGTAAACAAACAAAGAAAAACCTTTCAACGATTGAGAAAAACTAAATTAAAAACAGCAGCGTGTCAATGGGTAGATCTGAAATCATACATCATTTTTCGTTTTTTTACTTTTACAAACGGTTTTGAAAAGGGTTCTGAAGGTTTCCACCAATTTGAAAGTTTTGGAATAAGACACACTTAAGGGAAAACACATTGCAAGCTGTGGTGGTTCTTTTATCCCATTGGTGAAGTGAATCCAGCTGCGCTTTGGCAATCTCCAATCCTCATTAGTGTCTCTGAGTTTCTGGTGAAAAGTTCAAAACCATTGACCGCAAGTCGGGTGGAGGAGAGAGGGGAGAAGGGGAAGGATAAGACAAACAAGGTATGAATAAAACCATCCTGTACACAGGACCATAAATCTCATCAAAGAAAGGATTGCATTTATATGGTGCCTTTCACAACGTCCCAAAGCGCTTTACAGCCAATTAAGTACTTTTGAAGTGTAGTCACTGTTGTAATGTTGGAAACATGGCAGCCAATTTGCACACAGCAAGGTCCCACAAACAGCAATGTGATAATGACCTGAAAATCTGTTTTAGTGATGTTGGTTGAGGGATAAATATTGGCGAGGACACGGGGGAGAACTCCCCTGCTCTTCTTCAAAATAGTGCCATGGGATCTTTTACATCCACCTGAGAGGTCAGATGGTGCCTCGGTTTAACGTTTCATCCAAAAGACGGCACTTCCGACAGTGCAGCGCTCCCTCAGTGCTGCACTGGAGTGCTAGCTAAGATTATCTGCTATGGAGTGGGACTCGAACACACGGCCTTCGAACACACAGGTATGAGTACTACTCCCTGAGCCACGGACGTCACCTCAAGGATCAAACTCTTGAGGTTGCTGTGTGTTAACATAATTGCCCCAATTGGTATTTTAGGGAAAATATAAATAGGTTCCTTTAGAAAACTTTGATAATTTCACTAGAAATAGTGACAATAGGAAATGTCCCCGTTATGTTTAAGATGTTGATAACACATAGCAACCACAGGAGATCTTTCCACTATGTTTACAATTCTGTTAACACGTAGCGATCAGAGAATGTCTTCCTTTCACGTTTATTTGCTTTCCCTCACTACTGTTCTTGTTTGTTTTGATCAGGAGTGAAAAGCATAACTGAGAAAGAAACAAGTCATGGTGTAAATTGGGGGAAATGCAACGAGGTTATGTCAATATGTTCACAACACTTTAGAACAAACCCTGTTCCAGCACCCTTTTAATTCCATAAATTTGAACTTTACAAATATTTTTTAATTAGAACTCATTTTCCTTCCATTTTTAAATTTGTTCTTTTCCTTTTTTGTTCCTACTTTATTTTTTGTCCCATTGGCCCACAGTGAATATCACTGAGAATATACTGATCTAGGTCCCCTAAAGCTCCCCGTGCTGTAAGGTCCCAAATAAAGGTTCCAAGACCCCGGGCAGTTCATCAATGGATTCCCTTTCCCATGACTGACATAACAGAGGAGAACCAAGGAGTATAACTAAGCCACACAGTGTAGTTTAGTCTATTACCTTCCTATCTGGGGTTAGTGCCCTGGCCAATGAATAATCACGCCTAATGCAGCCAAAATAACTCAACAGTGCTGGAGGAAGTTAACACCAAGGTTTTGCATGGTAAACACTTTCTTTGTATTAGGACCTGACAAAAGGCGATCTGGACAGCAAAGTCTCAAGGGTTATGATAGAGAAGTTGAGGCTAAGGAGTAAAACCAATGATAGGCCAAGGCCAGAGTATATGTGATCTTCTAAGGTGAGAGGAAGAAGCACAGCTCAGCCTGGGATAAGTTTGAGAACAGAGCATGGCGTAAATGGCAGAAGGACCATGTAGGTCTGGTGAAGGGCTGGCAGATGACGTACAGCCTGGGAGATAGGATCAAACGTTTGGACTCCCCCCTTTAGACTTTCACAAACCATATATTTTCTTTCCTCTAATTCAAGTGAAGGGATATTGGGGGCGAAATTCCATTTCAGCAGTAGTGCAAAACAGGTGATAGCGAATCACCGGCCTGTTGACTTCAATGTAAAAGAAAATCGGGCAGGTGCGAAACGGGCTGTCGTTCGCTATCGACAATTTTGCTGAAGTGGAATTTCACCCCCGCTGTGTGTATCTACCGCCTAGGTAGAAATCCCAAATAACTACTTGCTCTCACGTGGTGTGACCATTCTTGAGTTGTCAGCTTTTTGGGGACTGTATGAGCTAGGGTTGCCAACCCTCCAGGATTGTCCTGGAGTCTCCAGGAATGAAAGATTAATCTCCAGAGCACTGCTGCGAGTAACCCAGGAGAAAAATCATAGAATTACATAGAATATACAGCACTGAAACAGGCCATTCGGCCCAACTGGTCTAGGCCGGTGTTTATGCTCCACACGAGCCTCCTCCCTCCCTACTTCATCTAACCCTATCAACATATCCTTCTATTCCTTTCTCCCTCATGTGTTTATTTAGCTTCCTCTTAAATGCATTGATGTTATTTGCCTCAACCACTCCTTGTAGTAGCGAGTTCCACATTCTAACTACTTTCTGGGTAAAGAAGTTTCTCCTGAATTCCCTATTGGATTTATTAGTGACTGTCTTATATTTATGACCCCTAGTTTTAGACTCCCCCACAAGTGGAAACATCTTCTTTACGGCTACTCTATCAAACCCTTTGATAATCTTAAAGACCTCTATCAGGTCACCCCTCAGTCTTCTCTTTTCCAGAGAAAGGAACCTCAGCCAGCTCAATCTTTCCTGATCGGTATAACCTTTCAGTTCTGGTATCATCCCAGTAAATTTTTTTTGCACCTTCTCCAGTGCGTCTATATCCTTTTTATAATGTGGAGACCAGAACTGCGCACAGTACTCTAAGTGTGGTCTAACCAAGGTTCTATATAGGTTTAACATAACTTCTTTGCTTTTTAATTCTATCCCTCTAGAAATGAACCCCAGAGCTTGGTTTGCTTTTTTATGGCCGTATTAACCTGCATCACTACTTTTGGTGATTTGTGTATCTGTACCTCCAGATCCCTCTGCTCCTCATTTAGACTCTTATTATCCAAGCAGTATGTGGCCCCCTTGTTCTTCCTACCAAAATGCAATACCTCAGACTTATCTATGATGAAATTCATTTGCCAATTATACGCCCATTCTGCATAAGTGACATTAAAAAAATTGTGTGTTTTTAAGACATTCTTTCAATACTTTTCTTTATTAGTTGTAAAAATATTGGAAATGGGGGAAAAGTATTCTTTACCAAAGAGTCAAGAACCATCCATTCAGGGTAACAAAGAGTAAGAGCTATAAATTGGGCTGTGTAGCATCCTCCTGAGGTCCCAAAATGGTGTCCGGAACGCACGCGCACGCTTCTAGCGTTACGTGGGCGGACGCCATCTTGGTAAAGGCGTTTGCGCACACACAGATAGTGAATGCCGATACCATGTAAAGTAAGGAGAATATGTGTTAGATCAGTGTGCAATGCTGATTTAAAGGAATGGATACCATTTTGGCACTCAACGCTCCATCCAATGCACGAACAGCTGACCATGTCATAGGCAGCCTGGAGGAACCCCCACCAGTGCTATTTAAAGGGACCATGCAGGATTTACAGGTTGGTTGCTGGATTATTGCTTCTGACTGCTGATTCATTTCTACCTGTTTTTGGAGGTCTCCTATACTTGAACACTAGGACTAGGGACATAGCCTAAAATTTAGAGCCCGGTCTTGCAGGAGTGAAGTTAGGAAACGCTGCTACATGCAAAGGGTGGTAGAAGTTTGGAACGCTCTTCTGCAAACAGCAGTTGATGCATTTTAAATCTGAGATTGATAGATTTTTGTTAACCAAGGGTATTAAGGGATATGGGGCTAAGGTGGGTATATGGAGTTAGGACACAGACCAACCATGACCTCATTGAATGGCGGAACAAGTTCGAGGGACGAAACGCCATGTCACTTGCTGCCTCCTGTTATACGCCGCCTTCTCCTGCAAGAAAGCGGGACGTGTGTCAGTGAGTGTCCTGAAGGATGTTTGGGTGATGTGCCCATCATGGTTGAATAGCTGCCAGTGCGTGCAACCTATGAGTTGTGGGCGTGCAGCTTGCAACAGTGGTAATGTGTGAGGGTGAGAGCAAGTACCTGATTGGAAGAGTTGAGTACTGATTGAAAGTGTTTGTTGGTGGGTGGGTGATGGGGGGTGTAGTGGGTGGAGCAGTGGATGCGGCTAGTGGTGCAGTTGGTAGGAGACACCACTTGACAGTTGACCTCACTCACCTTGACCACTCATGTCAAAGCACTGAACTTCTTCCTGCACTGCATCCCTGTTCGTGTTGCTATGTGTCTGGCATTGACTTAATCCCCTACTGCCTCCCTCTGCCTCGGGAGCATATGTCTGGAAGGCCTCTTGCTCCCCTGCGGATATAGGATGCCCCTCCTTCTGTCCACCTCTTACACCAAGGCCTCTAGTGCATCATCAGAGAACGTTGGTGCAAGCTCTCTCGCAGGCCTGGTACAAACTCAAATTGGCAGATTGGGGGGTCTGGGGTGCAGATTGAGGATGTGGGATTTAGTAGTGCACAACCTTTATGTTTTAACATAACTCAACAGTTTGTAATCAAAGGGTCGGGACCTGCATCTGTGTTTTACGTGTGCGATGTCTGGTCTCCTTTCAGACTCCGTGCGGCCCAGGCTGCCTTTAAGAGGTGCAGCCAGCCTTTAAGAGGTGTGAGCCACTCACGCAATATCTGGGCGCCCCTGCTGGTGAGAAGTCACTGAACAACGCAGCTAGGCCTGGCTGCTCGCGCTAGAATCAGATAAAGTGTACAGGCAGCACGAATGTTGCCTGCATCGGAATGACCGGGCGCGAGTTAATTGCACACTGCGACCCCCGCGCCCGGATTCAGGGGTTATCAAATTTAACCCTCTATGTTCTCTTTACAATTGGTGTGGGAAGGAGATGCACCCCAAGGATGGTTGTGGGAGGCAGCCAATGGCAGGAGTGTGGAGGCAGGGTGGTTGTAGGTGGAAAATCATGTGATTTAACCTCCTGGAATTCATCAAATCAGAGTTGGCGACCCTGGTGTCAGCTTTGCCAGTTTTCTAGGTTGGTGTCTATGGGTGAAGAAGCTCCTTAAAAACAAGGCGTGAAAGTTATAATGGAAACTTTAAATTATATTTTTCTGACAAGGGACACCACAGGAGAAGGGATATTCTATTTTTGCAAGCATGTAACTAAAGTGCTGATTACGGAAATGCCAACCAGAAACAACATTACCTGAAGGTGCAATGGTCCGCATATAATTACTCTCTTTGGTCAAAACCTCATCATTGTTTGAAGTATCTCCAATCAGCAAGATTGTGAGTTCTATGATTCATAATCAGTCATGTGTTTCCTTTCAATAGGAACTTTATTGATCCCCAGTTGGAACCTGTGTGACTGTGGCTGTGATAAATTATCTCTCCTCATCCTTCTCGACCTGTCTGCAGCCTTTGACAAGGTTGACCACATCCTCCTCCTCCAATGCCTCTCCTCTGTTGTCCAGCTGGGTGGGACTGCATTCGTATCTATCCAGTCATAGCCAGAGAATCACCTGCAATGACTTCTCTTCCCGCTCCCGCACCGTTAGCTCTGGAGTCCCCCAAGGATCTATCCTTGGCCCCCTCCTATTTCTCATCTACATGCTGCCCCTCAGAGACATCATCCGAAAACACGACGTCAGATTCCACACGTACGCTGATGACACTCAGCTCTACCTCACCACTACCTCCCTCGACCCCTCCACTGTATCTCATTTGTCACACTGCTTGTCTGACGTCCAGTACTGGATGAGCAAAAATTTCCTCCAACTAAATATTGGGAAGACAGAAGCCATTGTCTTTGGTCCCTGCCGCAAACTCTGTTCCCTCGCCACCGACTCCATCCCTCACCTTGGCCACTGTCTGAAGTTTAATCAGTTCTCAACCTTGGCATTCTATTTGACCCTGAGATGAGCTTCTGACCCCCATATCCGTTCCATCACCATGACCGCCTACTTCCACCTCCGTAACATCACCCATCTCCGCCCCTGCCTCAGCTCATCTGCTGCTGAAACCCTCATCCATGCCTTTGTTGCCTCTATACTTGACTATTTCAATGCTCTCCTGGCTGACCTCCCATCTTCCACCCTCCATAAACTTCAGCTCATCCAAAACTCTGCTACCTATATCCTGACTCGCACCAAGTCCCATTCTCCCGTCACCCCTGTGCTCGCTGACCGTCATTGGCTCCCAGTCCAGGAACGCCTCGATTTTAAAATTCTCATCTTTGTTTTCAAATCCCTCCGTGGCCTTGCCCCTCCCTATCACTGTAGCCTTCTCCAGCCCTACAATCCTTCCAGATCTCTGCACTCCTCTAATTCTTGCCTCTTGTGCATCCCTGATTTTAATCGCTCCACCATTGGCGGCCGTGCCTTCAGCTGCCTAGGCCCTAAGCTCTGGAATTCCCTCCCTGAACCTCTCCACCTTTCTTACCTCTCTCTCCTCCTTTAAGACACTCCTTAAAACTTTGACCAAGCTTTTGGTCACCTGCCCTAATATCTCCTTATATGGCTCAGTGTCAAATTTCGTCTGATAACGCTCCTGTGAAGTGCCTTGGGACGTTTTACCACGTTAAAGGCCCTATATAAATGCAAGTTTTTGTCATTGTTGGATACATAAGCACAGCTCACTCTAGGCCACCTTGTGGCAACACTTGTTAATGTCCCAGTCTCCAATGCAGTTATTCTGTACAATCCACTGGTAATTCCAAATCAGCTCCCTTCAAACCATCTGATAATTCAAATATTAATAGCGCATTTCTCATTTTCTACTAATAAAATGCTTGGCTTGCCCTGTGAATAAAGTTTAGATATTTTGAAGTGCCTACAGTTAAAGGTCTTGTCAGAGTATTAGGAAAGATAAACCTTGGTTGCTTTGTGAAAAGTTCCTGGCCACGTAGATTTTTTCCATCATTTCCATGTGACCTCTCATTCCTTGTTACTAAACTGGATCTTTTATTAGGAACTGTCATTGTGTTCTGGGAAGACATACAGATGCTTACAGATGTTCTGCTTTATGCCAGGTGAGTAATGGCCTTGCGGCATACATAATGCAGCCATCGGTTTGGAGCACTCCACTGACCTGAATGAGTTTAACAAATGTAAACAATTTTACAACACCAAGTTATAGTCCAGCAATTTTATTTTAAATTCACAAGCTTTCGGAGGCTTCCTCCTTCCTCAGGTGAATGTTGGAAGGAAGGAGGAAAGAGGAAGGAGGAAGCCTCCGAAAGCTTGTGAATTTAAAATAAAATTGCTGGACTATAACTTGGTGTTGTAAAATTGTTTACAATTGTCAACCCCAGTCCATCACCGGCATCTCCACATCGAGTTTAACAAACTGATTGTTCCTCCGGAATAGTCAGAGGCCAAAGAATTGCAACATATTCGAAGGTTTGAGTTTTTCCAGGGTTTTATTTTTGTGAACTCTTAACAAGTTAACTTGTAATTCTCCGCTGGATACACACACACATCAGGCATCTGTCAACCCCATTGCCTCACCATTGATTAGGCAATGGACATAGACATTTGCCAGGTAGCTCCCTGTTTGAGAAGTTAAGGGGGGAGGTGGGGGGGGGAGGAGGAGCCTTCCAGAGTAGAGACATCCATTGCTCTACCTGGAGGTACTAAGCACTCTCAGTTTGCATTTTCCTGGCTCTGCGTCCTTCAGGGAAAAGGACCGCGGTCTTAGTTATCAGCTTGGAAGGGCTGCTGGTCAATCTGTTTCTGTAGGTCACATTATTCTGGCAGGTTTTTGTGAGGGGGGCAAGTGCAGTGGGGCCTTAAACACGGCCAACCATGATGGTATTCTCCAAGCAAACTGTTAGCTGCAGGCTTCAAACACAATCTATTAGACATGGTATAACTTTATCAATACTGTAACTCAAACTTATTACCAACTAATGATTGTTGAAAACTGTTGTCAGTTCTGGCCTAATCTCAGGATCTTTTCATTAATATGTTAAAGGAAAAAAAAAATCACTATTCCAAATGGAAACTTAAAGCAGCCCCTCATCTTATTTTCCATGACATTCTTTGTTCTGTGTAACACAGATTTAATAGCGGGCACATGTTTTACTCTTTTAATGTTGACTTATCTTTAATCTATCTTTTTTTGTTTGTTTTATGCAAGCGACTTGAAATGCTTCCAGAAGAACAGCTGAGGGTCCTCTGGCCTGAGTCGCAGTAACACATGCTCCGCAGTCTGTCCCTCTCTGGCTTTCGTTCAAGAGCTATCAGGAAAGTAAAGCTTATTTATAAATACCCCGCCATTTAACTCAATAACAGCGGGTTTAAAAACAATCGTATTTGTAATCGTTTCTTTTAGCATCTTTCCCAAAGGATTGCTACCGAAACTAAACTGTAGACGGGTGGCAGTAATGCATTAGTTTAGGTTAACTGTAAGTCAACACAGACTTGCCGTTGAAAGGAAGTCCGTGCTTCCAAGAATCTGGCATTTGCTGAGTTGACCATCTATATATTTGAATTTGAACTGTGTTTTTTTTAAACCAGACTTTATTTTTAAAAAATGTTCGCAATGGAAAATATTCACTAGATGTGAGGATTTGTGTATTTTTGGAACCTGGATTTGAGAATAGCCCAAAGACATCTACAAAACAATTACAATATACATGTCACAAAATGCAGATATAAATTGCTGTGTAGATCTATCCCACTGAATGAACAATTTGTAGCCTAGAAATTCAATGGCTATGCTCCCGTTTTTCAGGTACTAAACGGGCGCCCAAACCTCCAATATGGCGGGCAGGAAGTTCGCACTCATTCCAAGCCAGTAGATTCACTTGATATCAGGATTTGTGTATTTTTGGGACCTGGCTTTCCCAATTACTAAAATTTCTGGTATTTGAGTTATTGGAGCTCTGATCCAGACAGCCCAAGAGCCTTCCCAGTCTGCCAGGGAACACAGATGCATCTTGTCCAGTTATAGCACAATGCAAACCAGGGATTGGATACAGGCAACCCATTCCTAAAACCTTTCATCCCGGAGATACTGTTGATGAAAGCAGATGGTTACCCTCATGTGGAATGTCAACCATTGAATGCCCTGCCATTGCATGAACAGATACATCCCCCTTACTAGACCTCAGGAAGGAGTTAACCCCCTCAAACATATGCAGGCCAACAGGGGAAATGAATAAATACTTGCCACTAGACCAAGAGCAGGTTATATTGGATAACCTCTGAAACTGGGCGTGGGGGGGTCGCAGTGCATGATTAACCCATGCCCGGTCATTGAGATACAGGCAGCACATAACATTCGTGCTGCCTGGTGATTTACATGATTGCTGCGAGCAGCCAGCACTACCTGCGCCGTTGAGCGGCTGCTCACCAGCAGAGGGCCTCAATATCGTGAGTGGCTAGGACCACTTAAAGGCAGCCTACACCTCTTAAAGGGGAAGTGCAGTATGGCTGCAGGAAGAAGTGGAAGTCAATTGGGAAGTGAATCTGTGCTGCAACCATAGCTTAATGATGATGGAACCTCTGGAATTTTTAATGAGCAAAAACTGGGCTGCCCAATGTTTGTGGGACTCTGATATTTGCAAAATATAAGTTACGGGTCCGCACAGAGTCTGAACGGAGATCAGACATTGCACATGTAAAACACAGATGCAGGTCCCATCCCTAAGTTTACAAACTGTTGAGTTATTTTAAAACATTGAATAAAGTTTGGGATCTACTAAATCCCACATCCTCCAATCTGCACACCAGACCTCACCAATCTGCCGATCTGAGTTTGTACCAGGCCTGCGAGAGAGCGTGCACCAAGGTTCTCTGATGATGCACTAGAGGCCTTGGTGCAAGAGGTGGACAGAAAGAGAGGCATCCTATATCCACAGGGGAGCAAGAGGCCTTCCAGACATATGTTCCCAAAGCAGTGGGAGGCAGTAGGGTACGAAGTCAATGCCAGGCGCACAGCACCACGAGCATGGATGCAGTGCAGGAAGAAGTTCAATGCTTTGACACGAGTGGTCAAGGTGAGTGAGGTCAGCTGTCAAGTGGCGTCTCCTACCAACTGCACCACTAGCCGCATCCACTGCTCCACACACTACACCCCACTTCACCCACCTACCAACAAACTCTTTCAATCAGTACTCAGCTCTTCCAATTAGATGCTTCCTCTCACCCTCACACTTTACCACTGCTGCAAGCCACCATGCACAACTCACAGGTCACACACACTGGCAGCTATTCAACTATGACAGCCACATCACCCACTTGCAGGACACTCAACGACTCACGTCCCGCTTTCTTGCAGGAGAAGGTGGCGCATCACAACAGGCAGCAAGTGACAGTGGCTCCATGGAACATGAACCTGCTGTCCTCTCTCAGGATGACAGCATTCCTATCCCATCCCTGCCAATCTGCCAGTTCCCTTGTTGTTGCCCGTCAGCTAGCCAGCCCACTCCCTGTAGAGTATTGAAACTTTATTATAGGAACATAGCAAGATAGGAACAGGAGTAGGCCATTTAGCCCCTCGAGTCTGTTCCGCCATTCAATGAGATCATGGCTGATCTGTGACCTAACTCCATATACCTGCCTTAGCCCCACATCCCTTAATACCTTTGGTTATCAAAAATCTATCAATCTCAGATTTAAAATTCACAATTGAGCTAGCATCAATTGCCATTTGCGGAAGAGTGTTCCAAACTTATACCACCCTTTGCCTGTAGAAGCGTTTCCTAACTTCACTCCTGCAAGTCCTGGCTCTAATTTTTAGGTTTTGTCCCCTAGTCCTAATATTCAGGTATAGGAGACCTCCAAAAACAGGTACAAATGCATCAGCAGCCAGAAGCAATAATCCAGCAACTAACCCGTAACTCCTGCATGATCTCTTTATAACTGTTCAGCTGTGCGAGGTTAAGACAGTGCATTGGCTGGAGCGTTGAGTTCCAAAATCGCTTCGGTCCCTTTAAATCAGCGTTGCACACTGACCTACTGCATATTTTTCCTACGTTATATGGTGCCAGTGTTCGTTAACAGCGCGTGCGCCAACTCCTTTACAAATTTACGTCCGCCGCACGTCACGCTAGAAGTGTGCGCGCACATTCCGGACGCCATTTTGGGTCCATAGGAGTCCACGTGACGCCTACACAATGGGCGCTATGCGGCCCAATTTAGACCCAGGGCGTCCAAACTTTTTTTTCCTTTGAGGGCCTCCTGAACATGTACCTTGTGAGCCACATCTTAAGTTTAAATCCCATGTTCCCATTCGTTTGCATAAATCTCAAGTTGCTGCTACTAACAGATCCTGGTGTTCTGATTTAGGATTTATTCACCAACAAGCAACGGGGTTAACAGAGGCCCGAAAACAAGACAAACCAGAGAATAAAATTTAAATGCAAATCAAATTGAGTTGCTAGGGCTTCATGGCCTTCATCAGCTGGGGTTTTAGGCCATGTGCGGCTGAAGCATTGTAGTCGAGACACCCCAGCAGTAGGCCACCAGAAATTGGACACCCTATTGAAGGAAAACAATGGAAGACTTGCATTTATAAGGCACTTTGTCACCTTTCTCACACAATGTATTCATTTAAAGTGCAGTGGCCATTTTATGTAAATGAATATGGCAACCATTTTGTACACAGCCAAAATAATACAAACTGTAACTAAATCATAGCAAGTTAATCTGTTTTTTTTTTGGCGGTGTTGGTCGATGAAGAAATTTTGGTCAGGACGTTAAGGGAACTCCCTGCTTTTCAAATAATGCCGTAGGATCTTTAACACCCACCTATACTACCGGAACAGGGAAACAAGGCCTCGATTTAGCAACACACCAGAACTGGAGAGTCAGCCTGCGTTATGCACTCATGTCTGGGACTTAAAATAATACCATTTAAAAAGCAGTTTTCCTTGCTGGTGTAGCTTTAGTAAAACTGGTATTTGCTCACCTCTCTTGCCACAACAGCTGGTGACAATGAAAACTGGTCGCTAGATTGCTAGGTTTCTGCTGAGGCAGCTCCTCAAGCACCATGAGATACCACCCACAAGAGAATAGCCCAAAGACATCTACAAAACAAGTACACTGTGTATCACAAAATGTGAATATAAATTGCATTGCTGTGTAAATCTATCCCTCTGAATGAACAGTTTGAGGTAAAGAAATTCAATGCCGCTGTGCCCATTTTTCAAGCACTAATCCGGCACCTAAGCCTCCAATATGGCGGGCAGGAAGCGCATGGTCATTACAAGCCAGAGGTGGGCCGCCCGCCATATTGGTATAGGCAAAAAATAGGCATCCGGGGCCCATGCCTTAATCTGGCGTTAGGCCCTTTCCATTTGCACATAGGGGGCCTAACGCCTGTTTCAGGCCCCTACTGCAATATTGGGTTGCCAGCGGGGGGTCGACTGGGCGTGTAGGTAACCTGCCCAGTAAAATCAGTGGGTTCCCCACGCGATCGTAAGTAAATTGAAGCCACTTACCTTGGCTTCCGGGTTTCGCGTTGGAAAGCTGCGCAGCAGGCGGACTGCGCACCCGCATCATAGGCTGTCAGCTGGAGGAGCCCTATTTAAAGGGGCAGTCCTCCACTGACTGATGCTGCAGAAAGGAGCCAAAATTACAGCATGGAGCAGCCCCGGGGAAGGCTGCTCCCAGGTTTAATGATGCCTCACTCCAGGTCCTACTGGATGGGGTGAGGAGGAGGGGGAGGACAGAGATCTTCTCCCCGGCGGACGGGAGGAAGTGGCCTGCCTCTGCCACCACGAAGGCCTGGCTCGAGATGGCAGAGGAGGTTACCAGCACCACCAACATATCACTCATTCCCCTACACTCCATCTGCCACATCACCGCCCCCACCCCACATCTCCTTCTGCACTGCCAACACTACTCTGTCACATCACTCCTCACACCCACTCAAAGCTCATCCTCATCTTACCTGCACTTACTCACCTCGCCAGTACTCATCCCACCACTGCCACTCAACCCAATCCTCATACAATCTCATGGCTCTATCTCATACTCACCCTCTCATGCATCTCTTTCACGGTCAGCCTCACCCAGGTTGCCACGACCTGTGCTGCAGCCACAGGGCATGCATCACATATGTGCAGTCGGCAGCGTAAGGCAAATGTGTCGTGAGCATGAAGGGGATACACAAGAGTGTTTGAGAGTTTGTCATGCTTTTTACTTATATTTGATTTCTGATCAACTCACATTACATATTATAGAGTCATAGAGTCATAGAGTTATACATCACGGATAGAGGCCCTTCGGCCCATCGTGTCCGCGCCGGCCATCAAGCCCAGTCTAATCTAATCCCATATTCCAGCATTTGGTCCGTAGCCTTGTATGCTATGGCATTTCAAGTGCTCATCCAAATGCTTCTTGAATGTTGTGAGGGTTCCTGCCTCCACAACCCTCTCAGGCAGTGAGTTCCAGACTCCAACCACCCTCTGGGTGAAAAAGTTCTTTCTCAAATCCCCTTTAAACCTCCCGCCTTTTACCTTGAATCTATGCCCCCTTGTTATAGAACCCTCAACGAAGGGAAAAAGCTCCTTAGTATCCATCCTATCTATGCCCCTCATAATTTTGTACACCTCAATCATGTCCCCCCTCAGCCTCCTCTGCTCCAAGGAAAACAAACCCAATCTTCCCAGTCTCTCTTCATAGCTGAAGCACTCCAGCCCTGGTAACATCCTGGTGAATCTCCTCTGCACCCTCTCCAAAGCGATCACATCCTTCCTGTAGTGCGGCGACCAGAACTGCACACAGTACTCCAGCTGTGGCCTAACCAGTGTTTTATACAGCTCCATCATAACCTCCTTGCTCTTATATTCTATGCCTCGGCTAATAAAGGCAAGTATCCCATATGCCTTCTTTACCACCTTATCTACCTGTTCCGCCGCCTTCAGGGATCTGTGAACTTGCACACCAAGATCCCTCTGACCCTCTGTCTTGCCTAGGGTCTTCCCATTCATTGTGTATTCCCTTGCCTTGTTAGTCCCTCCAAAGTGCATCACCTCGCACTTTTCCGGGTTAAATTCCATTTGCCACTGTTCCGCCCATCTGACCAACCCATCTATATCGTCCTGCAGACTGAGGCTATCCTCCTCGCTATTTACCACCCTACCAATTTTTGTATCATCAGCGAACTTACTGATCATACCTTTTACATTCATATCCAAGTCATTAATGTAGACCACAAACAGCAAGGGCCCCAGCACAGATCCCTATGGTACCCCACTGGCCACAGGCTTCCAGTCACAAAAACAACCTTCGACCATCACCCTCTGCCTTCTGCCACTAAGCCAGTTTTGTATCCAAAGTGCCAAGGCACCCTGGACTCCATGGGCTCGTACCTTCTTGACCAGTCTCCTGTGCGGGACTTTATCGAAGGCCTTACTGAAATCCACTGCGTTACCCTCATCCACACACCTAGTCACCCCCTCAAAAAATTCAATCAAATTAGTCAGACATGATCTTCCCTTGACAAAGCCATGTTGACTATCCCTGATTAATCCTTGCTTCTCCAAGTGGAGACTAATTTTGTCCTTCAGAATTTTTTCCAATAATTTTCCTACCACTGATGTTAGGCTCACTGGCCTGTAGTTCCCCGGTTTTTCCCTACTCCCCTTCTTGAATAATGGTACTACATTAGCGGTTCTCCAGTCCTCTGGCACATCCCCTGTGGCCAGAGAGGTTCTGAATATATGTGTTAGAGCCCCCGCAATCTCCTCCTTTGCCTCACACAGTAGCCTGGGATACATTTCGTCCGGGCCTGGGGATTTATCCATTTTTAGGCCTGCTAAAACCGCCAATACCTCCTCCCGCTCGATGTTAATATGTTCGAGTATATCACAGTCCCCCTGTCGTATTTCTATGTCTACGTCGTCCTTCTCCATAGTGAAAACAGATGCAAAAAATTCATTTAGAACCCCTCCTACATCTTCCGGCTCCACACACAGATTGCCATTTTTGTCCCTAATGGGCCCTATTTTTTCCCGAGTTATCCTCTTACCCTTAATATACTGATAAAACATCTTTGGGATTTTCCTTTATTTTGCTCGCCAGTGTTTTTTCATGGCCCCTCCTTGATCTCCTAATTTCCTTTTTAAGTATCCCCCTGCACTTTTTGTACTCCTCTAGGGCTTCCTCCGTCCTTAGCCTTTTGTATCTGCCAAAAGCCCTCCTTTTTTTCCTAATCCATTCTCGTATATCCCCTGACATCCAAGGTTCCCTGGAGTTCTTGGAACCACCCTTGACCTTTACGGGAACATGTTGCCATTGTATGGTCTCAATCTCCCTTCTGAAAGACTCCCATTGCTCCGATGCGGATTTTCCTACAAGCAGCTGATCCCAGTCCATTTTGGCCAGATCCTGCCTTATCCTATTAAAATCGGCCTTCCCCCAATTTAGAACCTTTATTTCCGGCCCCTCCCTGTCCTTTTCCATGACCACCTTAAATCTCACTGAATTATGGTCACTGTCACCAAAGTGCTCACCTACTAGCACTTCTTCCACTTGGCCGGCCACATTCCCTAGAATTAGGTCCAGTACCGCCCCCTCTCTTGTAGGACTTTCTACATGCTGGCTCAAAAAGCTCTCCTGGATGCACGTTAAGAATTTTGTACCCTCTAAGCCTTTTACACTCTGAGTATCCCAGTTAATATTGGGGAAGTTGAAATCCCCCACTATTATTACCCTATTATTTGCACAATTTTCTGAGATTTGCCTACATATCTGTTCCTCTATCTCCCCCTGACTGTTTGGGGGTCTATAGTACACTCCCATCAAAGTGCTTGCCCCCTTTTTGTTTTTAAGCTCCACCCATATGGCCTCATTAGAGGAACCTGCTAATATATCATCCCTCCTTATGGCAGTAATTGATTCTTTAATTAATATTGCGACCCCCCCTCCTCTTATACCTCCCCCTCTGTCTCGCCTGAAGATTCTGTACCCCGGAATATTGAGCTGCCAGTCTTGCCCCTCCTTCAACTATGTCTCTGTGACAGCAACAATATCATACTCCCATGTGTTTATCAACACCTTCAGTTCATCCACCTTATTTGCAAGACTCCTTGCATTAAAATAGATGCCATCCAGCCTTGCTCTTACATATTTGCCCTGTCTTCCAAGCTGACTTGTTTTTTTCTCAATATTTGGCTGCACATCACCCCCTATTGTAGCTCCACTCTGTATCCCATCCCCCTGCCAAGTTAGTTTAAACCCCCCCCCAACAGTGCTAGCAAACCTCCCCGCAAGGATATTTGTCCCGCTCTGGTTCAGATGCAACCCGTTCGACTTGTACAAGTCCCACCTTCCCCAGAAGCAGGCCCAGTGATCCAGGAAACTGAAACCCTCCCTCCTGCACCAACTCTTTAGCCACGCATTCATCTGTTCTATCCTCCTGTTTCTATACTCACTAGCCCGTGGCACTGGGAGTAATCCAGAGATTACAACCTTTGAGGTCCTGCTCTTTAATCTGCTACCTAGCTCCCTAAATTCTTGATGCAGGACCTCATCTCCCTTCCTACCTATGTCGTTGGTCCCAATGTGGACCACAACCTCTGCCTGCTCACCCTCCCCCTTGAGAATGCCCTGAAGCCGCTCAGTGACATCCATGACCCTGGCACCAGGGAGGCAACAAACCATCCTGGAGTCACGTTTACGGCCACAGAAACGCCTGTCTGTTCCCCTTACGATAGAATCCCCTACCACTATAGCTCTTCCACTCTTTTTCCTCCCAGCCTGTGCAGCAGAGCTACCCCTGGTGCCAGGAAGTTGGCTGCTGCTGCCTTCCCCTGATAAGTCATCCCCCTCAACAATATCCAAAGCGGTATATTTGTTTGAGAGGGGGACGGCCACAGAGGACCCCTGCACTGCCTGCCTGCTCCTCTTACTCTGCCTGGAGGTCACCCACTTACTTCCTGCCTGTGCAACCTTTACCTGCGGTGTGACCATCTCACTAAACGTGCTATCCACAACGTTCTCAGCATCGCGAATGCTCCATAATGAATCCATCCGCAGCTCCAGTGCCTCAATGCGGTTTGTCAGTAGCTGCAGCTGGATACATTTCCCGCACACATGGTCGTCAGGGACACCGGAAGGGTCCCTGATTTCCCACATAGAGCAGGAAGAGCATAACACGGGGCTGGGCTGTCCTGACATGACTTACCCTTTAACTAATTAATTCAAATTAAATGAATCCCACCAATTTCACTTCAATTAAAAGGTATACTCAAGGGCCCTTGCTGAACAGCAGTCCCCCACTACACAACAGAGACCCGAGAATCCACAAACTCTAACCTTAGACAAATTCAGCAGGAAAATACTCACCAACCAATCACTTACCTCTTCCTCGGTGACGTCCCACTTTGGATTACTTTTTGCTTCTTATTTATCTTAGGTCCAGGAGTTAAGTCCCTGAAAACACAATATTAAAATGAACCTACCCTTTAAATTCCCTCTACCCCCCAAAAGGTTAGAGGAGGTGGGAGGGTGGGAGTCACTACTAGTGTAGTGTCTCGGGTTTAGCAACCGCTCCACCTATATACGGGTACCAATGAATTGGCCCCGCCCCCTGCCTTTGAAAAAGCCCGCGAAGCTCCTTCCCCGCTGGGGAAAAAGACTCACGTAGGTGAGTTTAATTACTCACCTCAGGCCTCCGCTGCTCCCTTTATCGACTCGCCAATCACCTACCCGCTGTGCTGTGACGTCAATCCTTGTTTTTTTCACCGATTGCCTCTCTGCGGGTAGGCCCTCGAGCCTGGGCCTTTAGTAGTCTCCGAGTCCCGCGCTCTCTCCTAGGTCCGCTCCCGCCTGTAGCTCCGCTCCGAGTGCGGGTAGGCCCTCGAGCCTGGGCCTTTAGTAGTCTCCGAGTCCCGCGCTCTCTCCTAGGTCCGCTCCCGCCTGTAGCTCCGCTCCGAGTGCGGGTAGGCCCTCGAGCCTGGGCCTTTAGTAGTCTCCGAGTCCCGCGCTCTCTCCTAGGTCCGCTCCCGCCTGTAGCTCCGCTCCGAGTGCGGGTAGGCCCTCGAGCCTGGGCCTTTAGTAGTCTCCGAGTCCCGCGCTCTCTCCTAGGTCCGCTCCCGCCTGTAGCTCCGCTCCGAGTGCGGGTAGGCCCTCGAGCCTGGGCCTTTAGTAGTCTCCGAGTCCCGCGCTCTCTCCTAGGTCCGCTCCCGCCTGTAGCTCCGCTCCGAGTGCGGGTAGGCCCTCGAGCCTGGGCCTTTAGTAGTCTCCGAGTCCCGCGCTCTCTCCTAGGTCCGCTCCCGCCTGTAGCTCCGCTACGAGTGCGGGTAGGCCCTCGAGCCTGGGCCTTTAGTAGTCTCCGAGTCCTGCGCTCTCTCCTTGGTCCGCTCCCGCCTGTAGCTCCGCTCCGAGTTATATTGGCACCACTACTGCCAAGTCTTGGCCATTCTTGACTGGCTTGTGCAATAATGCCCTTTCATGAGGTTCTCCATGAACACCCTTGATGCCACCCATTGGGTCACCCTACAGTGTAGTTGCACGACTACTTTGTGCAGGTGCCTATTGCGCAGCACTGTGTTGTGTAGCTCCACATGGCGGAGGTGGACGGCGTGCCTGGCGAGGCTGGTGATGTTGCTCGTCCTTCAATGGAGTGATGAATGCAGCAATGGACCCATCCTGACGGTGTGAGTGTGAGGGGGTCCACAAAGTAGGTAAATGTGTTTGGACAGCAGAGTTTAGGGTATGATTTAATAATTTGGAGTGTGGAGACAACGGTGTGGCAGGCAAAACTTTGTCTGAGGTGACAGAGTGCCCTGCTGCAATGAATGAGGGTTTACCCCGCACCTGTTAAATGGACCTTTGCAGCTGCCACTGGCTGTTGGCTGCAACATGTCTGTTTAAACAGGGAGTGTTTCCCCCAGCATGGGAAACACGCTCTGGGTAGTCCAAAATCCGAATCCTCCTAAAATCTCCAATTAATGAGGTGTGTCAACGACCTCAAGTACCCAGATAATGATCTTAAGTGGGATCCCATCGGCTTTGATTGCCGGTGGGAGTCCCGCATGCGGGGGCTGCGCGCACCCATTCGCGTCATTGAGGAACCCGGAAGTGGGCGGGTTGGAGCCGGTCTCCGGGAATCCCTAATTTTAAGAGCCCCCCCCGCCACGAATGCACCCGCTCGGTCATCCGAAAATTGACCCCTATGTCTTCTTGTTCTTGATTCCCCCACTAGAGGAAATAGTTTCTCCGCATCCACCCTATCAAATTCTTTTAATATTATAAACACCTTGATTGGATCACGCCTCAATCTCTTATACTCGAGGGAATACAAGTCAAACAAATGCAACCTGTCTTCATAACTTAACCCACTGAGCCTCGGTATCATTCTGGTGAATCTGTGCTGCTCCAAGGCCAATATATTCTGGCCTGTGCCCAGACTGAATGCAGTATCTCCAGATGAGGTCTGACCAAGACTCTGTACAACTGAAGCATCACTTCCTCCCCTTTGTATACCGCCCCCCCTTGAAATAACGGCCAACATTCCAATAGCCTTTTTGATTGCTTTTTGTACCTATCATCTGGCTTTTAATGATTTGTGTACATGGACTCCCAAATCTTCAGAAATGTCCCAAAATGCTTCACGTATAATAAATTGCTTTTAAGTGCCATCACTGTTCTTATGTAGGTTAATTTACAGCGAGACATCAATCAGATGAATGACCAGTTAATCAATTTTGGGCAGTGTTTATTGAGAGGAGTATGTTGACCAGCAATGTTGGCAAGGACACTGGGAGACCTCCCTGCTCTTTGAATCATGCCATAGGATCTTTAATGTCCACCTGTTCACCCAGAAGAGGAAGGCAGGACCTCGATTTAATGCTGGTCTGAAAGATGGCACCTGTGACAGGGCAGCACTCCCTCAGTACTACACTGAAGTGTCAGTCCAGATTTTGTGCTCAAGTCCTTAAGTTGTTTAAACTATCCTGTTCCATCCTCTCTCTGAAGTACATATGTGATGTGTAACGGGAAGGGGCTACTGACTGATTTTGTAGCAGTCGTGTGTTTCGACTCTGAAGTGATTCTTGAACATGAAACCAGGTATGTTCAGGCAACATGATTACAACATCCAATATTCAGTGCAACAACTGTACAACACAAGTTCATAACCACCCGATGTTTATAGCATGATTGTTGGATTAAAAAAACATTAATTTTGATTTTTTTTTTAAGTTATAGCTCCACAGCACAGACAGTAAAATAATCTTAGTTGTTGAACATGTGCAAAAATGTTCTGTGACTAGATTCAAAAAAAGTTCCTGATGAATTCCATTCACTAAAAGCCGTATTATTTATTAATGCTGCAGTAACATTGTGTGCCGAACACAAGACTTTTAAGGTATTGTTAGTAGATAGAAAGAGAGAAAACGGTTATGCAGCACAGGAGTGCGATTTATATAACTTTATTTTGAGCTTTTTCCGAGTATTACAAGATTATAATCAAGGTATTCTTGACATCTTGGTAAGATTATGACCGTAATATTTAATGATTCTTGAATTTCACAGTGCTTGAACTGAAGCCTTGAAAAAAGAGCTGGCCAAGGGAATATTGAATTCCATGCAGGTTTCAGCACTGGAAGGATTATTAACCTAGAGGTGAAAGCATACACCTACAGTGGGGATGTCCTGAAACCATCACTGCCAATGACTGGTTCTGAATCACTTTGCACCTTTCTGCCAAAGAGTTACTTGAACCACTTTTAAGCTACTAAACCAATTGACACAATTCTCATGCTTAAGTGTGATTTAACAATTGCCTTAAAGAAAGAAATAGAAAGAAAAACTTTGCCTTTTTATAGCATCTTTCACGACCTCAGGACATCCCAAAGCAGTTCATGGCTGATGAATTATTTTTGAAATTCAGTCAATGTAATTATGTAGGCAAATAGGACAGCCAAATTGTTCACAGTAAGGTCCCAAAAACAGCAATGAAATAAAGGACCATATAATCTGTTTTGATGGTGTTGGTTGCAAGATACATGTTGGTCAGGACACCAGGAGAACTCCCCTAATCTTCTTTCTTATAGGATGAAATGATAAACCCCTGAATCCAAGTTGGTTTACGATGGGTGTTTCTATTAATTATTTTTGTAATCCTGATTTCACTGTTAAAATGTTGATGTATTTTTTTTGTGTATCGGTGTCTTGATGAGATTTACAAATGAGCAAGCTACTTTTCATGTCAGTAACCTACACAAATTAGGGAGGTGATGATCCTGTTGCTAATTTCAACACCACCGTCAGCTGCTAGCATTGCAAATGCTTACATTTTTCATTTTATTTTATCAGTGGAGTGTTTGTGACAGTGCTTGTGTGCTTCTGTAAATACTTGTCTAACAGGTCAATTATTTCTTTATTCATACCTGGGATGTGCAAGGCCAGCAGTTGTTACCCACTCTGAGCTGCCCTTGTACAATTGAGCAAGCCAGGCCACTTCAGAGGGCTGTTAAGAGTGAATCACATTAGTGTGGGACTGAAGTCACATGTAGGCCAGGGTTAGGACAGCAGATTTCCTTCTCCAAAGGACATTAGTGAGCCAATGGGTTTTTACGGCACCTTTTTATTTCCAGATTTTATTTAAACTGAATTCAAATTCTCAAATTGACATGGTGGGATTTGAGCTCACATTCTATTGGATTATTAGTCGAGGCCTCTGTATTACTAGTCCAGTTACATAACCACTAAGGCTAGAGGACTAGAATACAAGGGGGTAGAAGTTATGCTACAGCTATACAAAGCCCTGGTCAGGCCACACCTGGAGTACTGTGTTCAGTTCTCGGCACCAAATCTTAGAATGGATATATTGTCCTTGGAGGGAGTGCAGCGTAGATTTACTAGAATGATACCTGGATTCCAAAGGTTAAATTACGAGGAGCGATTGCACAAACTAGGATTGTATTCCCTGGAGTTTAGAAGATTAAGGGGTGATTTGATCAAAGTTTTCAAGATATTAAGGGGAACATAACAACATAAGAAATAGGAGCAGGAGTAGGCCATACAGCCCCTCGAGCATACTCCGCCATTCAATCAGATCATGGCTGATCTTCAACCTCGACTCCACTTTCCCGCCCTATCCCCATATCCCTTGATTCCCCTAGAGTCCAAAAATCTATCCATCTCAGCCTTGAAGATATTCAATGACTCACCATCCACAGCCCTCTGGGGTAGAGAATTCCAAAGATTCACAACCCTCTATGTGAAGAAATTCCTCCTCATCTCAGTCTTGAATGGTCGACCCCGTATCCCAGGAATTAATCTAGTGAACCTTTGTTGCACCGCCTCTAAGGCAAGTATATCCTTCCTTAGATGAGGAGACCAAAACTGAATGCAGTACTCTGGGTGAGGTCTCACCAATGCCTTCTACAGGAACTGATCAGGTTGATAGAGACAAACTATTTCACCTGGTTAGAGAGTCTAGGACTAGGGGACATAGCCTAAAAATTAGAGCCAGCACTTGCAGGAGTGAAGTTAGGAAACACTTTTACACGCAAAGGGCGATAGAAGTTTGGAACTCTCTTCCTCAAACAGCCGTTGATGCTAGCTCAATTGTTGGTTTTAAATCTGAGATTGATAGATTTTTGTTAACCAAAGGTATTAAGGGACATGGGGCTAAGGCGGGTATATGGAGTTAGGTCACAGATCAGCCATGATCTCATTGAATGGTGGAACAGGCTCGAGGGGCTAAATGGCCTACTCCTGTTCCTATGTTCCTATGTCCTATGAAGCCATGACCTTCTGACTCAGAGGCAAGAGCACTACCCCCGGGGCACAGCTGACACCAGTGTCCCTTACTCTCTTTACATGTTATTCATCCATGAGAATATTACTACCAATAAACATGGTCATTTTAAGCCAGCAAAAAATGAGGGCAAGTCCACGGCAGTGAAGATTGCCTGTTGGAAGGAGCAGTTGGAGTAACTGGCTTTTTCTTGTTCCATCCCTTATTCCCGCAGTTTTTCCGCCCTTTCTCCCTTCGGCTCCTGTTACTGGGGGCCTGCGATTTCCTGAGATGCACTCCCCGCGGACATCGCTCCCCACCAATAGCACCGGATTGCAGAACCATTCCCGTCAAAACCGAGGTCCCATCTTCTGGTGAGCATTAACGGCCGGAACCATCTGTACTGGGAAGACGGCAATCTGAAAGGATGATATCAAATGGCCTTTGTCGGCCAAACCTAGCATAACAAAAAGGACATCAAGCCCCAATGTAAGCTTGCAAAAATTTGTTGGCCATGCAAAAAATAGGGAGAGCAATAGAAGCAGAGGACACAGCAGATGAGCTGAGAAAGGAGTTTGATCAGTTATGCAATTCAGACAAATGACAAATGAAATTTAATGCTAATGAATGTAAAGTATTACACAGTGGCTGAAAAAACTTTACATAGTGCAATGTTGGAGCATGGAATGTTTTTCCACAGAGAGTGGTTGAGGCAGAGACCATTGCATTGTTTTAAGGGAAAAAAATATTTGAAGTGAAGGATAATGTAAGGCTATTGAGAGAGAACAGGACAGTGCAATTAATTTTGGTCTGGTCTAGCAAAGGGCTAACAGAGACACGATGGGTCGAATGGACTCCTTCTGTGCCATTAGCTTCTTTGGTTCTAAGGTAAATGTGCCATATAAACATAAAATGAATAGAATGGAAGTAGCACAGGAGACTTAGGCTTATAACTTTCAATGGTCCTGATAGTTGGGTGCAAAAGCAAATAGAATGCTAAGGCAAGTATAACCAGAAAAGTAAGACCACAAAGCTGATGCTAAGGGCTTACAAAGCACTGGTCAGGCCGCTTTTAGAGTTCAATTCCTCTTTTCAAAAACAAAACAAAACATGAGTGGATTCCTGTTTTTCTCCCAAACCATGGGAACACAAGGCTTTAAAACCTGCCATTTGTTAGTGAGTGGTTGATTACAGACTATTCTTCATTAAAAAAGGAATATTATTCCCCCAATACTGTGTTCAGATTTGGTATATTTCGCAAGGTGGTGAAGGCTGGCACTGACTGCACCCATGAAAGTTTCAATAGATATACAGAAACTTCATCTTCAGTTTGTTCCAAACCAGGGCATAAAACTGCTCCATCTTCTGGTAGAAATTGGAGTTTTATCAATAGTTTTTACTTTAAATTTCCTCTATTCAGTTTTATAAATCAAACAATTTTGCTCAAACATATTTAACAGTTTTGAATCTTTCACATTCTCAATAAAAAATGGGGATGATTTTTCGCGAGGTTCATGATGATGCTACAATGCTTGTAACTGCCTGAGGTCTTACATAGTTTCCTGCACATGTGGTCAATGCACATTCCTCTGTGCGATTGTAATTAAGATTGAGATCAGCAACTCTCTGTTCTCTACTCTGATAAGACACTGATAATGTGTTAGAACAGGGAAGGGAAATAGTTATTACAATCAATCCTGCTTACCATCTACACAATATCAATGGCAGAAATTTTCATACGTTGAATTATGTGCAGTGTCATTCTATGAAAATACCATATATATAGAGAACATGCTTTTGGAATGAATTCTGTAACCCCCCCTATTCTGGATGCTTTTTGTAAGTTTGTTGTACTCTTTTTGTTGATATGTTCCTCTGTGCGTTAGTTTTAACAAATTCATAATTTTTTACAAATAACAGAGTAGATCTTGACTTTGTGCGAGTGTGTAAGAACGGGTGATAGCAAGTCAGCAGCCCGTTTTACATCTCTCCCCATTTTCCCGACATTGAAGTCAACGGAAGTAAAAATGGGGAGAGGTGTAAAACGGGCTGCCGACTGGCTATCACCCGTTTTTACACTATCGCACAAAGTCAAGATCTACCCCAACATGTTTTCGAATTTGTTAAAACAACATACAGAGGAAATTATCAGGACTTACCGTATACCCAATGGATCCAGTGGAATAATCCCATAAAATGGATTAAAAACTCAGGGGGAGAAATATTGATGATCTATTTCTCCATTTTCAAATCTTCTCTCCCTGAGCTCCTGGTCTGTCTCTGATTTTCAATTGCCTTTCCCTACGCCTATCTCGCTCGGCTGACTCTGATTTTAAGTGGTAGATTTTCAACTTGTCGGTCCGGCATGAAACTGGCAACTGCCCGTTATAGAAACCGTCCGATTTTTATTCCTATTGATTTCATTGGAAATGAGAACCAGGCAATTCCTATAACGGGCGGCCAATTCGCATCGTTAGTTTTACACCGGGCAGCGAGTTGAAAATCGACCCTAGATCTCCCTTCCTGTTTTCTCGTCATTTATTGATCCAGCCCTGAATCTGCCTAGTACCAGATTTCCTTCTCAGGCTCTCCACTGCGTCTGTCCCATTCGGACAGGGTAACTCCCAAACTAAGTAACAGAGTTTGAGTAATAAAGAAATACATAATAAGAAATGGGTAGTGGATAAATAACGATAAACTGAAAATGCCTAAATATATCAAACAAGAAAACAGTTGAATGCAAAGAAAATCTAAGGCAACAGTTGTACTCCCACTTTTTACAGACTTTTCTAGGCTGTTTACCGTTGACCCCCCACACACATACACACCTTTGATTACCGTGTTCAGGAGTAGGGGTTATAATAAAGGAAATCATCTTGGGGCACAAATCGGTCCCGAAATAACAGAAGAATTCAACAGCGCTCTCCGTTTTTGGTGGCGAATTGAAGGAGCAAGTTCCCGCGTTCACACATGATCAGTGAAATGTGGAAATCCGGAACTCGCTCCTAGTGGTTCGCCGGCAATATGACAGCTTCGAATTAAAGGGCCATCGCACGCTGCAATCAGAGAAATCAGTGAAAAAGTGCCAACTTGCTTATCTACCCAGCTGGAAAGTAACTAATTATGCCACCAAACAGGCACGCTTAAAAAACAGGTATAGACTAGGTTTTAACAGTGCAGTAAATCTTAATGACTGCCAAACAACTAAAAATTAACTTTTAAAAATGTGGAGTCTCATATTACTCCTTATTTTAATAGTTTTTGGTCACTAAAAATTTTATTTTTTTTTACTTTTCCCTTTTGTCTCTTTTACAATTATCTCTTTGACTTTTTACAAAAAAAAATTAAATTTGTATTTAAAATAACATACAGAATACTAACTTTAAATGAATGAAGTCTGCTTGCCTGCTTGAGCAATGCAGCCTGAATCTGTGGGCGGGACTTCTCTTCCTGACAGATTCTGTGGGCGTGTCTTCTCCTCACACAGACTGTTCCAGCCGCAGCAACTCACGCTGCTCAGAGGATGGGTTGATAGCGCACAATTTTTTAAAAATTCAAATTCAAGCAATTCGACGCCACAGAGCCCGCAGTAAGTAATTTTGTTAATTTAATTTGCAGGAACGGCGGTGACCGTTGCCTCTCCGTTCGGAGCGATTTCTGGCCCCTTATGTCTTCCCGTTTTCACAAAGGGTCTTCCTCAGAAATGTTAACTCCTCTGCTCTCTCCACAGATGCTGTCTGACCCATTGTGTGTTTCCAGCAGTGTCTATTTTTTTTGTCCAGATTTCCAGCATCTACAGTGTTTTGCTTTTTATTCTTCTTTTAGCATGACAAATTGCTCTCCGTTACATGTGGGGCTGATTATACTTGGATATAAATCAAATAAAAAGTTAGAGGCTTGCAATGGCCTTCAATGAATGACGTTCCCGACGTTCTACAAAGGGGTAGATTTTCAACTTGCCGCCTCTGGGTAAAACTGACATTGCAAATTGCCCGCACATTATAGAAACCGTCTGATTTTCCTTTCCATTGGTTTCAATGAGCAGCAAGTTGAAAATCTACATGATACCTTCAAAGTGTGACCCACAGAGCTACAACAAATTCAGGGGAGAAGGTGGGGTTGAGATTAACCATTGTGACGTTAGCAGCTTAACAACAGTAGATGACTTTGTGGCCTTGTCAGCTTTGCGACAGAGAATTGTCAATTATTAAATCATTATGCAGAACAGCCACACCTGTCACAGTGTAAATGTAACTCAGAATATCATCATGTAAGAGAATATCATCATGCACAAATATTATTGATGCAATCCCAACTATTGGATACAATCTTGGAGATAGTTAATGGCTTGTGGGGAAAAGCAAATGGTAGGACCGGAGGAAATGGAGCATTTCAATATGGGACAGGGGTGTTCACATTAATCTTAGAATCATAGAATGGTTACAGCAGAGAAGGAGACCATTTGGCCCATCAAGCCCATGCCGGCTCTTTATAAGAGCAATCCAGTTAGTCCCATTCCCCCACTCTTTCTCCGTTGCCCTGCAAATGTTTTCCCTTCAAATATTTATCCAATTCCTTTTTGAAAGCCACGATTGAATTTGCTTCCACCACCCTTTCGGGCAGCGCATTCCAGATCATAATTACTCACTGCATAAAAAATTTTTCCTCATGTCACCTTTGGTTCTTGACCCTTCCATCAATGGGAACAATTTCTCTTTATTTACTTTATCTAAACCCTTCATGATTTTGAACACTTCTATCAAATCTCCTCTTAACCTTCCCTGTTCTAAGGAGAACAAACACAGCTTCTCCAGTCTATCCACATAACTGAAGTCCTCATCCCTGGAATCATTCTAGTAAATCTTTTCAGTGCCCTCTCTAAGGGCTTCACATCCTTCCTAAAGTGTAGTGCCCAAAATTGGACACAATACTCCAATTGTGGCCAAACCAGTGTTTTATAAAGGTTCAACATAACTTCCTTGCATTTGTACTGTGTGCCTCTATTTATAAAGCCCAGGATCCCGTATGTGTTTTTTAACTGCTTTCTCAACCTGTCCTGCCACCTCAAAAGATTTGTGCACATGTACCCTGGGTCTCTCTGTTCCTGCACTCCCTTTAGAATTGGACCATTTAGTTTATATTGCCTGTCCTCATTCTTCCTGCCAAAATGTATCCCTTCACACTTCTCTGCGTTAAATTTTGTCTACCATGTGACTGCCTATTCCATTAGCCTGTCTATGTCCTCTTGAAGTCTATTAATATCCTTCTCACTGTTACTACACTTCCAAGTTTTGTGTCATTTGCAAATTTTGAAACTGTGCCCTTATTAATATTTATCAAAAAAAGCAGTGTCCTAGTATTGACCCCTGGGGAACACCACTGTATACCTTCCTCCAGTCCGAAAAACAACCGTTCACCAATACTCTCTGTTTCCTGTCACTTAGCCAATTTTGTATCCACGCTGCCACTGCCCCTTTTATTCCATGGGCTTCAATTTTGCTGACAAGCCTATTATGTGGTACTTTATCAAACGCCTTTTGAAAGTCCATATACACAACATCAACAGCATTGCCCTCATCAACCCTCTCTGTTACCTCATCAAAAGTCTCAATCAAGTTAGTTAAACATGATTTGCCTTTAACAAATCCACGCTGCCTTTCCTTTATTAATCTACACTTGTCCGAGTGACTATTAATTTTGTCCTGGATTATCATTTCTAAAAATTTCCCCACCACCGAGGTTAAACTGACTGGCCTGTAGTTGCCGGGTTTATCCTTAACCCTTTTTTGAACAAGGGTGTAACATTTGCAATTCTCCAGTCCTCTGGCACCACCCACATGTCTAAGGACGATTGGAAGATTATGGCCAGTACCTCTGCAATTTCCACCCTTACTTCTCTCAGCAACCTTGGATCCTTCCCATCCGGACCAGGTGACTTATCTACTTTAAGTACAGCTAGCCTTTCTAGTACCTCTTCTTTATTAATTTTTAGGCCATCCAGTATCTCAACTACCTCCTCTTTTACTGTGACTTTGGCTGCATTCTCTTCCTTGTTAAAGACAGGTGCAAAGTACTCATTTAATAGTTCAGCCACGCCCTCTGCCTCCATGCGTAGATCTCCATTTTGGTCCCCAATCAATCCCACCCCTCCTCTTAATCTCTGAATAATGTCAATAAATATCATTTTGAATTAACCTCCTATGCTTCCAATAGACTAGTAAAGGAAATGTCAGGGGACAAAGTATTAAGTAGTCCACAAACTGAAGGTCAGAGAGTAAGATATTAAATAGCCTATTAGCAGAGCACACAAACAAAGCAGAGGTGCTGAATTCCACAATGGGGCTAAAAGGCTAATTTATTGTTTGGACATAGATAGGGGGTGAAATCTTTTTTGGGCGCGAGCGCACAACGGGCTAGGGGTGAATTGGCAGCCCTACGTGCAAGTGTTTGAATCCAATGGGAAACAAAATTGAGCGGGTTGTAAAATGGGCTGCCGATTTGCTATGACCCGCTTTGCACTTCCTCGCAAGACCAATTTCACCCCCAATATGTAGGCTGGCTACAGTTCCCCCTGCCCCCATCCCCGCCCCCACCCCCCCCCCCCCCACCCCTGGAACACACATTTCATTATCATGGCAATGAGTTCAGGAGAAGGGGTTGTAAGAAAGGAAATCATCTTATATCACCCAGTTTTTACAAAAGGTCTTTCACCAGAAACGCTAACACCTCTGTCCTTGCCACACATACCGTTGGACCTGCTGTGTTTTTCCAGCAGTGACTTTCTTTTTCCAGGTTTCCAGCATTTCCAGTATTTTGCTTTTTATTCTTCTTTGTTGGTGCTGCTACTTAATTGGCAATTTGCACGATTTCCTACTTACATAATCAGACCGGAGTAGGAAACCATCCTTTACTAAAGTGTCGGCTGCTCTCTATTTTGCTCCCTCACCGTTGCGAGCTAATAAAAGTACGTTTATTAGTGATGAGTCTGGCGATATATAGCTCTACAACGAGAAGTTACAATGTTATGAAACAAAAAAGCATCTAAGCAAAGTACAGTACAGCCTGCAGAAAGAGACCAAACTATGTGCAAGCGTTTAATTGTGGTCTAGTGTGTGATTGCGTTTCAAATCCCTCCGTGGCCTCGCCCCTCCCTATCTCTGTAATCTCCTCCAGCCATACAAACCTCCAAGATCTCTGTGCTCCTCCAATTCTGGCCTCTTGCACATCCCTGATATTAATCGCTCCACCATTGGCGGCCGTGCCTTCAGCTGCCTAAGCTCTGGAATACTCCCTCTAAACCTCTCCACCTCGCCGCCTCTCTCTCCTCCTTTAAGACGTTCCTTAAAACCTATCACCTGTCCTAATATCTTCTTATGTCGCTCGGTGTCAAATTTTGTCTGATGACACTCCTTTGAAGCGCCTTGGAGGCATTTTACTACGTTAAAGGTGTTATATAACAAGTTGTTGTTACTGTTGTTGTTTTGTGTCTCAATACGATACTTTTGTTTAGTTTTATCTAACTGCGTCCAGCTGCTCCATCTATGTGAAGACAGGGCCAGAGTCTGTCAGAGGGAGTCAGGTTGCGAGGTCACCATTATTACATAGCCTAAGATAGTATTAAGTGCAAAGACATACTTACTTAATATGCACCCAGTGACAAATCTGGATTGTTTTTTTAAACAGTGACTTAGGACAATGAATTTTGGTGTTAATTATAATTTTTTTCTGGAATACTTTTTCCACGTGTCAGGGAAATGGGTCTAATCGGTAGCTTGTTTTATGAGTCATTCTTCCTTCTTTCAATAACCTGAGATCCACATGAGGCTGTCACAAAAAAAATGTTGCATGAGATTCGTAGAATACTGGAAAATACACTGGGATTCTGACATGTGTTTTTACTGAAATTGCTTAGTCTGTAGCAATGATTCAACCACAACCAGTTCAAGGAATTTAGAAAAGAAATAAACACGAAATACAAAGACTACCTCCACATCATTGAAAAGCCTCGAGAAGAAAAAAAAGCATTTCCAAGGCAGAAGCTGTTTCAAAAGAAAAACCTCCCTTTGGAATCCTTTTTTTCAAAGAGGATCTAGGCAGTTGCCTAGGCTTTTTGGCTAAATAAAAACACTTGCATCGGTTTCTAAAATGTTTGAAGGCATCTTGTGTTACAGATAGTACTGGAGAATATCATAGAGAAAAAAAACAACTTGTCACTTGGTAATTCAGAGACTGGAGCACAAAATCTCGGCTGACGATCCCAGTGCAGTAACAAGGGAGTGCTGCACCGTTGGGGGTGCCATCTACCGGATGAGACATTAAACCGAGGCCTCGTCAGCCCTCTCAGGTGGCCGTAATGACTCCATGGCACCGTTTCAAAGAAGAGCAGAGGAGTTTTATAGGAACATATAGGAACATAGGAATAGGAGTAGGCCATTCAGCCCCTCGAGCCTGCTCCGCCATTTGATAAGATCATGGCTGATCTGTGATCTAATTCCATATACCTGCCTTTGGCCCATATCCCTTAATACCTTTGGTTGCCAAAAAGCTATCTATCTCAGATTTAAAATTAGCAATTGAGTTAGCATCAATTGCCATTTGCAGAACAGAATTCCAAACTTTTACCACCCTTTGTGTGTAGAAGTGTTTTCTAATCTCACTCCCGAAAGGTCTGGCTCTAATTTTTAGACTGTGCCCCCTACTCCTAGAATCCCCAACCAGCGGAAATAGTTTCTCTCTATCCACCCTATCTGTTCCCCTTAATATCTTATAAACTTCGATCAGATCACCCCTTAACCTTCGAAACTCTAGAGAATACAATTTGTGTAATCTCTCCTCGTAACTTAACCCTTGAAGTCCGGGTATCATTCTAGTAAACCTACGCTGCACTCCCTCCAAGGCCAATATGTCCTTCCGAAGGTGCGGTGCCCAGAACTGCTCGCAGTACTCCAGGTGTGGTCTAACCAGGGTTTTGTATAGCTGCAGCATAACTTCTGCCCCCTTGTAATCTAGTCCTCTAGATATAAAGGCCAGCATTCCAGTAGCAATATTGATTATTTTCTGCACCTGTTCATGTCACTTCAATGATCTATGTACCTCAACCCCTAAGTCCCTTTGGACATCCACTGTTTTTAACTTTTTACCATTTAGAAAGTACCCTGTTCTATCCTTTTTTGGTCCAAAGTGGATGAACTCACATTTGCCTACATTGAATTCCATTTGCCACAGTTTTGCCCATTCACCTAATCTATCAATATCCCTTTGTAATTTTATGTTTTCATCTACTCTGCTTACAATGCCACCAATCTTTGTGTCATCGGCAAACTTAGATATGAGACTTTCTATGCCTTCATCTAAGTCGTCAATAAATATTGTGAATAATTGAGGCTCCAAGACAGATCCCTGCGGGACTCCACTAGTCACATCCTGCCAATGTGAGTACCTTCCCATTATCCCTACTCTCTGTCGCCTTTCGCTCAGCCAACTTCCGAACCAAGTCCGTACTTTTCCCTCGATTCTATGGGCTTCTATCTTAGCTAACAGTCTCTTATGTGGGACTTTATCAAATGCCTTCTGGAAGTCCATATAAATAACATCCATTGACATTCCCCTATCCATTACTTTAGTCACCTCTTCAAACAATTCAATCAGGTTTGTCAGGCACGACCTACCTTTCACAAATCCATGCTGGCTCTCTCTGATTAACTGAAAATTCTCGAGGTGTTCAGTCACCCTATCCTTAATTATAGACTCCAGCATTTTCCCCACAACAGATGTTAAGCTAATTGGTCGATAATTCCCTGGTTTCCCTCTCTCTCCTTTCTTAAAAAGCGGAATGACATGTGCAATTTTCCAATCTAGAAGGACAGTTCCTGAATCGAGAGAACTTTGAAAGATTATAGTTAGGGCATCTGCAATGTGCTCACCTACTTCCTTTAAATCCCTTGGATGGAAATCATCTGGTCCTGGGGATTTGTCACTTTTTAGATCTTTTATTTTCTTCATTACTGCTGTTTTACTTATGTTAATTTTATTGAGTCCCTGTCCACGATTCAATATTAGTTTTCTTGGGATATCCGGAATGCTATCCTCTTTTTCTACTGTAAATACTGACGCAAAGTAATTATTCAACATGTCTGCCGTTTTCCCATTGTCAATGACAATATCCCCACTTTCAGTTTTTAAGGGGCCAACACTGCTCCTGACCACCCTCTTTTTCCTGATATAACTATAAAAGTTCTTTGTATTGGTTTTGATATCCCTTGCAAGTTTCTTTTCATACTCTCTTTTTGTAGCTCTTACTATCTGTTTTGTGGCCCTTTGTTGATCTTTGTATCTTTCCCATTCGCCAGGATCTGTGCCATTTTTTGCCTTTTTGTATGCCCTTTCCTTATGTCTTATACTGTCCCTTACCTCTTTAGTTGTCCATGGCTGGTTTTATTGGCAAGTAGAGTTCTTGCCCCTCAGGGGTATAAACCAGTTCTGTATCACGTTAAATGTTTCTTTAAACATTTCCCACTGATCATCAGTCGTTTTACCCATTAACAGATTTGCCCAGTTTACTGTGCACAGTCCCATTGAAGTTGGCCTTACCCAAGTCTAGAATCTTAGCAGCTGATTCACTTTTTTCCCTTTCAAACATTACATTGAACTCGATCATGTTATGATCGCTATTGGATCGATGTTCGCGCACAGTTAAGCTGTTAACTAAATCTGGTTCATTACTCATTACTCAATCTAGAATGGCTTGCCCCCTTGTTGCTTCTAGGACATACTGCTGTAGAAAACTATCCCGGACACACTCAAGAAATTCACTACCTTTCTGACAGTTGCTGGTCTGCTTTTCCCAATCTATGTGAAGGTTAAAGTCTCCCATTAAGACCACTATGCCTTTCTTACACGCTTGTCTAATTTCTGCATTTATACAATCTAGCACTTCAGAGCTGTTGCCAGGGGTCCTATACACAACTCCCACTATAGTTTTAGATCCTTTCCTATTTCTCAATTCAACCCATAAGGTCTCTGTTGGCTGCTTACCTCTCGTTATATCCTCCTTTATCATTGAAGTGATTTAATCTCTAATCACTAAGGTTACTCCTCCCCTTTTTCCATTTTCCCTATCTCTCCTGTAGACCTTCTAACCCGGTATATTTAGTTCCCAATCCTGACCAACTGCAGCCATATCTCAGTAATAGCTATCATGTCATACCCTCCAATTTGAATTTGTGCCTGTAGTTCATTTAATTTATTCCTTATACTCCGTGCATTTATATATAGAACTCTTAGTTGGGCCACACACCCTAGCCTGGCCTTCAGCTTTGATGCTGGGTTAATCGCTTTACACCTTCTAGTTTTCACTTTATCTGTAGTGCCTAAAGTACACTTTCTTTCTGCTGCTCTACGCTTTTCCCTTTCACTTGTTCTTGAACAACTATTTGTATTGTAAACTTCCCCTGGGTCCTCCCCTCTCTTGCTGCTCTCAACTTTACTCCCTTCTGACTCCCTGGTCAGGTTCCCTTCCCCCTGCCACTCTAGTTTAAACCCTCCCCAACAGCAGTAGCAAACCCCCCGCGAGGATATTAATCACGGATCTGTTGAAGTGTAACCCGTCTGGCTTGTATAGGTCCCACCTTCCCCAGAATCGGTCCCAATTCCTCAGGAATCTAAATCCCTCCCTCCTGCACCAACCCTCCAGCCACGCATTCATCTGGTCTATTCTCCTATTCCTGTACTCACTAGCACGTGCCACTGGGAGTAATCCTGAGATTACTACCCTTGAGGTCCTGCTTTTTAACTTATTTCCTAACTCCTTATATTCTGCTTGCAGGACCTCATCGCTCTTTTTACCTATGTCGTTGGTATTGATTTGTACCATGACCTCTGACTGTTCACCCTCCCCCTTCAGAATGTCCTGCAGCTGCTCAGTGACATCCATTCTCATGGCCAAAATATATCCCTCAACCAACATCAGTTTAACAGTTGATCTGGTCATTATCACATTGCTGTTTGTGGGACCTTGCTGTGTACAAATTGGATGCCATGCTTCCCTACATTACAACATTATATCTAGAGGACTAGAGTACAAGGGGGCAGAAGTTATGCTGCAGCTATACAAAACCCTGGTTAGACCGCACCTGGAGTACTGTGAGCAGTTCTGGGCACCGTACCTTCGGAAGGACATATTGGCCTTGGAGGGAGTGCAGCGTAGGTTTACTTCAAGGGTTAAGTTACGAGGAGAGATTACACAAATTGGGGTTGTATTCTCTAGAGTTTCGAAGGTTAAGGGGTGATCTGATCGAAGTTTATAAAATATTAAGGGGAACAGATAGGGTGGATAGAGAGAAACTATTTCCGCTGGTTGGGGATTTTAGGAGTAGGGGGCACAGTCTAAAAATTAGAGCCAGACCTTTCAGGAGTGAGATTAGAAAACATTTCTACACACAAAGGGTTGTAGAAGTTTGGAATTCTCTTCCGCAAACGGCAATTGATACTAGCTCAATTGCTATATTTAAATCTGAGATAGATAGCTTTTTGGCAACCAAAGGTATTAAGGGATATGGGCCAAAGGCAGGTATATGGGGCTCGAATTTAGCAGGCCTGCGGGTTCCCAGCGGGTGGTCCTCCGGGAGCGTGGTCAACACGCTCGGCGAAATTAGTGGGTTGCCCGCGCGATCGTAGCAGGCAACACACTAATAGGAATCAATTACCTGCTCCTTCGGGGTCCACGGCGCTGGCCTGCGCGTCGGTCGGGCTGCGCATGCGCAGTACGATCTGTCAGCTGGAGGCTCTCTAGTTAAAGGGGCAGTCCTCCACTGACAGATGCTGCAACCAATGGAACAAATTGCAGCATGGAGCAGCCCAGGGGGAAGGCTGCTCCCAGTGTAATGATGCCTCACCCCAGGTATCATCAGATGGGGTGAGGAGGAGGGGGAGGACACAAATCTTCCACCCGGCGGGCGGGAGGAAGCGGCCTGCCTCTGCCACCAAGAAGGCCTGGCTCGAGGTGGCAGAGGGGGTCACCTGCGCCACCAACATATCGCCCACCTGCATACAGTGCAGGAGGCGCTGCAATGACCGCAGTAGGTCAGCCGCAGTGAGAACACGAAATCTTTCCCCTACACTCCGTCTGCCACAACACTGCCCCCACCCCACATCTCCTTTGGCACCGCCAACACTACTCTGTCACATCACCCTTCATACCCACTCAAACCCCATCCTCATCTTACCTCCACCTACTCACCTCGCCAGTACTCATCCTGCCACTAACACGCGACCCAATCCTCATACAATCTCATTGCTCCATCCCATACTCACCCTCTCGTGCATCTCCCTCACGGCCAGCCTCAATCAACCTGCCACCACCTGTGCTGCAGCCACAGGGCATGCATCACATATGTGCAGTAGGCAGCGTAAGGCAAACGTGTCGTGAGCATGAAGGGGGTGCACAAGGGTGTCTGAGGGTTTATCATGGGTGTTACCTATATTGAATTTCAGAGCAACAAACAGCACACATTATATTGACACCACCACTGCCATGTCTCCGCGAATCCTGTCCGTTGTGTCCAATAATGCCCGCTCCTGGGTATCACTATGAGGACCCACCACTGATGCCACCCATCGTATTACTGCAGAGTAGGTGCAGGTGTATTTGCATGGCTCGTCCGCGCAGACGACTGAGAGACATCGGCGGTGTAGCCGGCTGCACCCTGGAAGGATGCGGAGGAGAAGGTGTGGAGGGCAGTGGTGACTTTGACAGCGACAGGTAAGCAGTTGGTGCTGGGGCCAGCCAGGAGCAGCTCGGCATGAAAGAGGCTGCAGATCTCCACGACTACATGTCGAGCGAATCTGCGCCTCCCTGTGTACTGCTGCTCGGAGAGGTCCGGGGAGCTGCGCCTCGGTCTGTGGACCCTGTGGCGAGGGTAGTGCCCTCTGCGATGCGTCTCTCTCTGCGGTAGCCCTCCCTCCTGCTGTGCAGGTGGGCGTGCAACAACACCGTGTTGGGGGGATCCACGTCTCTGCGGCGGACGGCGTGGACGGCGAGGCTGCTGGGGCTGGTCATGCTCTTCGTCCTCCGAGGGTGTCCACACACCACCCATCTGGCAGGTGTTGGTCTGAGGGGTTGTGCAGGGTAGGTGGGTGGTTCCTCGGACTGGGGCTGCGGTTTCGTGTCGGTCTGTCCTCTGGCTTGTCGGGGGGTGGTGGGGGGCAGGGGTTGCCCTATGTGACACGGTGGCCTCCTGCGTGGGTGAGGGCTCTCCCCCGTGGAGCGCACCTTGGCACCTGCCACAGGCTGCTGGCTGCAACACGCCTGGTTGGAGAGAGACTGTTTCCCCCAGTGTGTGAAGCTCACTGCCTTGAACCTAAAATCCCACACTTCCTCTTTTGACAGCTGATTCAGCTCATTAACTGACCTCAACAAGCAAGGTAAGTACTCTCAAGTGGAACCCCGCTGGCTTTAATTGCCTGCGGGATTCCCACCAGCGGGGCTTGCGCGCGCAGCCCCACACGTCAGCGCGGTACCCGGAAGTGGCCGGGATTTCGTCGCGATCCGGTCACGTGACCGGATATCGGGATTTTCCGGGCCCCCCCCGCTGGAAACCCGCCGGAACCCGACGCCAAAATCGAGCTCATGGAGTTAGATCACAGATCAGCCATGATCTTATCAAATGGCGGAGCAGGCACGAGGGGCTGAATGGCCTACTCCTGTTCCTATGTTCCTATATTCCTAACAGTGACCACACTTCAAAAGTATTTCATTGGTTGTAAAGTGCTTTGGGACATCCTGAGGTCATTAAAAGAGCTACAGAAATGCAAGTTCTTTCTTTATTTTCAAGGCGATTTAATAAAAAGAACCTGTTCAGTCGCCAATATCTGTTAACGTAGCTTTAAAGAGGAGCTCCCTGATGGCTTAATAGTAAATGCGTAACATGGTGTGGCAGGGAGTCCCATCGGTGGCCCAGTAACATTTCACCTTCAACTAACGTCACTAATAACAGATTAACTGGTCAATCATCTCTTTGCTGTTTGTGGGATCTGGCTGCGTGCAAAATGCCAGCAGAATTTCACTACGTAACTCATTCCAGTCCAATTTACTGTCTTTGAAACACCTTGAGGTGTTTATGTGAAACATGATAAGGTGCTATATAAATGCCAGACTTTCTTTTTACAAAGTCACACGGAACTCGATTTCCCCGTCCGTGCTGATCAAGTTGATTTTAGCCAGCACAGTGTTACGGGCACAACAATTGGTCCAGAAAGTTTGTTTGTGTGGCTGTCAGACAAGGGCATGGTTGTCCCTAATAAGCAGTGATAATGGTGTAAGCTGGCACCTCATTTTCCACTGGATCAAGCAATTTTTTTTAACCCTCGCAGTACTTTCAGGAACCTTCCAGGAATTTCATATTCCCTTGGCCAGCTCTTTTCTTTAGAAGTTCAACAACAATTTGGATTTATACAGAGCCTTTAACGTAGTAAAACGTCCCCAAGGCACTTCAAAGGAGCGTTATCAAACAAAATTTAACACCGAGCCATATAAGGAAAAATTAGGACAGGTGACAAAAAGCTTGGTCAAAGGGGTAAGTTTCAAGGAGAATCTTAAAGGAAGAGAGAGAGGTGAAGAGGTTTAGGAAGGAAATTCCAGAGCTTAGGGCCTAGGGAGCTGAAGGCACGGTCGCCAATAGTGGAGTGATGAAAATCGGGGATGTGCAAGAAGCCAGAATTGGAGGAGCGCAGAGATCTCGGAGGGTTGTAGGGCTGGAGGAGGTTACAGAGATAGGGAGGGGCGAGGCCATGAAGGGATTTGAAAACAAGGATAAGAATTTTAAAATCGAGGCGTTGCCAGACCGGGAGCTGATGTAGGTCAACGAGCACAGGGGTGATGGGTGAACGGGACTTGGTGCGAGTTAGGATACATAGGCAGATGTGCTGCTCCAAAAGAAAATTGGGCTGTAAAGTGAGAAAAGCAGACCAAGTTACTTTTCTGCTCATGTTGAGCCCAATCCTTCCCCATGGGTGAGAAAACAAGCCTTCTACAAATGCAGCAGAGGGATTCCTGCTAGGGCAAGTGGAGCAGAGCAGACTTGTTTTTCAGACATTCATTTACCAGGGAAAGGCACTGATGAAGCAAAGCAAAGGCCACATGGCAGAACATTAGTCGGAAAGTTAATGTAGCGACTGCTCTTTGAAGTCTGAACAAAACTATCTGCATTCCAAAAACCAAAGGAAAGCAGCCACCATTAAGATGTTATTTGAGCTTTCACTGTCAAACATTCATGTCTGGAGCAAAGGGAGAGAAGAACTTCTCTAATACGGATTCCAGTGCTATCAACATGCCTTCTGGGAACCAGCACTTTTTATGTCCATGTATCTTACATTGCCCTTTTTGTTTAGTGTACCACTATGGTGTAGGGTCCATATAATTCATGTCCTTTCTCATGGCCACAAAACTATATGGAAAAGCCTATTCCCCTAGTCTTTATATGCTGCTATTGAAAGTTAACATTTTTTTTTCATTATGGCAGTGCGTTGTGTTTAATATTTGGGTTCTCTCTAGATTTTATCTGCCAGTTTGGGAGACATAAACAAAAAAATGTTGAAGTCGGGGATAATTGCGAAGTGATAAATGACAAGCATGGCAAGACTCCAGCTGCCTTTGGATCTGATCTTCCAATGTCCTCTCAGCCTACTTTGTCCTTATTAAAGGCAATTGGGTGAGGAGAGGGGTTCTGCATGGTCCTCAGGCCAGTGTAAAGAAGTCCTTTGAACTATTGGTCTGCTGGTCAGGATTAAAAGAATAGTTGGCCCAAGACTACTAGAATCCAGATAGGGTGAGCAATTCGGCCAGTAACCCAAATGGTCACAATAACCAACCAAGCAGTACAGCAAAAAGGAGCCAATCTGCTATTCCCATGCCCTCCCTTGATCTCTAATGTGTTGTGCAAGAGGCTTAAATTCATTGAAGACTGTATTGTAAAATTTTTATTAAACACCCCTTTAAAAGGTAAAGCATTGAAAAGCTTCAAAAACTTGACGGTATTAAAAAAAAGTTATAAATGCATTAAAAGCAGTCTCTCATTTTTTGCTTCTTAACTGGTGGGTTCCATAACCTGAAGTGCAAATATTTCAAAGCAGACCACACTTGCAGGAGCAGTTCACAATGCAAGCCTGCCAAACTGCTCTCAAGCTGTGTCAAATATTGTTTAGACTGAACAAGAGAGAGATGCAGTCAAGGTTAGGAATACAGGACGAAAGGAACAGAAGGAGGCCATTCAACCCATGGAGCTGCTGTGCCATTTTTTTTTAGCTATGGGAGCTGTATCTTTGTACCCTTTCTCCATATCAACAACAAACAACTTGCATTTATATAGCACTTTTAATGTTATAAAACTTCCCAAGGCGCTTCACAGGAGCGTTGAGTCACATGAGGAGATATTAGGACAGTGCTTGATCACAGAGGTAGGTTTTAAGGAACGTCTTAAAGGAGGAGACAGAGGTTGGGAGGTTTAGGCAGCGAATTCCAGAGCTTAGGGCCTTGGCAGCCGAAGGTACGGCCACCAATGGTGGAGCGATGAAAATCAGGGGTGCGCAAGAGGCCAGAATTGGAAGAGCGCAGAGATCTTGGAGGCTTGTAGGGGTGGAGGAGGTTACAGAGATAGGGAAGGGTAAGGGAATGGTGGGATTTGAGAAGAAGGTTGAGAATTTTAAAATCAAGGCCATGCCAGATTGACCTACAGCCGACGTAGGCCAGCGAGAACAGGACTCAGTGCGAGTTAGGACACAGGCAACATTATCTCTTAACCGTCACGAATGAAGACGAGCTCCTTGTCTATTATTGCCAGGTGGTACCTGCTATTAAACCACCTTTAAACTGGTGCTTGTTTAGGTCGGATTCCAGGAGCACGATGTCTGCGAGTGAGCTCCCGGCATCCATACTTATAAACCTAGCTCCCTTATCCCAGCAGCAGAATTATAGAACTACTTTCCATGCATCTGCTGCTGGGTAAGGGAGAAAAGTATAGTAAGTAGTGTGGGTGCCAGGAGCCAACTCACAGATGCCGATCTCTCGGAATCCAAACCGAACAAGCGGCCAAATAAAAGTAGCTTTAACATCTTGCTGCCCCAGCCGTTAAAGTAGATATCAATTGCTTGATTCGGATTTTCAAGACTTAAATAAGCTGCCTATTTCCTATAGCTTTCTAATCAGCTCTGTTTTCACTGGCCTCCTTCGTACTATCTTCTTGACACATATTTCATTACCATCCTTCTCCCGTTCTGTTCCAGAATCATGTGGAATGTTGTGGAAGATCTGACGAGCTGTAATTTTTTTTTCTCTCTGCTTGCAGTCCCGAACTGAAAAAAACAACTGCGAGGTCCTGCCAAAACAACTCAAGACAGCAGAATCATGGCCCTTTAGTGATGATACTAGTTCTAGTATGAGATCATTATAAGATCACCCCCCAATAGGATGTGGGAAATGAAGTATTCCAAAGAAGCTGCTTTAATCTTATTCAAAACAAAACAGATGTGCCTTATTAACTGAGCTGAAATGCTCCAGTTATCTGAACTGTTGAATTTGCTTTATTCCAGAGTACTGTGTTGCTCCTTTTTTTAAAAAAAAAGTAAGTCTTTTACTTCAATTAACTTGTACAGGTTCTCATGTGGTGAGGTACTCCATCATGAAGCTTTGCATTCTCTTCCTTATAAATGGAAAGAGTTTGAAAGAACAAACTGGACTTGTTAAGTCGCTGACAGATTTATTTTTACTCCTTGTCCTTGTCAACACCTCACCTAAGTATGCATTCATTCACCTCTCTTCACAACACACAGACATTGGATGCTCCGTAGCTATCTTAACACTTATAGCCGCTCCCATTTCTTTTGCTTTTTTGTTGAATCTCGATCGCCCTTTAGCGTTTTCAAAGAGAGTTTTTTCCCTCCAAATGTCTATGGAGATTAGACCAAGCTAACAATATAAGAAGCTAGCTATGCACATGAAGGAGAAAGGAATAGAAGGTTATGCTGATAGGGTTAGATGAAGAGGGTTGGGAGGACGCCCCTGTGGAGCATAAACGCTGGCATAGACCAGTTGGGCCAAATGGCCTGTTTCTGTGCTGTAAATTCTACGTAATTCTATGTAATGTTCACAGCTGTTAATCTGATTAGCTTCCTGTTTTCCTCTGAGTTAATTCGAGCTCCATTCACTACTTGGTCCGACAGTCAAATCACTGAAAAATCCATTAGCCTCTCTGCCAAGAAATTTTACATTTGACTCAGGATTTATAAAATTCACAGATTAAAAATAACACAATGAATCATTGTACTGCAGCCCTCCTAATCTTTCAGCTGTGATAAAATCAAAACAAGAACCACAGCACAAATAATAAGAGTTTCAAAATATTCTGCTGTCTCAAGGAAGTTTGGCAATGACTTGACCATGATTCTGGGCTGAGCGTTTTGGACAAAAATATTCTGCTTGGACCAGTTTCTAAATTTTTTAAATTACAGCTTGGCGCGGTAATATTCCTATAGCATCTTGTCATATTTGTGTAACCATCTCAGAACGCTTCACACAATCAATTACTTTATAAAGTGATTATGTAGGCAAACACAACAGCCATTCTGAACTAGCAATGTCGCATAAACAGCAATGAGATGAATGGCCAGTTCATGGCATCTCAACTGAAAGATGGCTCCTCCAACAGTGCATAGGAATGTAGGAATTGCTAGACGAGAAAGACTAAGGTCCATCTATTTCGCCTTCTACTATCCTGGTAGTCACATGATACAACGATAATGGAGTTGTTGACTTATCATAGCAATCAATCTCTATCAATTAGTCTACAACAGACCCAGAAATTACACAAGGAAAACCCCACTGGTGGAGAGCTTTGGGAACCATAGGTCCAAAGTCACCTTTTTCCTCCCAAGCATTCTACACTTACCACATGTCATGTCTCAAATTACTCATATACTATATCCCAAAATGTTATTTTCTGAATGAAATCTATCTAATTTGCATGTGAATGTATCAATACTACCTGTTTCCACAGTCTCCCTAGGGAGCATATTCCATAGATTGACCACTCGCTCACTGAAATATTGTTTCCACAGATTAATTTTGAATTTACCCCCCTTCAAGTGCAGGCCGTGTCCTCTGGTTCTACTGTACTGGACAAGGTAAAATAGATTGTCATGGTCTAAATTATCTAGCCCCTTTAGAATCCTCAACACAGCACTAATATCACTTTTCAACCTTCTCTTTTTCAGTGAGTCAGGTGCCGAAGGAGCAAAGCTCCGAGAGCTTGTGATTTCAAATAAAGCTGTTGGACTATAACCTGGTGCTGTGCGACTCCTTACATTTGTCCACCCCACATATGAGGAGAGGTTGAGTAGATTGGGACTCTACTCATTGGAGTTCAGAAGAATGAGAGGCGATCTTATTGAAACATATAAGATTGTGAAGGGGCTTGATCGGGTGGATGCGGTAAGGATGTTCCCAAGGATGGGTGAAACTAGAACTAGGGGGCATAATCTTAGAATAAGGGGCTGCTCTTTCAAAACTGAGATGAGGAGAAACTTCTTCACTCAGAGGGTAGTAGGTCTGTGGAATTTGCTGCCCCAGGAAGCTGTGGAAGCAACATCATTAAATAAATTTAAAACAGAAATAGACAGTTTCCTAGAAGTAAAGGGAATTAGGGGTTACGGGGAGCGGGCAGGAAATTGGACATGAATTTAGATTTGAGGTTAGGATCAGATCAGCCATGATCTTATTGAATGGCGGAGCAGGCTCGAGGGGCCGATTGGCCTACTCCTGCTCCTATTTCTTATGTTCTTATGTTCTAGTCCATCACTGGCATCTCCACATCATGGACACATTTTAAGACATTTTGTTAAATCTCAGGAATAAATAGGTTTTGATACACTGCATACAATATCACCTGCTTTGATTTTATAAGGGGGCTGAAATTCAAGGTTAGTAGCCCCAGGCTAGCAGAAAACATATCAGCTCAATATTTTTAGAATTGGCACGTGTCCAGTTGCGTACCAGGAAATGTCGATTGTTCTAAACCTGACTATGGGTTCACTCGGAGGTGCCTTATAATAGAAAACTTTTGCTGCCATGTTATGGCTTTCATTTTTAGCTTCCTATTTCCCTCTTTACTTGCTTCTGGCTTCTCTCTTTCTACTTGGCATCTCCACATCATGGATACTTGGCAAGAGGTTTGTCTCAATAACTGCAGCCTTGTCTATCTGACTCCAAGTTCATGATTCTTCCTCCCATCTTCTCTCCCTTTCTCTTCTTCTTTCGCTCGTTCTAGCTTGCAGTTCCTACTCTCAAATTTCTCTCTCATCATTAATTTGTGCCTTTGTTTTGGGCCATTTCACTGGCCACTGGTGTATCCATGTTATGCCCGGTATAGCTGTCTGTTCGTTTTCTGACATTTTGATTTTCTTTCTCCTCTTTGGTTTGGCCTGTGCACCATTCCCCCATCAATAATGCAGACAGCTAGTCTACTTCCAGGCTTCTGCAATACCAACCCTTCAACTAGGTTCAAGGAAGTGTGCAACAGCATTGGAGGTTTAAGTTCCCCACCTTCACCCAGACCCTGGCCAGAATTTGTTTAACAAATGTTAGCAAGTGTGAGGTTGGAATTCAATGTTTGGGTTGGAACTATGCTTGAACCACTTACTGGATAGGACACTAATAGCTAACACAGATGTTCTGAATTGATTCTAGTAAAGGTTATTTGGTGATGCGTATGCAGGGTTGATAAGTTCTGGCTAACATAATAGCAAAACAATTAATCGTACAAAGAATAGAACATTTTTGTGGGGAGGTAGGCCTTAGCTCAAAAATAACCTGATTAAATTGTGGTGCTTGTAAAGGAGAATGATTTCTTTCTTTCTTTATTTTCTCCTCTCTTGTTTATCTCCATTTTTTCTTTTTCCATGAATTAATTTTTGTTCCTTTTTCTTTTTCTTTATCTCTATCTGTAATTTCTTATTCCTCTCTTCCATTTCACAACATTTTTCTTTGTGTATTGCTTTTCATTGGTGTTTCTTTTCTCTTTTCTGTTTCATTGCCTCCGTGGCCTTCCAGAGTTGTCCATTGCCCTCTTCTAGCTTTACCTTCACATCCTCTTGTTTCTGTCTTCCCCAGCCCCTATCCTGGTAACCTCCTCTTCTGTCCTTTTTTGCCTCCCAGTTCTACCCAAATGAACTCCTGGTTGTGTCTTTCACTGCTGGTGGCATAATTCCCATGGTCTTCCCTTTATGTGACCTCCCTATCATTCAGTTCTACTCCAAGGATTTCCTGGCTATCTCCTGTCTTTCCGATCTTTGTTATTTGCTATTTTCCAGCTTGCTCTCTGTGGTCATAGACCTTGGCTTGGCCTCTTGAAACAGACAGACGCACAGTGATGTTGCTACTGAACAACATTGTAAGATCTATAATATCATTTACAGTCATAATGTAATTCTTAATATCATCATAACAAAAAAAATCCTGTTTCACTGGCTGTTCCTGTCACATGATATGATATATGTAAGGACTTTTGATATAATATACCGCCTTCCCCCATCATGGCACAGAACACAACTATCAATGATTTTGAAGAACGTTATATAATGATATTTATTGCTGTTAATGGAATTCAAAAGGGCACAGGATGTAATGGGCTAAGTAGATAATCAGTGCAAACTGGTTCTCTACTTAGGAGGAGAAGCTGATAGGGCTGCAGTATCCTAAAGGGGGAAAATTCTCGTAGTGAATTGATGCATTGCAATTTTTGTATCTTGCACTTAGGTCGTGCATTGAACCACTCCACTCCATGTCTGATTGGAAGGCTATTTGCAGAATAAAAGGGAGCTCTTTGAACAATACATCTGAGTTGTTCTGAACTACATGGATAGATTTTCAACTTGTCGTCCTGGGCATAAACGTAGCATTGCAGATCAGCCGCCCGTTTGAGAAGGCAGCCAACATGCATCGCTAGTTCTGTGGCTAGGCAGCAAGTCAAAAAATCTATCCCCATGTATCCCAGACTCTTATTTGCAATAATACTGAACCAAATCTGCTTGGTAAACATTCTAATCAAGCCATCCTGCATTACGTAATGTTTCTAGTCATTAAATACACATTCTATAGAGGGCATTGCTGTACAGTAACAGACTCAACAATCACGAAGGAGCTTACAAGACTGTACCCACTTGTGAACTACTAAAGTGACCTAATAACAACCTCATCAAAAGATTCCAAAGCTTTGTACATAAAATAATGGATATCAGGAGTGTTCACTAGGTGATAATCTGATTAAAGAGTTCAGATGGTCTCATAGAAAATAATTGATACTCAGAAGTGATTTTACAAGGCACTCATCTCACTCATCAGAAAACTGCCAATCACAAACTTCAAAAATTACCAATCAAGAATAAGCAGTTAGAAAAAGCTACCAATGAAAAGAACAACCATTGAGACTGTTCCAAATATTTTTCAAAAATCCTTTTGGCTGCTCATTAAGCTGAGAAATTTGGTACTGGTAATAAGGTTTATAACCTAATGAAAACATTACAAGAAAGTGATTAAACTTGCCTATATAGTAGCATTCTGTGTGAATGAAATGTGTCCATGAAGGTTTACCTTTGGAGGTCTGTGCCTCACTGAGAAGCCGGGGGGCTTGAATTTGTGAGAATTCCCAGAGCTATCACTGCCAGGTTTACGAGGAAACCCATCAAGGCCACAGACTACAGCTCACAAAATGCAATTGTGTCTATAACTTCCAGGTTTAGTTTTGACTGACTACGAGACTGGCCATTCACGGAATGTGCCAGGACTAGTTGCTTATAAACCCCACCACTCATTTCCATGCCCAGTGAAGGAAATGTATTGGAAATAGAAAGTCAGGTTTTGAAGATAAAAATTAATTTATTTTTTGCACAAAAACATCAAAGCAACATAAAGCATGAACTTTTGAATGTTTTGGACTGTGTACAGTTTTGGTCTCCTTATCTAAGGAAGGATATACTTGCCTTAGAGGCGGTGCAATGAAGGTTCACTAGATTGATTCCTGGGATGAGAGGGTTGTCCTATGAGGGACGGTTGAGTAGAATGGGCCTATACTCTCTGGAGTTTAGAAGAATGAGTGGTGATCTCATTGAAAAATATAAGATTCTGAAGGGGCTTGACTGGGTAGATGCTGAAAGGTTGTTTCCCCTGGCTGGAGAGTCTAGGACTAGGGGGCATAGTCGCAGGATAAGGGGTCAGCTATTTAAGACTGAGATAAGGAGGAATTTCTTCACTCAGAGTGTTGTGAATCTTTGGAATTCTCTACCCCAGAGGGCTGTGGATGCTCAGTCGTTGAGTATATTCAAGGCTGAGATAGATAGATTTTTGAACTCTAGGGGAATCAAGGGATATGGGGATCGGGAGGGAAAGTGGAGTTGATGTTGAAGACCAACCATGATCTTATTGAATGGCAGAGCAGGCTCGAGGGGTCATATGGCCTACTCCTGCTCTTATTTCTTATGTTCTTATGTTTTCTGAGGTAGCATTTGACAGGAAAAATTATGTAACCAGTGCAACCGGAATTCAATTGAATGTAAATAGATTCCTTTTAGTTTTTCTTAAAGTTATCAATAAACGTAATTTTGAGGGAGTGTGCTGAGTAGTCCAGGGCTAGAGTTGGGCATGAGGTAGTCATAATGGAAGGGCTGGATTTGAGACAGGAAAAGCATCTGGAGGAAGAGAAGCAGGAGAGGGGTTAATATTGGGCAATGACCGCAGATTGAACAGGTTCTGGTAAATCATACCAGTTGCAGTTATGCTCCTGCTGATGCAAGGCTGAAGCAGACCAACTTGACGTGGTCACATATAATGTTGAAATATGATTCACGCAACTCTAAACCAAAGTAGAACTATAACAGATCGTGTCAATGGCTGTAATTATACTACAAATGTCGCACTCAGACTGCTATCTGTAAAGGGCAACAGACAACTGATAGATCTGAGTTATATTGCCAACTACATTTCACACTAAGCTTAATAATAATGTGCGAGCTCTGCTCTCCAAGCAGCTCATTTCCAATGCTAGGTGAGCGAGGTCAGGTGGGAACATACATTTTCTCCTAATATTAAAAACATTTAACAAGAAGTTTATAAAGTTTCCAAGAGATCTAGCAGACTGGGCATTCTTAAGTGCAGCTTTGCACCAAGCTGGAGTTATACTGCACCTAGTATGAAGTCTAAGGGTACACTTACATTGTCCACGACACACTGAGAGTTAATCATTCACAAGTTTACAGCTGCAGGGAGTCTCACTTTCCAGATCACAGTGGGATGGGATTTCACATCACTGATCTGACTTAGTGTTTACCCACATACCTCAGTATCTCAGCGAAGTGGGACCTACTTTGCTGTAAGCCAAAGTTGATGTGCAAATGAACGGCAAGCAATATTCCCTTGAATATAGAAGATTAAGGAGTGATCTAATTGAGGTATTTAAGATGATGAAAGGAGTTGATAAGGTAGATACAGAGAAACTATTTCCTCTGGTGGGAGAGTCCAGAATAAAGTGGGATAACCTCGGAATTAGAGCTGGGCTGTTCAGGGGTGATGTCAGAAAGCACTTCTTCACACAAAGAGTAGTGGAAATCTGGAACTTTCTTCCCCCAAAAAGCTGTTGAGGCTGGGAGCAAATTGAAAATGTCAAAACTGAGATTGATAGACTTTTGTTAGGCCAGGATATAAAGGGTTATAGAACCAAAGCAGGTAGATGGAGTTAAGATACAGATCAACCATGATCTAATTGAATGGTGGAACTAGCTCAAGGGCCTGAATGGCCTACTCCTGTTCCTATGTTCCTATGTTCCTTTGAGAAACTACCTCCTCAAGGTGATCTCAGATCCTTTGCATTGTCACAAGCCCCAAACGGATGCCAGTTATGCCACAACTTTTGTATCAAATGATATTACTTCACAATGTGAAAGTTTTTGCATCATTGCAGCCAAAGAAAACCCGAAACTGTTTCTCATTAATGCAAACCATATAATAAAACAGGTCTGTTGCTGCCTCGGATAGCATACATGCCCCCGACAGACACACCTACCCAAGACCCCGCATTTATATCTTAGAATCATTGAATCATAGAATCATACAGTGCAGAAGGAGGCCATTCGGCCCATTGGCTCTTTGAAAGAACTATCCAGTTAGTCCCACTCCCCCGCTCTTTCCCCATGACACTGCAATTTTTTTCCTTTTCAAGTATATATCCAATTCTCTTTTGAAAGTTATTATTGAACCTGCTTCCACCACCTTTTCAGGCACAAAAATACTGGTCCATAAGATGATGTAAATTTTATTACTTACTCTTGCCATCAACCTCTAGCCTATGCCATTGCTTTTATTCTTAGCTTTAAAAAAAAGCTAGACCACACATGTTTTGTATTTGTTAAGTGTTTTAAATGTCTATTGTGGTTCTCTGTGGGTCTCCTCGTTATTTAAAAGATTATTGAAACCTATGCAGTGTTTACAATGAAAAACTGTTCTCCGGTGCACTTTCTGCCAGACACTCGCATCAGCACATGACATTAAAGAACCACTGAGCCTCAGTATTAGCTTTGCCTCTTGAAGTGATCATTTCCAGATGTTTTATACGACCTCTGCGGTGCTGCCCTTGGCAGTGATGCTATAAAGAACAAAACACATAATAAATTCAGTATCACATATTTGCACGTTGCACTCTTTGAGAATTCATCTCCATAATAACGATACAGTAGTGCGGTCATGATCAAGTTTGTGGCATTGTGACTGGTTAGTGGCATCGTATAATTGTTTTCAGTTTTCACTGAAAAATGGTCGGAATCCTGGAAAGCAATCCATAAAACACTGGTTAAAAAAACCCATTTAATAAAAAGGCAATTTGATAAGTTTAGTCACTATAAACCGCATCTCTGATTGTGAAAAGAGCGAATCACAGATTGCATCTCCAAAAACGTCAGTTGAAATCTGGAATGTGGTGTAATCAAAGGCGGAATATGACAGATTCGGTCACTATAACCCTGCAGTCCGAATTACAAGCGGATGGAATCAGGAATGTGATCTCCAAAACACCAGTTTAAAAAAAATCCCATCGAATTAATAAGGGATTTGACTTATTCGGTCACAGTAAATTAGTAGCTCCGTGTTTAATGGACTGCAAAGGCAGATAAATACCAAATATTATCACCTGGGATTAGCGTTTGGGATAAAGAACTAAAAAAAGCAACGAAAAGAAGTATCATTAATGACAGGGCAATGAAAGTGTGACTTGTCAATGGGGGTACCAGAATGTGTGCATCAGAGAGTGTATGTGAGAGGGGGTGTGTGTGTGAGAGAGTTTGTGTGTGTATGTGTTTGTGTGTGTATGTGTTTGTGTGTGTGAGAGTTTGTGTATGTGTTTGTGTGTGAGAGTATGTGTGTGTGTGAGAGTTTGTGTGTGAGAGTGTGTGAAAGGGTATGAGAGTGTGTGTATGTGTTTGTGTGAGAGTGTGTGTGTGGGTGTGTGAGAGTTTGTGTGTGAGAGTGTGTGTGAAAGTGTATGAGTGTGTGTATGTTTGTGTGAGAGAGCGTGTGTGGGTATGTGAGAGTTTGTGTGTGTTTGTGTGTGTGACAGTGTGTGTGAAAGTGTATGAGTGTGTGTGTGAGAGAGTGTGTGGTGTGTGTGAGTTTGTGTGTGTGTTTGTGTGAGTGTGTGTGAAACTGTATGTGTGTGTGTATGATGGTGTGTGTGTGTATGTGTTTGTGTGAGAGTGAGTGGTGTGAGAGTTTGTGTGTGTGTGAGTGTATGAGTGTGTGTGAGAGTGTGTGAGTGTATGAGTGTGTGTATGTATTTGTGTGAGAGTTTGTGTGTGTGAGAGAGTTTGTGTGTGTGTGTGAGAGTGTGTGAGTGTATGAGTGTGTGTGTATGTGTTTGCGTGAGTGTGAGTGTGATTGTGCAGAGTATACTTTGACAATTGTGTCAAAAACATTAGCAACAAACACTGATCATGCAGCTAAAATAAGGGAAACTCCGAATAAGCAGTAGAGCGTGCACGTCAGAAGTATCTCCCATGAGAAACGGTGTGTTGGGGGAGTGGGGAGTGTAAACTAATTAAATCCTAATGAACGTCAGCAACACCTGAATCAAAAGCAAAATACTTCGGATGCTGGAAATCCGAAATAAAAACGGAAAATGCTGGCAAGACTCAACAAGTCAGGCAGCGTCTGTGGAGAAAAAGAGTTAACGTTTCAGGTCGATGAAACCTGAAATTCATCATTTTATGTTTTTATTTCAGCAACTCCTGAGCAGCCAAAGAATCACTAGGAGGCATCCAATAGATTTTCTGGGAAAGTGGGGGACTGAAGAATGGTGTGAACCGGACCAGTGCAGAAACAGAGATAGGAAGAGAGGTTTGGTACCCTCGCTTTAAAAAAAACATTCGTATGAGTAAGGGTTTTGCTGTGAGCTGCTAGGGAATACGGAATGCTCTCTTATCTCACATACGCACAAACACTATGGATTCAGCAATGCAATGAGGGAGGGACCAGCTGTCTGTAAAACTCTGCGCCGCACCAGACGTCTCTAAACATACTAAAGCCTGAAACAAAGCCTGAATGATTCCTTCCTTTAGACGTAAGAAAGGGTTTGGGGCAACAGGTGGATCTCGGTAATTCGGGTTTGCATTGATTAAGAACTGTTCAGTCCCGGAGTCCCCCATGTACTGGATCCCAAGAAGTTGTAAGTGCAGTTAGCCTTGGCTAATGCTGTTATTCCTTTCGCATTTTATCCTGTGCTGTTCTACAATTACTGCAATGTGTTATGCTAAAAAGTATTAGATCTGGTCCGAGAAATAAAAAGTACATCTACGCCTGTAAATATATTCTTACTGTAAATTCAGCACGAAGTACTTGTTAAGAAGCCAAGCAACACGGAATTAGCTCTCAGTTAACACCAGGCGTTGGTATTTGCACGACTGAGCTCGAGGGCTAGATTCCCACTGCAAAAACATAGAAATTCAGATATATCGACTAGATCATGGGAAGGGATCCGCTTTCATTGGACTCTTGATGGGCTGTAGTAAGGGTCGTCTGTCATTGAGCTAATTGCAATCGTAATCTCCTTAATGAGTGAAAGTCAAAATCCGGATATGGTTCTACAGTCATCCGCCACAATAATCTATTCTTAGGAACAGACCCACGCTCTGTGAGGCAACAGAAGGGTCTAGTTAGGAGAATCAGTCTGCATGGAAACTGTGGGAATATTACGCCCGAAATCCCACCCACTGAAGCAGCAATAAATGCAACCGTTACAAGACAAGTCGCTCTGTTCCTCGCTCTCTCCCTCTTCATTGTAGAACTAAGCTTTTTTTTTGGGGGGGGGGGGTTTCCATTTTTCAGTATCTGAAGAAAAGGCTTCACAAATTAACTATCTCACATCTGTGTAGGAAGAAAGAGGGGAAATAATAAGATTGTTAGGACAAGTCGCTGAATTTGAGGATGGAATGAGAAATTAACTGCAAGTTTCCATGCAGTTTTGATAAAGCTATATTTTTTGTTTTGCTTGTAAACTTGACATTGAGCGAGCTGCTCCACTCTTTGGCTGTAAGGAGTCCGACATGTAACCTGGTAGTGACAGGAACTTGTGAATGCGATTGGACTCGGGACGAAGTCAGTAGGCGAAAGAGGTAAGGTGCTCTGAGCTTTTTCCGCGTTGTTTGGCAAGACGGCTTTAGGTCCGACTGAGAAAAATAAAGCCGGGAACAATTTCACATCTAAATGATTTATAGGCGTTTTATAACCCGCGTGTATACAATGACTTAAGATCGCCCCAAAACCCAAATACAATGGATTACTTTAAAACTCAACAGACCACAAAACCTAGTACACTCAACAACCACCACCCATCCATTAAACTTAAAGTTACAACACAAGGGAATAGTATGCGCCGGATATTTTTATATGAACCGTACGTATACACACACACACACACACATATGCACGGATTTATTGATATATATATTTATAATAATGCACGATATTATTGATACATACATTGTAATACACGGTTTTATTGAGGTATATATAGTTATATACATAGTTCTGTTCATGCAATAAAGTAAACATTTGTAACTGTAATCTTTAATTGTTAATGCAGGACATTAATGCACAAAAATACTTTTTTCGTCCCTCAGCCCATTCTCTGTCTCCAGTCCGTTTGCAGGAAATTTGATCTAATTGCGGCATGTAACTCATTCCTGAAGGGTGATCTCTCGGGGTCCTGAAAGAGGATGAATGCGGTCAGCCGAGGAGGCCTGTCTCACTTCTCTTTGCACTGGAGCCTGCTGGTGATCTTGGCCGCTTTCGCCTGGTGCTGGTGCGTCAGCCTTGCTTGCCCCAAACCATGTGCCTGCTACGTGCCCACCGAGGTCCATTGCACCTTCAGATACCTCAACGCCGTCCCGGAAAACATCCAAACTCATGTGGAGCGGATAAATTTGGGGTGAGTTTAATAATCTTACCTTCGTAGCGTTTCCGGTTGATCTGCTTATGACATAGAGATAGAGGATCAGCCATGATCATATTGAATGGCGGGGCAGGCTCCAAGGACCGAATGGCCTACTCCTGCTCCTGTTTTCTATGTTTCTATATGATACCAAGAGTCTCGTTTCCTTGCAGTTACAATAACCTGATGAAATTAACAAGCGACAATTTCGCTGGATTGGCAAGTCTCGAACTGTTGATGCTTCACAGCAATAAGATCCAGGAGATACCAGACAAAGCATTTAAAGATTTGCGGTCCCTGCAGGTAAGATCTACCAAGGTTTGCTGGAAGAGTATGTTTTTCTTTAATTCATTCTCAGATTGTGGGCGTTGTTGGCAAGGCTGGTATTTATTCTCCATCCCTAGATGCCCTTGAGAAGGTGGTGGGGAGCCTTTTTCTTGAACCGCTGCAGTCCCTATGGTGAAGGTTCTCCCACACTGCTGTTAGGTAGGGAGTTCCAGGATTCTGGCCCAATGACAATGAATGAACAGCGACATATTTCCAAGTCAGGAGGGGGTGTTACTTGGAGGGAAACTTGGAGGAGATGGTGTTCCCATGCCCTTTTCCTTCTAGGTGGTGAAGGTCGCAGGGTTCGGAGGTGCTGCTGAAAAAACCTTGGCGAGTTGCTACAGTGCGTCCTGTTTTGAGCTGCTAGATCCATTCTTAATCTATCCCATTTAGCACAGTGGTAGTGCCACACGACACAATGGAGGGTGTCCTCAGTGTGAAGCCAGGACCTTGTCTCCACAAGGACTTGTTTTTGTTTCTAGTGGTTTGATACAAATGAGTTGCGTGGTAACTTCAGAGTGCTGTTAAGAGTTAACTATGTTGGTGTGGGAGTGGAGTCACATATAGGCCAGACCAGGTAAGGATGATAGGTTTCCTTCCCTAAAGGACATTAGTTAACCAGTTGGGTTTTTACAACCACCCAACAGCTTCATGGTGACTTTTACAGATACAGTGGTGGGTAAAATTTTGGAGTCTATTATTAAGGAGACAGTAGCAGAACATTTGGATAAACATAATTTAATAGGACAAAGTCAGCATGGCTTTACGAAGGGGAAGTCATGTCTGACAAATTTGCTTGAGTTCTTTGAGGACATAACATACAGGGTGGATAAAGGGGAAGCAGTGGACGTAGTGTATTTAGACTTCCAGAAGGCATTCGACAAGGTGCCACATAAAAGATTATTGCTCAAGATAAAGAATCACTGGATTGGGGGTAATATTCTGGCATGGGTGGAGGATTGATAATCTAACAGGAAGCAGAGAGTTGGGATAAATGGTTCGTTCTCGGACTGGCAACCAGTAGCCAGTGGTGTTCTGCAGGGGTCGGTGCTGGGTCCCCAACTCTTTACAATCTATATTAACGATTTGGAGGAGGGGACCGAGTGCAACATATCAAAATTTGCAGATGATACAAAGATGGGAGGGAAAGTGGAGAGTGAGGAGGACATAAAAAACCTACAGGGGGATATAGACAGGCTGGGTGAGTGGGCGGAGATTTGGCAGATGCAATACAATATTGGAAAATGTGAGGTTATGCACTTTGGCAGGAAAAATCAGAGAGCAAGTTATTATCTTAATGGCAAGAAACTGGAAAGTACTGCAGTACAAAGGGATTTGGGGGTCCTAGTGCAAGAAAATCAAAAAGTTAGTATGCAGGTGCAGCAGGTGATCAAGAAGGCCAACGGAATGTTGGCTTTTATTGCTAGGGGGATAGAATATAAAAACAGGGAGGTATTGCTGCAGTTATATAAGGTATTGGTGAGACCGCACCTGGAATACTGCATACAGTTTTGGTGTCCATACTTAAGAAAATACATACTTGCTCTCGAGGCAGTACAAAGAAGGTTCACTCGGTTAATCCCGGGGATGAGGGGGTGGACATATGAGGAGAGGTTGAGTAGATTGGGACTCTACTCATTGGAGTTCAGAAGAATGAGAGGCGATCTTATTGAAACATATAAGATTGTGAAGGGGCTTGATCGGGTGGATGCGGTAAGGATGTTCCCAAGGATGGGTGAAACTAGAACTAGGGGGCATAATCTTAGAATAAGGGGCTGCTCTTTCAAAACTGAGATGAGGAGAAACTTCTTCACTCAGAGGGTAGTAGGTCTGTGGAATTTGCTGCCCCAGGAAGCTGTGGAAGCTACATCATTAAATAAATTTAAAACAGAAATAGACAGTTTCCTAGAAGTAAAGGGAATTAGGGGTTACGGGGAGCGGGCAGGAAATTGGACATGAATTTAGATTTGAGGTTAGGATCAGATCAGCCATGATCTTATTGAATGGCGGAGCAGGCTCGAGGGGCTGATTGGCCTACTCCTGCTCCTATTTCTTATGTTCTTATGTTCTTATACCAGCTTTTTTTCTTATTTCAAGATTTTCTTTTGACCTCACATTCTCTGGATTATTAGTCCAGGCCTCTGGATTACTAGTCCAGAATCATAACTACTACGCAACCATACCCTGATAAAGGTGTAGTAACACTATTCATTACATAACTTCCTATTGGTAAGTGGAGAAATCAAGGTCAATAGCTCTTTAGAAATTATTTCTGATCAGATGACCTGTTTGTGCAAATAAACTTTTGAAACGGGCCAGGTTAGTATGCTACAATAATTGTGTTAATGGCCACTTTGATTTATTTTTCAAAGGCAGACCTGGATGGATTAATGCTTTGGTGAACAATACACAGACTATTTATTTCATTTGTAATGTCCTTATGGAGATTTAGGACAGACAGCAGAAGAAACATTTTTACACAGAGGGTTGTGAGGTTACAGAATGCATCACTGGAGTTAGTGATTGAACAAAAAAACATAAGAAATAGGAGCAGGAGTAGGCCATATGGCCCCGTGAGCCCTCTCCACCATTCAGTAAGATCATGGCTGATCTTCAACCTCAACTCCACTTTCCCACACGATCTCCACGTCCTTTGATTCCCTTAGATTCCAAAAATCTATCGTTCTCAGCCTTGAATATACTCAACGACTGAGCATCCACAGCCCTCTGGGGTAGAGAATTCCTCCTCACCTCAGTCCTAAATGGCCGACCCCTTATCCTGAAACTGTGCCCCCTAGTTCTAGACTCTCTAGCCAGAGGAAGCAGCCTCTCAGCATTTACCCTGTCAAGCCCTCTCAGAGTCTTATATGTTTCAATGAGATCACCTCTCATTCTTCTAAACTCCAGACAGCATAAGCCCATTCTACTCAATCTCTCCTCATAGGACAACCCTCTCATCCCAGGAATCAATCTAGTGAACCTTTGCTGCACCGCCTCTAAGGCAAGTATATCCTTCCATAGATATGGAGACCAGAACAGTACACAGTACTCCAGGTGTGATCTCACTATGGCCCTATACAATTGTAGCAGAGATCACCTCAACATTCGAGATTAGGTGATAGATAGATAGGTGATTCAGGGAAAGGGAATGAAGGGATATGCAATATGTTCATCCAATACAGCGATTACTACAGCAGAAACTAAAATGTAGCAATGAATGGATTCTCCCTAGCTGCATAACTTTTAACAGTTACCTAAAGAACTGTGTATATTACCGTTGTTCAGTTGTCTGGAGATACTATGGGATGGGCTATAACAACTGTACCTGTTGACCTTAAAGGTTCTGAAGATGAGCTACAACAAGGTTAAAGCATTGAATCGTGAGACTTTCCATGGTCTTCGCAACTTGGTGCGGTTACACATGGACCACAACAGCATTGAATTCATTAACCCGGAAGCATTCTACGGGCTCAGTTCATTGAAACTCCTCCACTTAGAAGGAAACATGCTTCAGGAACTTCACAGAGATACATTTGTCACTTTCCGCTTCAGCCAGATCTTCAAATTGTCTTCAATAAAGCACATTTATCTGTCAGATAACGCTCTAACATCCATCCCTAGTGATCTCTTGTCTTACATCCCGGAAATTGAAAGCATCTACCTGCATGGAAACAAATGGTCTTGTGATTGTAACCTGAGGTGGTTAGCTGAACTCAATGAAAGACTGCCAGGTATAGTCAGTCATTTATCTATCCTATTGTTATTTCCAGTATATATTAGCAGATCAATGCTACACTGCTCACTCAGATGGTACCTGTTCACAAGAACCAGATCCCGATACCATGTTAGATACAATGTGGTTGAAATTCGTCTCGGACGAACCGCCTGTTATATGCCTGGCATGATATTTGGTCCCACTGACTTCACATGAGGTGTATATCAGGCAGCCCATGAGATACCGCCCGTTTTGCACTGCTGCCCAACATAAATTTCTAACCCAATGTGTTATTCACTACTGAAGTGGAGCAGTGTTTATCTGCCCTGTCCTTTTAAGGCTACAAAATGTAATTGCCATTGGTGAGGCCACACTTGGAGTACTGTGTACAGTTCTGGTCACCCTATTATAGAAAGGATATTATTAAACTAGAAAGAGTGCAGAAAAGATTTACTAGGATGCTACCGGGACTTGATGGTTTGACTTACAGGGAGAGGTTAGACAGACTGGGACTTTATTCCCTGGAGAGTAGGAGGTTAAGGGGTGATCTTATAGAAGTCTATAAAATAATGAGGGGCATAGATAAGGTCGATAGTCAAAATCTTTTCCCAAAGGTAGGGGAGTCTATAACGAGGGGGCACAGATTTAAGGTGAGAGGGGAGAGATACAAAAGGATCCAGAGGGGCAATTTTTTCACTCAAAGGGTGGTGAGTGTCTGGAACGAGCTGCCAGAGGCAGTAGTAGAGGCGGGTACAATTTTGTCTTTTAAAAAGCATTTGGACAGTTACATGGGTAAGATGGGTATCGAGGGATATGGGCCAAGTGCAGGCAATTGGGACTAGCTTAGTGGTATAAACTGGGCGACATGGACATGTTGGGCCGAAGGGCCTGTTTCCATGTTGTAACTTCTATGATTCTATAAGTAAACACAACCTAAGGTCAATCAGAGTTTAATTGCTTTTTTTGGCGAGAGAGATTTGAAGATATTTGTCAGTTTCAGCTTCAAATCGGGAAAAGCCAGCCTGAAATTAGTGCCTTTCTTTCTTTCCATTTATAAACTTTGAAGTATTATCTTTGAAATGTGACTCAAAGCTTATAGATCACTTAATCTCCTGTGGCGTTGGCCATAGGCAAAATGGTGGGTCATTGTTAGCAAAGCGAGAGTCGGAAAAAATAAAATAAAAATAGTATTTAAAAGTTCATAAGATTTGCATATGTTATTGTATGGGTATACAATTATTATATGCCCATACGGCAAAAAGAGGATTCATCAATGAATGGAGTTCTGTGGGTAAATTCAGAAATTAAAATTAAACTGGCCTTTTGAGTGGGAGACAGGGGAACAATCTGGGGATACAGGCTAAGTTTTTCAATTGCTGGTCAAGTGAGGGATCCAGTGAGGGCCATAGGCTTGCATATGGGAGGGGGTGCTGATCCAGACCCCAGGCCGGCATAGAGGAGTGGTAAGGAGTAAAGTGTCATAGTATCACCAACTTGGACACACTGGGGGGACTGCAAAGTATAATCACAACTCTGTGGAGATTATAAACCTCAGCAGGTTAAACCAAGTACCCAGGTACGACATCCAGTCATGACATCACCTTCCTGTAAACATATACATAAAACACTTAATATATTACATATGGATAGATAATGTTGATTTAAAGTTCAGGCCTTAAGTGTAAAGGTCAAATGACAAGAATGTATATTTTTTCAGTAAATTGTGTTCCTTACCTACTTTCCCAATTGTATCTCGAAATATATCGTCACAATTGTAAAAGAGGACACATTTTTATATGAGGGTGAAAGCTTGTATTCTATGTTGTTTGGAGGAACCTCCTAACTGATTCCCATTGATAATAACTCTGCATTGCACTTGAAAGTATGACATAATTTGGATTGCCCAAACTAGTCTTTGCACCTCTCTAAAGACTGTAGCTATACTGCCACTTTCACATTTAATGCAAAGTAGTTTTGGGAGTGCATTGATCCAAAAGTGGCAGTTTAACTTGGGAGACTACAAAATGCACTAAAGAGGTGTCAGACTCCCTCCCATATTGCTTTGAGTATTTGTGAAGGACAGTAAAATTCCAGTCTAAGATGCATGATTTTCTGGGTGAGGTTCCAGTTAGACAATGAGTTTTTAAAAAATCAACGTGGTAATTTGGCAGAAAATACAGTCAAGTAGGCAAGAACTTATAGAAAAAAATGAAAAGGGTTTTGAGCGAACATTGACCTCATTACTATTACACATCTCAATCCAATGCCTTCCCATTTTGTTAAATTTTGATTCTCAATAAAATGTACGAAAATACACACTGCACTGATAATTAATTTTTATTTCTTGGCGTTACGATGAAGTGAAAAAGTCTTCTGGGAAATCTTGGTTTTTTTTAACTGCTTGTAAACTGAAACGTGCAAAACCTGAGTTTCCCAGAATAACTGCAGATTATTTTTTTTTCAGGAGTAATCAAATGCAAACGAGACCGGAACTATCCCAATGGTCAGATGTGCCCCTTGTGCACGATTCCAAGTGTCTCGCGGGGCAAGAATATTTTACAGCTGCCTCCATCAGTATTTGCGTGCACACCGCCAAAAATACAGTCCCCGCTGAAAATCAGGAACAGCACTCTGCAGGAGGAGGGCGACTACGCTGCCATTAATGCCAAGGACTTTGTGGTACCCTTGGGCCAAATGAGCTTGAACATGAGCGACCAATCTGGGAATGGATGCGAAATAAGCTGCAATGTTCACAGACCCTCGAGAACGCCGGGGGTGACCCTGGATCAAAGAGAAGACTATGTGCTACTAAACACTTCTTTATCAACCTTCCTGGTCTGCTACGTTGACTACGAACAGCTTCAACGGCTGTGGGGCATCTTGGCACTGTACACTGACTCACCTCTAAAACTTGAGAGAGACGCCCTGCTGAGTAAAACGCCTTACATGAGCTATCTTTACAAACAGCCGCCGGCCACGGATGTGCACCTGTTTACTGGTATAGAGGTGCAGATCAGAGCAGATCCTGCTTGGCTGATGCAAGGTGAAATAACCCTGCAGATGGACAGGACCCGGACGACCCTCAACGTTTTGCAAATCAGGTACCTCACAAACGTACAGGTTACCTTGCAAGACTTGGAAGTTAAACCTGGGAAAAATAGCTGGGTGATGATAAAGAAAGAAAACAATGCAAGAATGGAACGCTTTGTGGTCGTAGGCGGGACAGTCGAGTTGGAGTGCCAAGCCTTTGGTGACCCCGCGCCCATCACTGAATGGATATTTCCAGATGGCAGCAAGGTCCGAGCTCCATACAACAGCGAGGATAGCCGGATTTCAATCACTGCAGATGGCAAATTCATATTAAGGGTGGCTGACCTCTATGACACTGGCATTTATCACTGTGTGGGAACCAATTACCAGGATGCAGATGCGCTGAGCTTCAGGGTTACCATTCTGGACCCCAATGTTGCAGAGAACGATATAAATGGACCTTACATTTCTAAATCTGGTGGCGACTCAATACATCTCCCATGCCAAGCAACTGGAATCCCAAGTGCGTCCATTAGCTGGGTTCTTCCTGACCACAGAGTACTACATCACACTACCGGGAATAAGGAGATAACTCCAAATGGGACTTTAAGGATACAAAGACTAACATCTAGAGACAGTGGCTACTACAGGTGTCTGGCTGCAAACCGTTATGGGATTGATCTCCTGGCATTACAGGTTACGGTTACAGGCTCCAGGATGTCTTCCGAGAAAGAAAATGCAGAAAACAATGACGCAGCAGAGGAAGACTTCGGGTCAGGGGAGCATGAGGAAGACTTGCTGGAGTCTGAAGATTTGAAAAAGAAACATCAGTTATCTTCTGAGAATACGTCGGAAGAGAAGAGATACCATTCTAGGACCGACAGTTCAGAGCACAAATCGCACCTAACAACAACCACAGCAATCGGAATAACACCCAGGAGGAGAATGAGTGGCGGTGGTGCCAAAACACGGTGGTGGGCCAACCGTAGAACACTCAAACAGCCCAGAAGGAGGGTAGACCCCCAACGATGGGCGGAGTATCTGGCAAAGGCCAGAAAGAACGTCTTAACAAGAACTCCAACACGTGAGATCACAGTTAAACCTCCAGCAAAAGATTCATCTTCTGAATCGTCCGCTAACGAGGAAGAAACATCGGGAGATGACTTGGAAGTCCCAGAAGAAGGATTTATAATGGTAACAACCAAAGAACCATGGGGCGATTCAATCACTCGGTTAACTGAGAAATCAACAGTTATGGTTCCTCGGTTGAAGATAATTCCTGTGGTCCCACAATCTGCCGTGAAATTTCACACAACAAAACCAGACAGGAAGGATGCAATGCCCCCAATTCTAAAGGTGCCTACAGATTCCAATCTGTTCCCAAGGGTAACAGGGGCAACTTATAAAAAGGAATCGGTAAGAGTCAGACCCCAAGCGTCAACTGCAACTCCCCTGGAATCTAAATCGACTGAGGCAAATGCAGAAATGCAGGTGACATTTTCTGGTGACATTAAGGACGCCAATTACATGCCAACTCCGACGCCAACTGTATTAATTACAGACACCCCAAAGGAAGATATCTCATCAACAGAAAAGGCTAACTCTGTAGCAGAGTCTCAAAGTGAGACTGTAAGGACACATGACTATCACACTCGCATTATGACCATTACCACGGCCAAAGATGATGGGAATCAAATTCTATTTAAAACAACTCAGAAAATCACTTCCCCGCGGTCCTCCTCTCTGTCCACAATCCTTACTCAGCAGATTCACATCATAAGAGAAGCCACTACCGATGCCCCAATTTCCAAACCACGCCGGTTCGGTAGGAGGAGAAAGTTCCCCTATACACGTCGTTTCGGTAGGCCAGGCTTAAGGAGACACAGGTACAAGGTTGTGAGACCCGGGCAGAGGAGGCCCGCTTGGCCAGAAGAGAGAACGGCGGCGCCCGCATTAACACATTCAGGAGCTTCCAGCCCAGATCGCACGTCCTCTGTCACCCAGGTCCCATCAAGATCTCCACTTCCACTGCCGGTACCAATGCCACAAGGAACAAGTACTGAGGCTGCACAAACGTATGGTCAGCAGTCTGGGGATTCAAGTGCCCGTGAAACTGCAAACCAACGCGCCAGGATTACTCGTAAGGAGGACGTGCAAAATGTAAATGTTCATGAGGTGACACCGGCCCATTCAAAGGTGGTTTCGCAATGGGTGACCATGCCCGATATCAGAGCACGAACCCCTGCCTCTAAAACCACAACAAAACCCCCTCAGACTAGTGCAGCCGCCAGAACGACTTCCACCACACATGCTATCAAGAGACCGGGAGAAATGCCATCTCATGTTGGCTTCTCCTCTACAATTGCTGTAACTACTGCCGAGCCGGCAACAAGGTCCTCCAAGGTTGTTCGAGGAAAGATCCCTTGGGATAGGCTTTTTGGAGTAAGCAATCAGAAGGATGTTCTCAGAAGGCTTCGTAAACCCATCCAGACCACCAGGACTACAACTGCTGCTCCCAGAGTGTCCATCGTTCCAACAACGCCCACTCCTCACAGTTTGAGGACCTCGCCGGCAGCAAGAGACCCGATTAAACCCCTTTTCTCCACCGCGAACCCCTATGGTTCCAAAATAAAGCCAACGACAAGGCTCCCCATTGTCTCCGTCCGTCCACCTATAATCACGGCGCCCCCAACGACTGTTGCCACCATTCCCTTCATTGCAGTGACCGTACCTACCGCATCGACCACCACCCGTAGAACGGTATTCCGTCGCAGGAGACCGGGTAGGACAAGAAGCCGTGTGTCAGGGGCGACTGCGGGTCGTAATCGCTTGGTCATATCAGCAGCTGAAAGTAGGAAGGCGCGTCCGACAAAAACCAGGATGCCTTCATTTCCAGTCAGTGCGCCTCGTCCCGTTGACATTGCAGCCAGCACAACCCTGGCTGGTGCACAATCAAACAAGCACCTTCTAAACTCGGACGTGGTGAGTCCGACTGCACCCGCGAGTCAGTATATTTCTAAGATTCGACATTTACCCAGCAACAGCCGTACCGGCCAGTCAACTGCAGCCATACTACCGACAACCAATCCAACAATCCTAGCCTCGCCTACTACCAAAACCACATCAAGGGGCACCATAACTACAATGCTTCCACCATCTACTGCCACGAAGGCAACTAGGCAGCCTACCATCCGGAAGAAAATACGTCCTGCCAAAATGACAACGGTACCTCCTGTTAGCAAACCAATTAGTGTTACCACAACCACCGCCCCACTCACCGAATCGAATGTGCATCCTACAACTGTGGCTGCAACCTCAGCTCGGCCCCTGACCACAGCCAAAACTACCTCCAGGGCTATGCCCAGATTCCGAGTCACCTTACACAAGTTTACCACGACCGCGCCTCCCAGACGCGCGCCACCCCTGCCCACCACTGCCAGGGTGGAAAAGCCACATTGGCAGAAATCTCAGCCCGAAGCCATGAGCACCTTACGGACAAGTACTGCGACCGAATGGCAAACTGCGCTGAGTTTTACACAGGGGCCGGCAGAATATAAGGCGGCGACTCCCAAGTTAGACATCGACCTTGAAAACACGATAATGCACGGAGATGGCAAGGACCAGCTTTCCAACGAGTCCCACCCCTCGTCACCCAACGCCATCGCCGTGGACCCTTTGGCTGGAAACCGACCCTCCAAACCCCAGCTGGCCGGTGGGAACGCAGCCAGTTTCACCGTCCTGGCCGATTCTGATGCGTTTATACCGTGTGAGGCAACAGGAAACCCGCTTCCCATCATAAGCTGGACAAAAATTTCAACAGGTAAGGGTCGCCAAATCACTTCGTGACTTAGAGATGCTCCTCAGGTTTTCGATATTTGAATAATCAGGGTACTTTCATTCCCTTGTTCATTCATTCCCTTGTTCATTCATTCGTTTGTTCATTCATTCACCCGCTCATTCATTCATTCATTACTTTAGCTTGAATCATGTCTTAGGGCGGTTATAATGGGAGCTGTTTAAACGTAGCAGACACAAAAAATACTCCAGTCAGGGAGCACTCTCACTCGGAATGCAGTGGCTTGAGACCACCCCCCGGGGGAAGGCCCTGTCACACCCCATGGGACTGACACTATATAAAGTACAGCTCCAGCGACCCACCAAAGTGCGTTTAAAAAGTGCTGAGCGGCTCCTTTTGTTCGTTCTAGTCCGCTACTACATAAGCGTAGCTTCCCTTGATGTTTTGAGAAAGTATGCTCTTCTGCCTATTCTCTCAAAACACTTACAATGCAAGGACGAGGAGCAGAGCTTGTAAGCTTGGGTAAAACTTTGTCGTGACCACGGGAGTGCCAAGTACAGGTTTCGTACGCATGGCACCATGTAAACCAGCCTCACACAAGCTTATGACTGACCCAACCGAATATGCAGCCATGTATCCACAATTCATTGTGGCAGGGTTTTAACCACGTCTGTGTACATCTGGAAACCGAAAGAGATTTCCACACCTCCCTCAATACGTTGTTCTTGGTATATGGGCAACACTGACAAGGCAATATTTGCTGCTCATACATGGTTGTCCTGAAAGCTTTAACGTAGCGTGGGGCGGGAGTCACGTGTAGACCAGGCCGAACCGGAGTGATCGGTCGCTTCTCTAAAGGGCACTCGTGAACCAATTGGGTTTTTACGGCAATGTCGTTTTTCTGGTATCAGCCCACAAATTGTCAGATTTATTGAAGTCAGTTGCCCCAATTTGCTATGGCGGGATTAAGAACTCACCATCTCTGGATTGTTCTCACAGTAACGTAACCACAAAGCTACCTTACCCTTATTGTCTGGATGTGTTTAGCAGATAAAGATCATCTATAGCGGTGCAAAGTGGTAATTAAACGTCTATAGGTCCCATGATTTCCTTTGATAGTCTATGATTTTTTAACTTCACACAATTGCAATTGTAACTTTTTTCTTTTTACACGCTGTCCACATCTTTGACATTTTAAGGAACACAAATTGATTCTAAAGCACCTGGAAGTTGTTTTTAGTCGAACTATAATAGAATATTAAGTTGCACCTTTCATATAATACAGTATTAAGTTGTACCTTTTATATAATACAGTATTTAAGTTCTACCATTTATATGGTATAGTATTGAACGCTAATTTGTTTGAAATAATCTTTGATTCTTGTTGTAGGTGCAACTGTCACAGCTAAAGCCAAACGTGGCAATAAATTTGAGGTCTTTCCAAACGGCACCCTGTCCATTCATAAGATCACAGTTCAGGACCGCGGACAGTACCTCTGCACTGCAGAGAACCAGCACGGCTCGGATCGACTTCTAGTCACTCTGTCCGTGGTGGCTTACCCTTCCAAGATATTGGAACCTCGAATGAAGGACATCACGGTACACTCTGGGTACCAGGTAGAGATGAAGTGCAGATCTGAGGGCAGGCCAGCTCCAACTATCTCCTGGATCCTTTCCAACAGGACTTTGGTGAGAAACAGCAGCCCATTCAACGGGAGGGTCTCGGTGCTGACTGATGGCACCCTCAGAATAAAAGCAGTGACCGTGTACGATCGAGGGAATTACAGGTGTGTGGCCAGTAATCCGGCCGGGATTGACACGGTCACGGTGAGGATGCAGGTGGTGGCGGAACCACCGGCCATCCTGGAAGATAAAAGCGAGAGTATCAAAGGGCAAGTAGGGCAGAACCTCAGACTACCCTGCACTGCTGTGGGGACACCTCAACCCACCGTCCAGTGGATGCTCTTCGATGGGACCGAAATCAAACCTTTGCAGTTCGTTAACACAAAACTGTTTGTCTTTACCAACGGGACGCTTTACGTCAAATCCCTGACTCCGTCTGACAGCGGGAATTATGAATGTGTAGCTCTAAGTTCGACTGGATCGGAGAGGAGGGTTGTGAGTTTAACGGTGGAACGCAAGCAGGAGATCCCCAAGATTGTTGCCGCTTTTTCGAGCAAGACCAAAGTGAACTATGGTGATAAATTGCAACTCCATTGTTCGGCCACGGGAGATCCGAAACCCAAAATCATTTGGAGATTACCTTCCAAGTTAATTGTGGACCAGTGGCACGGGTAAGATGTCCTGTTTACTTTCCTTTCTGGGCTGACACTGCTCTTGGTAATAATCTTAATTTTAACCTAACTTGCCTGGCGGGAACCCCACGCAAGTCAATGGAGAGTAAAATCGGACGGACGGATTAGGTTAAAATGATCCTCTCAATCGTTCATTCTCTTTCACGTGTTCTTGCTTCCCCTTTGCCTCACCTCAAGCTTACTTGAACAGAGGTGAATGCAGAACAGACAATAGGTAAGAGTTTGAACATTCTACATGACAATAGTTACTCACTGGACAGTAATGAGGTGAATACGCTTATGCTAAGACATACTGCAAGAGCTAGTAACGAATTTTAGGCGAGGTTAGTGGATAGCTTTGTTTCTTAAGATATTTATTACCAGCTACTGGAGTTAGAAACAGTTCAAGACAAAAAAAAATAAATCTAGTTAGGAATAAGAGTTTGTGTCCACACTCTCTGTAACCATGTTATTTTGCCTGAAATTTCTTCTCTGAAATTCCCTTCCTAAACCGCTCCACCTCCCCCTTTAAGACCCTCCTTAAATCCTACCTCTTTGACCATTCCTCCTAATGTCTCCTTTGTTTGGGCATCCACTTTTGTCTGATTGTGCCTCTGTGAAACACCTTGGGATGTTTTTCTATGTGAAAGACAGGGTATCAATTTTGCTGCTGTTGTTGTTGACTGATGCACAATGGTTTACTTTTCTGAGTGTTAAATTTAATTTGTCTGCCCTTTCTGCAAACCTTTCACTGCATCCTTTGTCTCTACTGCTCCCTCTATTTAGTGTCCAGAAAGCTCCTGATAAAATAATACACTATTAGAAAAGATTGACGTGGCAAGTCTGCAATCCTGGACTCCCAGTGGGAAGCTGCACCCACAGGAAGTGTGTTATGGAGGTAGGGCTATGCCATTGCAGTCCCAATACTTGACCCACATCCCCTGTGAGTGTGGCTCTCCACTGGGTGTAGCGGATTATGGAAACTCTCCTCTTGATATCATGGTATTATTGGGGAAATAATAGAACAGATTGGGAGCTGGTTGAAATCATGTAAACAGAGGGTGGTTATTAACTGAAAGGGTTCAAAGGGTGGTGAGTGTCTGGAACGAGCTGCCAGAGGCAGTAGTAGAGGCGGGTACAATTTTGTCTTTTAAAAAGCATTTGGACAGTTACATGGGTAAGATGGGTATAGAGGGATATGGGCCAAGTGCAGGCAACTGGGACTAGCTTAGTGGTATAAACTGGGCGACATGGACATGTTGGGCCGAAGGGCCTGTTTCCATGTTGTAAACTTCTATGATTCTATGATTCTAAATTGGAGCCTGGAAATAGGTAGAGTTCCCCAGGGCTCGATACTGGCTCCTTTATTGTTCATTCTTTTTATTGACAATCTTAAATGCAGCATAAATAGTACTACTATTACATCTTCAGATGGCACAGAAATGTTAATAAAAAAACAGGAAATTAACAGGTTGAAACTGATTTAGATGAGTTAAGTGAGGAACGTCAATCTGGGGCCATAGGGACAATTTCAGCCTCTGAGCCCTGTCAATATGACCCTCACAGCTCAATCATTTTTGTGCATATAGTTCTGATGTGCTATTTTGTTCCATTGAATTTTGTGGGTTGTTTACGCTGTTTCTCCGGGGTTTCCTTGGATCTTCCACTGATGTCACAGCGGACGATTGTGGAGTCAGGTGAATGGACCCAGTAATAGAAGATGTCATAGGTGGAGCAGTGTTGTGTTATGCACATGGGGCAAGGCAACTCGAAACATAGCAATTCGACGCGTGGATACCCATTAATTGTAACAGAGAAATAAAGGGAGTCGAGGGTAGTCATTGAATTGTAACTTAAGGTTCACAAGCAATGTGAGAGCACTATATAGGGAAATAATAGGCAGCTCACCACCACCTTCTCAAGGGCAATTAGGGATAGCATTAAATGCTGGCCTTGCCAGCGACGCCCACATCCCATGAATGAATTTTAAAAAGCCAATAAGGCTCCATTGCTAAGTCAATAGAGTACAAAAGTAAGAGCACTATGCTGTGGCTATGTAAGGCTTCGATGCATCCACACTTGGAGTGCCGGGGTAAATCTTACCAGAACTTCACGCAATGGGAGTGCATGTCAGGAAATTGGATGCAGAGATAAGTGCACCTGATTTGATGGTCACTCACTTTTTGATCCATAAGTTTACTTGCGATGTGTCCTGGTTAACCATGGTCTCCTGATTGCATTATGAAAATCAAGAATTTCCAGGACTTTCTCCTGAATTTGGACACTTTTTTTTTGCCTGTCCAGGGAGTTAGCCTGAGAGGTTTGGAAGGCAGAGCACAAGGTGGCACCATCTAGTGGATGGGCTGAGCATCATTATAGCAGATGGTCTTTTGTCAACCTCCTCTTCATATGTTTGTATGTATGTTCAAGCTTTTTTTTTTATTCGTTCACGGGATGTGGGCGTCGCTGGCAAGGCCGGCATTTATTGCCCATCCCTAAGAGGGCAATTAAGAATCAACCACATTGCTGTGGGTCTGGAGTCACATATAGGCCAGACCGGGTAAGGACGGCAGGTTTCCTTCCCTAAAGGACATTAGTGAACCAGATGGGTTTTTACGACAATCCGGTAGTTTCATGGCTATCATTACTGATACTAGTATTTTAATTCCAGATTTTTATTTAATTAATTGAATTTAAATTCGCCATGCCGCCGTGGCGGGATTTGAACTCGTGACCATGGATTTTAGTCCAGGCCTCTGGATTACTAGCCCAGTAACATAATCATTACGCTAGCGTCTTGTTGACACTTCTATAATGTTGCTGCCACGTTGGTTTTTCGAAACAGGTACGGTGATAAGAAAAAAACAACAGGTTTTATCAGCGCACTGAGAAGAAAAATCTGACATTTACTCCTGGTTGAGGCTGCAGATGTTTCTTCAACAGCTAAGATACCAGCTAGGTAAATGGCTCTATGTGAGTCTTTGCCTACCCAACAACAAGTCCAGCACGTGAAGAAGTAATTCATTGTAGGTGAAAAATAAAGAACTTGCATTTATATAGCTCCTTTCATGACCTCAGGAGTCCCAAAGCACTTCACAGCCAATGAAGAACTTTTGAAGTGTCGGCATGGTTTTAAAATAGGAAATACAGCAGCCAATTTGTGCATAGCGACGTCCCACAAACAACAATGAAATAAATGACCAGATGATCTGTTTTTACTGAAGTTGGTTAAGGAATAAATATTGGCCAGGACATCGGGGCGAACTCCCCTGCTTGTCTTCGAAATAGTGCCATGGGATCTTTTATATCCACCTGAGAGGGCAGATGGGGTCGCAGTTTAATGTCTCATCCAAAAGACGGCATCTCTGACAGCATAGCACTCCCTCAGTGCTGCGCTGCAGTATCAGCTTAGATTTTGTGCTCAAGTCTCTGGAGTGGGACTTGAACCCATGACCTTTTGATTCAGAGGTGAGAGTGTAACCAAAAGTGACGTCCCTTAAGACATTTCCGAAAGAGAGGATATGGAACTACATAAATACAAACCATTCATTCATTTTCAAATTACCATCAATTAAGCAAAATCAAGTTTCTTTTTAAAACAAAACATCGGAATGCAGTATTGCTAAAAAATAAAAATTTACTTTGTTACAGTGAAATGATAATTTGGCAAGCTTGATCTCTGGGGAATTTAGTCACAGATGTTTGAATACTAATATCAGAACTCTCTCAAACTGGAGTCAGATCTAACACAGAACGGACTTGGCCTTTCACTGTCTGTGCTTTGCAAAGGGCTAAAGGCAGAACTGGCATTGTCGTGGGAAATTTCAGAAAATGGCTCACGGAGATTTTGTGGAACTAGAGACAAACACAAAGAAATGTTGGATGTTAAATTTGAATTAAGTGACAATTTGCAAAAGGTGGGAAAACGTTGCTTTAAGCATAAACATAATAGCTTTAAAGGAGCAGTTTGGTCATACTATCTGGCTTGCAATTCAGAAAATTACTGCTGGCACTATGATTAGGTGAACATTGAATATGTCAAGTTTAATACGGGTGTTTTTTTTTTAAGCAGGTTAAGGTCTCCAGTAAAATAGCAGACAGAGCAGAGCCACACAAACATGTTGACTGTTTGCTGCTAATATAGTCAAGATAAATTCCTAGGCTGTGAGGTAAAGACACTGTCCACTTGGTAGTAATTGCAGCAACAGCTGCCAAGTCTACCACAATCCTTTCAATATGCTACTTTTGAGTTTTAACTGTGATCTTTATATGAAAACTCCTACATACAAATAGTTCTATTAAGCAATGCAGCATATAAGTGCTTCCCAGGGGTTGTGCTAAGGAGTGGTAGTTTGCAGGTTGATTCCTATGGCTTCATACAAAACGAGTTCTTGAACACAGCCAGGCCATCATCCTATGAAGGCTGAATACTTCTCTGGAAAGAGAGAGAGAGAGAGAGAAAATCAAAATTCAAATGGCAAGCTGCCCAGAGCCACTTTTGAATATCTAGCAGCTGGATCAGGAATGGCTGCTCACAGAAAGCTATGAGTAGCTTGCCTATTTGCCCTCGATATGCACGTGTGAGAGGGGGAAGGTGAGGGGGAGTGACTCTTATGGCAGAAAAAAATCCCCTGTTTAAAAATTTTTATAATTCAACATTATGAGAAGGAGTTACTGTCTGCTGATATCTTGCATACTTCTGACTGGATAACGTGTTACTGTTGGTTGCAGCTAAGGCTGTTGGGAGCTGTTACCAAAACTGCTCACACCTCCTTTCTCTCCCCAGCAAGTCCCCACTTCAAATTCATGCAACTTCTCTAAACCTTGTTTGCCAAAGGCCTCCCAGTGATAATGATTCCTGCAATGAATGTCAAAATGATTTAACTCGATGAAGTCATACAGTGTGTACTTTCAAGCAATTCATCAGCAGCAAAGGTGATTTGGTTGTGCGAGGGCTTGTTAGGATCTTAGTAACATATATACAGAGGCATAAATTAGCCTACCTCTGCCAGCTATCAGATGATGATAGTTACCATGGTAACTCATTTCCAGCATTAGATTTACTGAAATTGTCAAGTAGTAAGATATACATTCAATTTGGCACATTAGACTTAGTCAAACTATGTATTCTTTAACACTCCAGAGAACGAGTTGTGCATTAGTTACCTTTATCTACAGCTGTTAATTATTCGAACAAGAATACCGAGCTCCAAGTTAACTATGGTAAACAGCAGGAAACCTCCTGCTAATTACCACCTACCGCCCTGCCTCAGCTGATGAATCAGTCCTCCTCCATGTTGAGCACCACTTGCAGGAAGCACTGAGGGTTGCAAGGACACAGGATGTACTCTGGGTGGGGGACTTCAATGTCCATCGCCAAGAATGGCTCGGTAGCACAACTACTGACCGAGCTGGCTGAGTCCTGAAGGACATAGATGACAGACTGGGCCTGCGGCAGGTGGTGAGCGAACCAACACGAAGGAAAAACCTACTTGACCTCGTCCTCACCAATCTACCTGTCGCAGATGCATCTATCTATGACAGTATTGGTAGGAGTGACCACCGTACAGACCTGGTCGAGACGACATCCTGTCTTCACACTGAGGACACCATCCATTGTGTTGTGTGGCACTACCATCATGCTCAATGAGATAGATTCAGAACAGATCTAGCAGCTCAAAACTTGGCATCCATGAGGTGCTGTGGGCCATCAGCGGCAGCGGAATTGTATTCCAGCACAATCTGTAACCTCATGGATCGGCATATCCCTCATTCTACCATTACCAACAAGCCAGGGGATCAACCCTGGTTCAATGAGGAGTGTAGAACAGCATGCCAGGAGCAGCACCAGGCCTAACTATAAATGAGGTGCCAACCTGGTGAAGCTACAACACAGGACTAAACAGCGGAAGCAGCATGCTATAGACAGAGCTAAGTGATCCCACAACCAATGGATCAGATCAAAGCTCTGCAGTCCAGCCACATCCAGCCGTGAATGGTAGTGGACAATTAAACAACTAACGGGAGGAGGAGGCTCCATGAACATCCCCATCCTCAATGATGGCAGAGCCCAGCACGTGAGTGCAAAAGACAAGGCTGAAGCGTTTTCAACCATCTTCAGCCAGAAGTGCCAAGTGGATGATCCATCTCGGCCTCCTCCCAATATCCCCACCATCACAGAAGCCAGTCTTTAGCCAATTCGATTCACTCCATGTGATATCAAGAAACGGCTGAGTGCATTAGATACAGCAAAGGCTATGGGCCCCGACAACATCCCGGCTGTAGTGTTGAAGACTTGTGCTCCAGAACTAGCTGCGCCTCTAGCCAAACTGTTCCAGTTCAGCTACAACACTGGCATCTACCCGACAATGTGGAAAATTGCCCAGGTATGTCCCGTCCACAAAAAGCAGGACAAATCCGATCCGGCTAATTACCGCCCCATCAGTCTACTCTCAATCATCAGCAAAGTGAAAGAACATATCGTCAACAGTGCTATCAAGTGGCACTTACTCACCAATAACCTGCTCACCGATGCTCAGTTTGGGTTCCGCCAGGACCACTCGGCTCCAGACCTCATTATAGCCTTGGTCCAAACATGGACAAAAGAGCTGAATTCCGGAGGTGAGGTGAGAGTGACTGCCCTTGACATCAAGGCAGCATTTGACCGAGTGAGGCATCAAGGAGCCCTAGTAAAATTGAAGTCAATGGGAATCAGGGGGAAAACTCTCTAGTGGCTGGATTCATACCTAGCACAAAGGGAGATGGTAGTGGTTGTTAGAGGCCAATCATCTCAGCCCCAGGACATCGCTTCAGGAATTTCCTCAGGGCAGTGTCCTAGGCCCAACCATCTTCAGCTGCTTCATCAATGACCTTCCCTCCATTATAAGGTCAGAAATGGGGATGTTTGCTGATGATTGCAGTGTTCAGTTCCATTCTCAACCCCACAGATAATGAAGCAGTCCATGCCCGCATGCAGCAAGACCTGGACAACATCCAGGCTTGGGCTGATAAGTGGCAAGTAACATTCTCGCGAGACAAGTGCCAGGCAATGACCATCTCCAATAAGAGAGTGTCTAACCACCTCCCCATGACATTCAACAGCATTACCATCGCCGAATCCCCCACCATCAATATCCTGGGGGTCACCACTGACCAGAAACTTAACTGGACCAGCCACATAAATACTGTGGCTACAAGAGCAGGTCAGAGGCTGGGTATTCTGCAGCGAGTGACTCACCTCCTGACTCCCCAGAGCCTTCCACCATCTACAAGGCGCAAGTCAGGAGTGTGATGGAATGGTCTCCATTTGCCTGGATGAGTGCAGCTCCAACAACACAAGAAGCTCGACACCATCTAGGACAAAGCAACCTGCTTGATTGGCACCCCATCCACCACCCAAAACATTCACTCCCTTCACCACCGGCACACTGTGGCTGCAGTGTGTACCATCCACAGGATGCACTGCAGCAACTCGCCAAGGCTTCTTTGACAGCACCTCCCAAGCCCACAACCTCTACAAACTAGAAGGACAAGGGCAGCAGGCACATGGGAACAACACCACCTGTAAAAGGTATGATCAGTAAGTTCGCTGATGATACAAAAATTGGTAGGGTGGTAAATAGCGAGGAGGATAGCCTCAGTCTGCAGGACGATATAGATGGGTTGGTCAGATGGGCGGAACAGTGGCAAATGGAATTTAACCCGGAAAAGTGCGAGGTGATGCACTTTGGAGGGACTAACAAGGCAAGGGAATACACAATGAATGGGAGGACCCTAGGCAAGACAGAGGGTCAGAGGGATCTTGGTGTGCAAGTTCACAGATCCCTGAAGGCGGCGGAACAGGTAGATAAGGTGGTAAAGAAGGCATATGGGATACTTGCCTTTATTAGCCGAGGCATAGAATATAAGAGCAAGGAGGTTATGATGGAGCTGTATAAAACACTGGTTAGGCCACAGCTGGAGTACTGTGTGCAGTTCTGGTCGCCACACCACAGGAAGGATGTGATCGCTTTGGAGAGGGTGCAGAGGAGATTCACCAGGATGTTACCATGGCTGGAGCGCTTCAGCTATGAAGAGAGACTGGGAAGATTGGGTTTGTTTTCCTTGGAGCAGAGGAGGCTGAGGGGGGACATGATTGAGGTGTACAAAATTATGAGGGGCACAGATAGGATGGATACTAAGGAGCTTTTTCCCTTCGTTGAGGGTACTATAACAAGGGGACATAGATTCAAGGTAAAAGGCGGGAGGTTTAGAGGGGATTTGAGAAATAACTTTTTCACCCAGAGGGTGGTTGGAGTCTGGAACTCACTGCCTGAAAGGGTTGTGGAGGCAGGAACCCTCACAACATTCAAGAAGCATTTGGATGAGCACTTGAAATGCCATAGCATACAAGGCTACGGACCAAATGCTGGAATATGGGATTAGAGTAGACAGGGCTGATGGCTGGCGCGGACACGATGGGCCGAAGGGCCTCTATCCGTGCTGTATAACTCTATGACTCTATGACATTCCCCTCCAAGTCACACACCATCCTGACTTGGAAATATATCGCCGTTCCTTCAGCGTTGCTGTGTCAAAATCCTGGAACTCCCTTCCTAACAGCACTGTGGGAGAACCTTCACCACACGGACTGCAGCGCTCAAGAAGACGTCTCACCACCACCTTCTCAAGGGCAATTAGGGATGGGCAATAAATGCTGGCCTCGCCAGCGATGCCCACATCCCATGAACGATTAAAAAAAAGGTGCTGAAGAAATGCATTAACCTGATTTAAAAAAAAATATTGGTAATGGGATATCCAGTTCATAATTGTGAGTCAAATAGACATGGAATCATACTTTCCTACATAGAACATGTTTCATTTTTGTAAAGAATTTCTCCGTGAAAGTTTGCGATCACTCTTGCGAACAACGTGCATCAGGCACTTCCAGGTCTCGATTTGAAACACCCTGGTGCTGCGTAGAAGTTCTCTCTAGTCTTCCACTTCACCACCCCTTGATCGCAGCCTTGGAAGAATGGCTCCTACTGCATCAGTATAGTTTTTCCATTTTTCTCTCAAGTTCTTTGCAAAAACTATCATTAAGTTGGCACAAATTGGTGATCCCTCACGTAGTGAGGGTGATTAGTGTGGGAAATGGGAAAAACCTACATTGGTGCCATAGCTGGGGATCTGCTCAGTTTGGGGGTCGAGGCACGTTGTGGGGCAAAGTAGAGGGACCTTCACTCAAAGGTGACCTACGAGGGCAGTGGATACCAAAGTAGAAACATATTCTACTCCCCTGCTCTGATATCACTCACCACGATGAGCGCCAACAAAATGTTTAAACTTCTCCAAAAATGTTAAATCTTTTATGATATCAGTACTACAGTAATTGAATAGTAAGCAAGTATTTTTCTCTCCAGCGAATATTCATAGAAAATAATCATTAAGCAATTTAACTATTTTCCCTTCATTTACAATTACTCCAATGCTTTTATCCTTTGGAGTTAGGCTAATCTCTAACTGTTATGATACTGAATACATTTTTTTAAAAAATTATTATACTTAGTGGGCTAGATGTTTTGTTTATTCAGTGAGAAAAAAGATCTACATTCTTTGCTATGTTCAACTCCAGTGTCTGCTTTCCACCTTATCTCTGTAACCTTCTCCAGCCTTACAACCCTCCGAGAATTTGAATGCTGGCCTCATCTGCAGCCATTCCTCCAGCTGCCTAGGCACCAACCTCTGGAATTTCCTCCCTAAACCTCTCCACCTCTCTCCTCCTTTAAGACGTTCCTTAAAACCTACCTCTCTGACCAAGCATTTGTTCACCTGTCCTAATGTTTCCTTATGTGGCTCGGTATCAAATTTTGTCTGATAACGTTCCTGTGAGGCACCTTGGGACCTACGTTAAAGGTATTATATAAATGCAAGGTGGTGCTGTTTAGACATGTAGTTTATTTCAGTATTTTCCTCTCTCAGTTCTCTCTCCTTTTCCTTGCCGGCTTTGATTAAGATCGTTTCCTTGTTTCCATTTTACTTAATTACTGAAAAGTTCTCTTTTTTTCTTTTAGAATGGGAAGCCGTGTCCTGGTATTACCCAATGGGACCTTAACAATTGAATCCATCACGGAGAGAGATGCCGGGGACTACCTGTGCGTCGCCCGAAACAAGGTTGGGGATGACTTGATGTCGCTGAAGATCGATGTGTCCATGAAGCCGGCACTGATTGAACACAAGCAATCCATTCACAAGCACGTTTCGTACGGAGGAGATCTTCAAGTAGACTGCAAAGCCTCTGGATCCCCCCGGCCCGAGATCTCCTGGAGTTTGCCCGATGGGACAATGGTCAATAACGTGTTGCAGGCTGATGACAGTGGCAGCAGGACGCGGAGGTATGTCGTGTTCGGCAATGGGACACTCTACTATAATAAAGTGGGGATGGCGGAAGAAGGGGATTATACGTGTTATGCACAAAACACCCTCGGCAAGGATGAGATGAAAGTTCGTGTGACTGTAGTGACGGCGGCTCCACGTATAAAGAAACCGTACAAAGCATTCCTGAAGGTAAAAAGTGGAGACTACGCAATGTTTGACTGCCAGGCTGTGGGGAAGCCATTGCCAAAGATATTATGGATGCTGCCAACAAACGAAATAATATCATTCTCCAAGAATCGGTTTCACTTGCATTCCAATGGTTCCTTGTTAATCAAAAACACCCGACTCTCCGACGCTGGGGAGTACATGTGCATTGCTCGCAACCCTGGTGGCGATGACACAGATCTCTTCCATTTGGACGTGTCCTCAAAAGCACCGCTCATAAACGGTTTGTACAGGAATAAGACGGTCATCAAGGATATCGCGGTGAGGCACACGAGGAAACAGATTGACTGCAGGGCCGAGGGGACGCCCAAACCGCACATCACGTGGATTATGCCAGATAACATCTTTCTAAATGCCCCCTACTATGGCAGCAGGATTGTCGTCCATTTGAATGGCACTTTGGAAATCCGCAATGTAAGGGCTTCTGACAAAGCCGAATTCATCTGCGTGGCCCGCAACGATGCCGGGGAAGCCGTTTTGGTGGTCAACCTGGAGGTGACCCAGATGCTCAGGAGGCCCATGTTCAAAAATCCATTCAATGAGAAAATTATTGCAAGCACCGAGTCAACAGCCATCCTGAACTGCTCGGCCGACGGCCACCCACCTCCAGAGATTATTTGGATTCTTCCCAATGGAACACGGTTCACAACCAGATACAAGACGGCCCGCTACCAAATAGGTAGTAACGGCACCTTCCTTATTCACAATCCAACCGCAGCGGATACGGGGAAATACCGGTGTGCAGCCAGGAATAAAATCGGATACATAGAGAAACTAATTATCTTGGAGGTTGGCCAGAAACCCATCATACACACTCGGCCATTAGGATTAATACGAAGTATGAGTGGAGATGCTTTGTATCTTCATTGCTCCGCCAATGGCAGTCCAAAGCCAAAAATTGAATGGACCGTACCAGGTAGCTACGTCTTCGATAGACCTCAAATCAACGCTAAGTATATCCTGTTTGAAAATGGGACTTTGATTATTAGGGAAACAAGCGTACGTGACAGAGGCAATTATATTTGCAGAGCGCACAACCATGCCGGTGATGCTTCCATAACAATACCAGTGATCATTATAGCCTACCCGCCTCGTATAACCAACGGACCTCCGAAATCTGTTCACACAACGGCTGGATCACCCGTTCAACTCAACTGCATGGCGATTGGAATTCCCAGGCCAGAAATTGTGTGGGAGCTGCCTAACCACACGGTGCTTTCAACTTACAGCAAGGGTCGGCCCACTGGAAGCGAGCTCCTGCACCCACAGGGAACATTGGTCATCCAAAGGCCATCCGCTCAGGATTCAGGGACATACAAGTGTACGGCCAAGAGCCAGCTGGGCAGTGACTCCAGAGTAACATATATTCAGGTGGTCTGAAGCGACTGCTCTTCATAAAATGAAGTCTTGCATTCATCTATTCTTATATTCATTTTTGAATATATATATATATATATATATATTTTTACAGAGATTAATATTAACCTTCAGTGTTGAAAATAAAATCTACGGACTGATTAATTTCAGCCGTGGAGGAAATATTTTATTTTCCCGATTAAAAAAATTAACTATGAGATATGGGTCATTTTAACTTAACGGGCCATCGGGAAACTGAGGGGATCGGGAGCAATGCTGGTTTTACATCCGTTGAAATCAACAGAGAGCAATATTGGATGGGGTGTAAAACGGGTGTTCCGCCCGATCCCGCAGGATTCCCGCCCAGCGAGATAGGTTAAAGTTATTGCACGGAGAGAGCACTCTTTAGGTTATCAAATCATCATCAGCTTTTAAAAGCTCAGCAAAGTTGGTTACTAGTGTGCAAAAACCTTGGATTAGCTTCTCACCACTTTTTTTTTTAAAACCGTCTGGAAAATACCGCGTTTCTAAGTTGTAGAGTGGCAAAATCGTGTGCTGGAATATTTCATATAATAATTTATTCTGTGCTTCTTTGACATTTGACATCGAATTCTTGCCCTGCACTAAAAGCTTTGGTGTAATCGATTTGGTAAATTTCAATGTGAAATGTTAACATCCTCCTAATATCTTTTACACACAGGAAGAAAGAATTCTCACTGTGACCTTGTGTCTCAGTATTCATCTGCTTTTTTTTTTGCATAGCCACTTGCTTTCTCCCATCATTTAACATATAACGTTGCAAGTCAAGGACTGTCAAAGTTCAGGTGTAATATAATTGCTCTTTACTTTCAATTTTGAAAAAAAGGTAATAAAAGTTTTTTTTTAAATAATGAAGACATGTTATTTGGTGCTGTGATTAAATGTAGGACACATTCAGCATTGTTTTGGGGCTTATGTTACTGGCAGCTACTCTCTCTGGATTCTCAGTGGCCTTTGCTTCTCTCCAAGTGTGCACTTTCTCAAAAACCTTTTATCAAGTGGGGCTTCCTTCGACATCTGCATTGAGCACTCGCAGATCAAGCATATCATGAGTTTTTTTGTGTTTGTGTAGCTTCCAGCTATGTAAACAAGGCACATTTTCTTTGATGAGGGTTGATGTCTCTCATTACACTACAGTGCTATAAATTACAGCACAGTATAAAATGTATTATTGTCTTGCTGATTTCAAAATGGCATCGCTATTCAAAATTTTCATGTTTGGATAGTGGAAAGATAGACATCCAAATGATTTATGGATAGTGTATTAATTGATGCCCCCACACCCAATCTTTTTGAAGATTTATACTTAATATAAACAAATACTGATGATGTGGGGAGTGTCAGGTGAAAACAATCACACCCTGTTGATGGCTATGAATATGACCACTGTAACTTTCTGGCATGTTCGAGGCACTCAGTGGAGTAACATTGGGTATAAGTCACTCAACCGAGGTAATGGCTGGAATCATTCTCCTGCAAGCTGCTAATTTCTGGATGGAACTTGGGATGGGGAAGGAGGGTGGAAAATGGGATGGGGAAGCACTCTGCTGTGTGCTGACTATTTTCATGCCCATTGAAAGATAGACTTTATAGAATCATCGAAAGGTTACAGCACGGAAGGAGGCCATTCGGCCCATCGAGTCCGTGCCGGCTCTATGCAAGAGCAATCCAGCTAGTCCCACTCCCCCACCCTATCCCCATAGTCCTGCAAGTTCCCTTTTGAAGGCCATTCACCACCCCCTCGGGCAGTGCATTCCAGATCCTAACCACTCGCTGTGTAAAAAAAGTTTTTCCTCATTTCACCTTTGGTTCTTTTGTCAATCACCTTAAATCTTTGTCCTCTGGTTCTTGACCCTTCTGCCAATGGGAACAGTTTCTCTCTATCTCCTCTGTCTAGACCCTTCATGATTTTGAATACCTCTATCAAATCGCCTCGCAACCTTCTCTGCTCTAAGGAGAACAACCCCAGCTTCTCCAGTCTATCCACGTAACTAAAGTCCCTCATCCCTGGAATCATTCTAGTAAATCTCTTCTGCACCCTCTCTAAGGCCTTCACATCTTTACTAAAGTGGGGTGCCCAGAACTGGACACAATACTACATTTGTGGCCAAACCAGTGTTTTATAAAAGTTCATCATGACTTCTTTACTTTTGTACTCTATGTCCCTATTTATAAAGCCCAGGATCCTGTATGCTTTTTTATTCGCTTTCTCAACCTGCCCTGCCACCTTCAACGATTTTTGCACATATACCCCCAGATCTCTCTGTTCATGTACCCCTTTTAGAATTGTGCTCTATGGTTTATATTGCCTCTCCTTGTTCTTCCTACTGAAATGTATCACTTCGCATTTTTCAGCGTTAAATTTCAGCTGCCAAGTGTCCGCCCATGCCACCAGCCTGTCTATATCCTCTTGAAGTCTATCACTATCCTCCTCACTGTTTACTACCCTTCCAAGTTTTGTGTCATCTGCAAACTTTGAAATTGTGCCCTGTACACCCAGGTCCAAGTCATTAATATATATCAAGAAAAGCAGTGGTCCCAGTACCGACTCCTGGAAAACACCACTGTATACCTCCCTCCAGTCCGAGAAACAACCGTTCATCACTACTCTCTGTTTCCTGTCACTTAGCCAATTGTGTATCCATGTTGCTACTGACCCCTTTATTCCTTGGGCCGCAATCTTGATGACAAGCCTACCATGCAGTACTTTATCGAACACCTTTTGAAAGTCCATATATACCACATCAACTACATTGCCCTTATCTACCCTCTCTGTTGCCTCATCAAAAAACTCTATCAAGTTAGTTAAACACGATTTGCCTTTAACAAATCCGTGCTGGCTTTCCCCAATCAATCCACCCTCATCCAAGTGACTGTTAATTCTGTCCCAGATTATCGTTTCTAAAAGCTTCCCCGCCACTGAGGTTAAACTGACTGGCCTGTAGTTGCCGGGTTTATCCTTACACCCTTTTTTGAACAAGGGTGTAACATTTGCAATTCTCCAGTCCTCTGGCACCTCCCCCATATCTAAGGATGTTTGGAAGATTATGGCCAGTACCTCCGCAATTTCCACCCTTACTCCCCTCAGCAACCTAGGATGTAACCCATCCGGACTGGGTGACTTATCTACTTTAAGTACAGCCAGCCTTTCTAGTACCTTTTTTAAAAATCAATTTTTAGCCCATCCAGTATCTCAACTATATCTTCTTTTACTGAGACTCTGGCAGCTTCTTCTTCCATGGTAAAGACAGATGCAAAGTATTCATTTAGTACCTCGACCATGACCTCTGCCTCCATGAGTAGATTTCCCTTATGGTCCCTAATCAGCCCCACCCCTCTTACTACCCGTGTACTATTTATATGCCTGTAGAAGACTTTTGGATTCCTTTTTACGTTGGCCGTCAGTCTATTCTCATACGCTATCTTTGCCCCTCTTATTTCCTTTTTCACTTCCCCTCTGAACTTTGTATATTCTGCCTGGTTCTCACTTGTATTATCAACTTGACATCTGTCATAGACCCCTTTTTTCCACTTCAGCTTACTCTCTATCTCTTGTCATCCAGGGAGCTCTGGCTTTAGTTGCCCTACCTTTCTCCCTCGTGGGAATGTGCCGAGACTGTACCCGGACCATCTCCTCTTTAAAGGCCGCCCATTGTTCAGTTACAGTTTTGCCTGCCAATCTTTGATTCCAATTTACCCGGGCCCGATCAGTTCTCATCCCACTGAAATTGGCCCTCCTCCAATTGAGTATTTTTACTTTAGAGTGTTCCGTATCATATTCCATAGCTATTCTAAACCTTACTGCATTTATACAGCGCCTTTCATGTCCTCAGGTTGTCCCAAATGAAATACATTTGAAGTGTAGTCATTGTTGTTATGTAGGAAACGCGGTAACACATGCTAAGGAGTACCAGGTGTGAATTTTAGCTCATTCTGCAAAAATTCCTCCTGGAAGGATAGTAGTATGATACATATTAATGTTGAGATCTAATGCTAAAGTAATTTTCCCATGTTAACTGCTTGTTAAACAACATGCAAATCTACAGCAGACTTATTAATTTTTCATATTGTGTTAATTACCGATGTTTCAACCTACACTTAAAGCAGAGTTCACGTTGTCAGTGGAACTGCATGTTCCTCATGGTTATTGGTGACAAGAGATGTTAAGAATCATGGCTGCAGCATAAAGACTATTGTTGGGCATTTTAAAGAAGGAGGGGCAGAAACAGTAGGAGATCGCACTCAGGGAAGTCCAAAGGCATACAAGGTGGACATTCAGGGCTCGTTACTGCCCGAGACACTGAGATCACCATGTAGGTGTCATCAACCGTGACCTCAGCAAAGGCCAATGTGTGGGGAGGATTTTCCTCAGAAAATGCCCAACCTCTGACCTGTGTCAGCTCCTGCAATCAAACCTGCAGCAAAGGAGCGACAACTAGATTTCACTCCCAGTGGAAACTAGAAAGACTATTGTATTAAACTCTTATGCAACTGGCCCCTTTCAAACAACAGATGTTTTCTTTTAGGTTGCTTCTGCATGTTTACATCCAACAGTGCTGTACAACAGCAGCTGGATAGGCATCAAACACATTTTTCTCAGGGCTGTAGCATTCACTAAGGACAGGTATTGCACTCACATCACAAGCAATTTACCTCAGTGCTCTTTTTGCCAACAGAAAACGTTACTGTTCACTTGATCCTAGTGATGGTCCGCAGACACAAGCAGAAAATTAACCAAAGAACTGCTCATTTTCCAGGCAGTGTTCACGAAGCACACACCTTGATGCAATCAAAGATTCCAGAAATCTGGAACTCTCTTCCCCAAAAAGCTGTTGAGGCTGGGAGTCAAGTGAAAATTTCAAAAGTGAGATCGAGAGATTTTTGTTAGCTGAGGATATTAAGGGTTACGGAACCAAGGTGGGTAAACGGAGTTAAAATACAAATCAGTCATGATCTAATTGAATGGTGGAACAGGCTTGAGAGACTGAATGGCCTACTCCTGTTCCTATTCTACAACTATTCAAATGGGAAAACAGGGCTTCCGGGAGACATGAGCTACTTGCTCAAAATTGAACTGTTGACACCTTTGCGGAACATCAGTCTCTCATTCTAGAGGTAGAAATATAATATATTTGGACCACTGTGGGGGTGCCTTGCAGTATGAGTCAGGACAAGTGGTGAAATTAGCAGTGATCTGTTGCATGATGCACAATATTATCATTGACAGAGGTGTATGCATGCTTGACAAAGACAACAGCAGCAAGATTAGGCTCAGTAAGAGGAGAAGGAGGAGGAAATTGACCCTTTCCACAGGGGGCCAGGCATTGTTGGCTGACTCACAAAATGACGCACATTTCCCACGGAGGTCTAGCCCATAGTTCTTTCTGCACACAGAGGCACACAAATTGTTAATTCATAAACCTACATTTTCCAGGCAGCTCTTTCATCTACTAACAGAATAATGGTGTATTGTAACCATCGTGATAAACAACACATATGCCAGGAATTTCAGGAGTGGGGGTGTGGGGGGGGGGAGGGTCTCTCGATCGGGTGCTGTAACTTTGGCAGAAATCCCAGAATGGCCTACAAGCAGGGTTTCCACCAAAGTATCAGCGGTTGACCGAGAGAAGACCCGAGGAAACTCCTGACGATAAATACAGTGCTTACAATGTTCATAATTTGTTTCACTCTCAGTGAGCGTGCATGACTATCTTATCACTATGCACCCTTTGTGCTGACCCTTTACACCATGTGTATTATAGCACTGTGCAGTTTTTGGTACTCTCCTATGTGATTCCTTAGTGGAAGCAGTAAAGTTGGTGGATTCCCGATTGGGCCCCTTGCCCATGTCTCTCAACCCGATGCCAGGAATTGCCTGCCCTATTCCAACACTGGGGGCCTGCGTGCTTGCTGTGGCTTCTCCTGATCACTTATCCAGGGCAGGTGCTGTCAAGGGAATGACATTGACTCCACAACATGAAATATGACCTCAACAGTAGTAGGGGCCATTGTTGAGAGTTGTGCGTCTGAGGTTTCCCCTACGGAAGCCATCGATGGAGTACAATGCCCAATAACAGTCTGCACAGCGGACAACAATGAAGTGATGAATTAGGCATTGTTTAGGTTCACAACACTTTCAATCTCAGCTGCAACGTCTCAACCACTGAAGCAAGAGATTTACATATGAAATGACCAGCTGGTCCATCAAGCTTGCCCCATACCATGATGGCCAGACAATCATGACTAAATACTTCTTCCCCTCCCCCCCTCACCCCTGCAGCCATGTAATCTGCTAAGAGAGGCAAAAAAAGAGAGAAAAAACCCAGGGTCAATAAGGGAAAAAAATACTCTGGAAAATTCCTCTCCGACCACCTCAGGCAATTGAAACCAGGCCAGGAGATTGCATGGACCAGGTATTATTCACAAAGAGACTTACCTTCTATATGATGCCATCTCTGCACCAGTCAAGAACCAGTTCAGCTCCTTCTAGAAGGCAGAGAGACAGAGACAAGTGCCAGGCAATGACCATCTCCAACAAGAAAGAATCTAACCACCTCCCCTTCACATTCAACGGCATTACCATCACCAAAACCCCCACCATCAACATCCTGGGGGGTCACCATTGACCAGAAACTTAACTGGACCAGCCACATAAATACTGTGGCTACAAGAGCAGGTCAGAGGCTGGGTATTCTGCAGCGAGTGACTCACCTCCTGACTCCCCAAAGCCTTTCCACCATCTACAAGGCACAAGTCAGGAGTGTGATGGAATACTCTGCACTTGCCTGAATGAGTGCAGCTCCAACAACACTCGAGAAGCTCGACACCATCCAGACAAAGCAGCCCACTTGATTGGCACCACATCCACCACCCTAAACATTCACTCCCACCACCACCGGCGCACTGTGGCTGCAGTGTGCACCATCCACAGGATGCAGTGCAGCAACTCGCCAAGGCTTCTTCGACAGCACCTCCCAAACTCACGACCTTTACCACCTAGAAGGACAAGGGCAGCAGGTACAAGGGAACAACACCACCTGCACGTTCCCCTCCAAGTGACACACCATCCCGACTTGGAAATATATCGCCGTTCCTTCATCGTCGCTGGGTCAAAATCCTGGAACTCCCTTCCTAACAGCACTGTGGGAGAACCTTCACCAAACGGACTGCAGCGGTTCAAGTAGGCAGCTCACCACCACCTTCTCCAGGGCAATTAGGGATGGGCAACAAATGCTGGCCTTGCCGGCGACGCCCACATCCCATGAACGAATAATAAAAAAAAGCACCACCACACTAGCCGGCAATATATTCCAGAGGCTCACTCTCTGGGAAAAGAAAAACTGCTTAACATCCAATCTATTCATAATCTTACATGGTTTAAACTCATGTCCCATGGTCCTCCCCAATCTGTTAATCTGGAATAATCTAACAATAGGGACGCTGTCCAGCTCTTTAATTACTTTATAGACCTCTATCAGGTCACCTCTAAGTTTACACTGTTACAACTTTTTTTTTTATTCGTTCACGGGATGTGGGCGTCGCTGGTGAGGCCAGCATTTATTGCCCATCCTTAATTGCCCTTGAGAAGGTGGTGGTGAGCCGCCTTCTTGAACCGCTGCAGTCCGTGTTTTTTTTTTATTCGTTCACGGGATGTGGGCGTCGCTCGCAAGGCCGGCATTTATTGCCCATCCCTAATTGCCCTTGAGAAGGTGGTGGTGAGCCGCCTTCTTGAACCGCTGCAGTCCGTGTGGTGACGGTTCTCCCACAGTGCTGTTAGGAAGGGAGTTCCAGGATTTTGACCCAGCGACAATGAAGGAACGGCGATATATTTCCAAGTCGGGATGGTGTGTGACTTGGAGGGGAACGTGCAGGTGGTGTTGTTCCCATGCGCCTGCTGCCCTTGTCCTTCTAGGTGGTAGAGGTCGCGGGTTTGGGAGGTGCTGTCGAAGAAGCCTTGGCGAGTTGCTGCAGTGCATCCTGTGGATGGTGCACACTGCAGCCACGGTGCGCCGGTGGTGAAGGGAGTGAATGTTTAGGGTGGTGGATGTGGTGCCAATCAAGCGGGCTGCTTTATCTTGGATGGTGTCGAGCTTCTTGAGTGTTGTTGGAGCTGTACTCATCCAGGCAAGTGGAGAGTATTCCATCACACTCCTGACTTGTGCCTTGTAGATGGTGGACAGGCTTTGGGGAGTCAGGAGGTGAGTCACACGCCGCAGAATACCCAGCCTCTGACCTGCTCTCGTAGCCACAGTATTTATGTGGCTGGTCCAGTTAAGTTTCTGGTCAATGGTGACCCCCAGGATGTTGATGGTGGGGGATTCGGCGATGGTAATGCCGTTGAATGTCAAGGGGAGGTGGTTAGACTCTCTCTTGTTGGAGATGGTCATTGCCTGGCACTTATCTGGCGCGAATGTTACTTGCCACTTATCAGCCCAAGCCTGGATGTTGTCCAGGTCTTGCTGCATGCGGGCTCGGACTGCTTCATTATCTGAGGGGTTGCGAATGGAACTGAACACTGTGCAGTCATCAGCGAACATCCCCATTTCTGACCTTATGATGGAGGGAAGGTCATTGATGAAGCAGCTGAAGATGGTTGGGCCTAGGACACTGCCCTGAGGAACTCCTGCAGCAATGCCCTGGGACTGAGATGATTGGCCTCCAACAACCACTACCATCTTCCTTTGTGCTAGGTATGACTCCAGCCACTGGAGAGTTTTCCCCCTGATTCCCATTGACTTCAATTTTACTAGGGCTCCTTGGTGCCACACTCGGTCAAATGCTGCCTTGATGTCAAGGGCAGTCACTCTCACTTCACCTCTGGAATTCAGCTCTTTTGTCCATGTTTGGACCAAGGCTGTAATGAGGTCTGGAGCCGAGTGGTCCTGGCGGAACCCAAACTGAGCATCGGTGAGCAGGTTATTGGTGAGTAAGTGCCGCTTGATAGCACTGTCGACGACACCTTCCATCACTTTGCTGATGATTGAGAGTAGACTGATGGGGCGGTAATTGGCCGGATTGGATTTGTCCTGCTTTTTGTGGACAGGACATACCTGGGCAATTTTCCACATTGTCGGGTGGATGCCAGTGTTGTAGCTGTACTGGAACAGCTTGGCTAGAGGCGCAGCTAGTTCTGGAGCACAAATCTTCAGCACTACAGCTGGGATGTTGTCAGGGCCCATAGCCTTTGTTGTATCCAGTGCACTCAGCCGTTTCTTGATATCACGTGGAGTGAATCGAATTGGCCGAAGACTGGCTTCCGTGATGGTGGGGATATCGGGAGGAGGCTGAGATGGATTATCCACTCGGCACTTCTGGCTGAAGATGGTTGCAAACGCTTCAGCCTTGTCTTTTGTACTCACGTGCTGGACTCCGCCATCATTGAGAATGGGGATGTTTGCAGAGCCTCCTCCTCCCGTTCGTTGTTTAATTGTCCACCACCATTCACGACTGGATGTGGCAGGATTGCAGAGCTTTGATCTGATCCGTTTGTTGTGGAATCGCTTAGCTCTGTCTATAGCATGTTGCTTCCGTTGTTTACAATGCATGTAGTCCTGAGTTGTAGCTTCACCAGGTTGGCACCTCATTTTTAGGTACGCCTGGTGCTGCTCCTGGCATGCTCTTCTACACTCCTCATTGAACCAGGGTTGATCCCCTGGCTTGTTGGTAATGGTAGAGTGAGGAATATGCTGGGCCATGAGGTTACAGATTGTGCTGGAATACAATTCTGCTGCTGCTGATGGCCCACAGCGCCTCATGGATGCCCAGTTTTGAGCTGCTAGATCTGTTCTGAATCTATCCCATTTAGCACGGTGGTAGTGCCACACAACACGTTGGATGGTGTCCTCAGTGCGAAGACGGGATTTCATCTCCACGAGGACTGTGCGGTGGTCACTCCTACCAATACTGTCATGGACAGATGCATTTGCGACAGGTAGATTGGTGAGGACGAGGTCAAGTAAGTTTTTCCCTCGTGTTGGTTCGCTCACCACCTGCCGCAGGCCCAGTGTGGTGACGGTCCTCCCACAGTGCTGTTAGGAAGGGAGTTCCAGGATTTTGACCCAGCGACAATGAAGGAATGGCGATATATTTCCAAGTCGGGATGGTGTGTGACTTGGAGGGGAACGTGCAGGTGGTGTTGTTCCCATGTGCCTGCTGCTCTTGTCCTTCTAGGTGGTAGAGGTCGTGGGTTTGGGAGGTGCTGTCGAAGAAGCCTTGGCGAGTTGCTGCAGTGCATCCTGTAGATGGTACACACTGCAGCCACAGTGCCCCGGTGGTGAAGGGAGTGAATGTTTAGGGTGGTGGATGGGGTGCCAATAAAGCAGGCTGCTTTATCTTGGATGGTGTCGAACTTGCTTAGCTGTTCTTCTTTATGCAGCAACCAATGTTTCATGGGTTCCCCCAAGGACAGAAACGATGCAGCAGACACCTGGCCACGCAGATTGAACCTGTCGAGGGTGAGGGGTCACTTGGCACAGAGGCTAAGTGAGGACAGCAAGGATCAGACTTTGACAGGAGATTCGCTGCACTTGGAGCTGGGCAGGGTACTAGATAATGAATCGACTACCTGGTTCACCACTTCAATAGATGAGAAGGAACTTAAGCACAATGGTTTAATTATGATTGATGTCCCTAAACAATATTGTGAATCTGACTTTATCCATAAATAGTTAATAATATTACATAAGGAGTAATACAGGCTACAAAAAACACAATCCAAATTGAAGCTGATACAGTTTGTTCTCTATCTGAAAGCAGTCTCACTGATTCAGTATCCGCACCTGGTGAACTATTTCACTTTGTAATTCACAACTTGCATTTATATGGAGCCTTTAATGTAGGAAAATGAACCTGCACAGACGTGTAATCGGACAAAAATTGACAGCAAGCCAAAGGAGGAGTTATGAGGTGACTAAAAGCTTGGTCAACATAGTGGGTTTTAAGGAAGGTCTTTTGGAGCAGAGGGAGGTGGAGAAACAGAAGGGTTATGGGAGGGAATTCCAGGAGCTTAGAGCCTAGACGACTGAAGGCATGGCCACTACTGATGGGATGAAAGTACTGGAGGATTCACAAGAGGCCAGAGTTGAAGGAATGAAGAGTTCTTAGAGCGTTATCTGGCTAGAGAAGATTACAGAGATTGGGAGCAGTGTGGCCATGAAGGGACTTAAACATAAGGTTGAGAATTTTAAATTTGAGGCGTTGGGGGACCAGGAGCCAATATAGGTCAGTGAGCACAGTATGATACCGTGCATACACTACTACTCTGTGTCTACCCAAGTGCTGTTGTTCCAGACTTGGGTTCCACTGTCTCTGTGTTAGCTAACCTTCTCAGCACTGCACTGAAAAGTGACCCTACTTATCTCCCAAAATTTGCTCTCACCTCCCAAATGAATGATGGGTTGCTGAAGGTAGACAATGATCAGTAAGTAAAAGATTTTAAACTTCAATTTTTTTTTTAGGAGGGTGGGGGGGGAGTGGTGAGATAGGATGGTTATATTGGACAGAAAAAAGTAAAATAAAAGTAAATAAAAATGAAATAGGACAGAGAATGGAAGAAAAGTGGAGATGACAGAGCAGAATTAATGTTTATTTTTAGTTAATATTGTATCTTTAGTGTTTATTTTAGTAGGGTTCTTATTTAAGTAATAGCTATTCCTGATGCTTGAGTAGTTTAATATTAATGGTATGGTGTGTGAGCAGCAAATAAGCACAGCCAGTCTAGGGAGACAAGAATTTCCCTGGAGCTTTTTGAATGTAGGGTGCCTAAAATTGCCTGGGAAAAGAACAAAATGTTCCATTCCATGCAGGAGTGCTCAAGGCAATGGCATTACATGGACAGCAATCTTCCATCACACATTGTTATTTAAATAGGTTAAGAAATTAATTGGTTACACACATAAGCATTTCTTTGGCTCTCAAAGTCATTGAAAAACATTACAGCTCCCAATAACTGACCAAACTTGGCTAAGATATTTAGCGGTAGTGACTCGGTCTGTGTACTCTGGTTTTGATCAGGGTCTGGTATAATGTGAACCAAACATTTTGCCATTGCAAACTTTTCAAAAGTGTTCCATGGGAGAAAAAGGTAGGGCTTGCAGTTATATAACACCATATCAAGTTGTCAAAATATTTCAAAGTACTTCACACAGTGAATTACTTTTGGAGTGCACTGACTGTTATGTAGGGAAACATGGCAGTAATGTGTCAAAATGGCAATGAGATGAAAGCCCTGTTAATTTGTTTTTGGTGATATTGATTGATGGAAATGGTTTGACCAGGGCACTAGAAAAACTCCCTCTGTTAGCGAATCTTAAATCTCCACCTTGAAAAGGTAGATGGGGCCTTGGTTTAACATTTCCTTTAACAAGGCACCCCATGTACCTAAGCCAAGAAAGGTTAGGTGCGGGTTGGCAAGAGCCAAGTCATAGAGGCACCTAGTGTGCACAGAGGTGGGCAGCATTAACTATGTTCTATTACCATAGCAGAAGTAGAGATTTTTAAAAATTATTTTGAGAAAACCCAGTAAAGAGCAGAGGTCTACGATGCAGGACACCAATAGATTGAAGAGAAATTAGGAAGTCGCTAGGCGATGCCTAGCTCTGGATTTGAAAGCCTCAAAATGGTAGGGGGAAATAGGAGACTGCATGAATCATAGAATCATAGAAGTTACAACAAGGAAACAGGCCCTTCGGCCCAACAAGTCCATGTCGCCCAGTTTATACCACTAAGCTAGTCCCAATTGCCTGCACTTGGCCCATATCCCTCTATACCCATCTTACCCATGTAACTGTCCAAACGCTTTTTAAAAGACAAAATTGTACCCGCCTCTACTACTGCCTCTGACAGCTCGTTCCAGACACTCACCACCCTTTGAGTGAAAAAATTGCCCCTCTGGACCCTTTTGTATCTCTCCCCTCTCACCTTAAATCTATGTCCCCTCGTTATAGACTCCCCTACCTTTGGGAAAAGATTTTGACTATCTACCTTATCTATGCCCCTCATTATTTTATAGACTTCTATAAGATCACCCCTTAACCTCCTACTCTCCAGGGAAAAAAGTCTCAGTCTATCTAACCTCTCCCTATAAGTCAAACCATCAAGTCCCGGTAGCATCCTAGTAAATCTTTTCTGCACTCTTTCTAGTTTAATAATATCCTTTCTATAATAGGGTGACCAGAACTGTACACAGTATTCCAAGTGTGGCCTTACTAATGTCTTGTACAACTTCAACAAGACATCCCAACTCCTGTATTCAATGTTCTGACCAATGAAACCAAGCATGCCGAATGCCTTTTTCACCACTCTATCCACCTGTGACTCCACTTTCAAGGAGCTATGAACCTGTACTCCTAGATCTCTTTGTTCTATAACTCTCCCCAACGCCCTACCATTAACGGAGTAGGTCCTGGCCCGATTCGATCTACCAAAATGCATCACCTCACATTTATCTAAATTAAACTCCATCTGCCATTCATCGGCCCACTGGCCCAATTTATCAAGATCCCGTTGCAATCCTAGATAACCTTCTTCACTGTCCACAATGCCACCAATCTTGGTGTCATCTGCAAACTTACTAACCATGCCTCCTAAATTCTCATCCAAATCATTAATATAAATAACAAATAGCAGCGGACCCAGCACCGATCCCTGAGGCACACCGCTGGACACAGGCCTCCAGTTTGAAAAACAACCCTCTACAACCACCCTCTGTCTTCTGTTGTCAAGCCAATTTTGTATCCAATTGGCTACCTTACCTTGGATCCCGTGAGATTTAACCTTATGTAACAACCTACCATGCGGTACCTTGTCAAAGGCTTTGCTGAAGTCCATGTAGACCACATCTACTGCACAGCCCTCATCTATCTTCTTGGTTACCCCTTCAAAAAACTCAATCAAATTTGTGAGACATGATTTTCCTCTCACAAAACCATGCTGACTGTTCCTAATCAGTCCCTGCCTCTCCAAATGCCTGTAGATCCTGTCCCTCAGAATACCCTCTAACAACTTACCCACTACAGATGTCAGGCTCACCGGTCTGTAGTTCCCAGGCTTTTCCCTGCCGCCCTTCTTAAACAAAGGCACAACATTTGCTACCCTCAAATCTTCAGGCACCTCACCTGTAGCTGTCGATGATTCAAATATCTCTGCTAGGGGACCCGCAATTTCCTCCCTGACCTCCCATAACGTCCTAGGATACATTTCATCAGGTCCCGGAGATTTATCTACCTTGATGCGCGTTAAAACTTCCAGCACTTCCCTCTCTGTAATATGTACAGTCCTCAAGACATCACTATTTATTTCCCCAAGTTCCCTAACATCCATGCCTTTCTCAACCATAAATACCGATGTGAAATATTCATTCAGGATCTCACCCATCTCTTGTGGTTCCGCACATAGATGACCTTGTTGATCCTTAAGAGGCCCTACTCTCTCCCTAGTTAGTCTTTTGCCCTTTATGTATTTGTAGAAGCTCTTTGGATTCTCCTTTGCCTTATCTGCCAAAGCAATCTCATGTCCCCTTTTTGCCCTCCTGATTTCTCTCTTAACTCTACTCCGGCAATCCCTATACTCTTCAAGGGATCCACTTGATCCCAGCTGTCTATGCATGTCATATGCCTCCTTCTTCTTTTTGACTAGGGCCTCAATCTCCCGAGTCATCCAAGGTTCCCTACTTCTACCAGCCTTGCCCTTCACTTTATAAGGAATGTGCTTACCCTGGACCCTGGTTAAGTAAGGAGTTACACAGTTTTAAGACCCTGCCAGTGAGTTGGAGTAGGAGTCTGGATTTCAACATAGCAAGGATGCAGGGAGAAGGAACCATACCGTTAGCTGTTGGTTAAAGTCAAAGCGTTAGGGATTTAGGGTAAGCCCCGAGACTGGATATAAACATTGGCTGAAGGGTAGAAACAAGTACTGGTGAGAGGAGTTACGGAGAGTGGGAAGTACTGAGTAGGATGCCCTATGGATTGATATTGGCACCGCTACTGTTTCTGACTTACATTAATGATCTCGATTCAGAAGTCAAAAGTGGTAAAATTTGTAGATAATTCCAAACTATAAAAGGTACAGTGGGATACGAACGGGCACAGTGGGATACCTGCAGACAGCTCAAAATTTGCAGAATGACTTCGACAAAATATGCAAGCCGACAGAAAAATAGAATTTAATACAGAATAAACACCTGGAGCGGTGTTGAAATAATTAACGATGAATCAAAAAAAGACTCAGGGGTCTTAGTAGACTCAACACTCATAAATTGGATCACGCCCGAATCGGGGAGCGATCCCGGTACTGCTCACGCTTAAACAGACTAGAGAGGCAGGACCACGGGAAATTGGTCCGCCGGCCTCGTTTGATTATTACCGGGGAGTTGGAGGCATCAGTCGCGGTCTCAGAGGCAGCTCTACGGTCCAGGGAGACGAAAAGAGGTCGTGAGGAGAGTCCGGGGGCGGGGAGGAGCGGGGGCTGACCGGCAGCGGTGTTGGAATTTAATGTGGAGCCAGGAGGAGCAGCCGCTAGCAGTAATCTCTAGACAGTTTCATGGCTCAGAGTGTAGTCGTGTAGACACAATCTTATGGGACCAATTTGAAAGAAAACATTAAGCTGTTAATGTAGCGACATTATAAACAAGGAAACAAATGCATTCGCATAGAATTTCTCTGCTGCTTTAACTGAGACGTTAACCCATTTAAACTAAACAGGTTAGATCTTTTGTTGCAATTGTAGACAGAGGAATTTTATACACAGGTTAATGTAGCAAGTAATAAGAGCACAATTTTTTTTCCATGTCCATATTTGCTCACCCTTCTGTCAAGTGTGATTTTTGTATCCAATTCAATACGAACTGTGATGTGAAACTACACCACGTACTAAACTGACTCAGTTTGAATTCTGGAACCGTGGAGTGCAAATGTTACTGACTAAATATATCTAGACGGCTACAAAGCACAGTTAAGGGATGTTTGCTTTGGCTAAAGATGTGTAATGTTAGGCATTCCAGTAGTCACGCACGGGCCATTAGGAACAAAATAGACCCTGTTGTTCAGACTTGCATTAAGTCCCGTTAAATTTTACGAAACTACTCAAACTTTCAGCTCAGTTTAAGGTAACGTTACCCTGAGTACGAGACATCACGGCCAAAACCCTGCCGTCTGTTTCACATCACATTGAAAAAGCAGCAAGTCAATCACGTTGACTTATTTTCCCCTGAAAATATGCAAAGCTAATAGCACGGGTCCTTGTATTCTAGCTGCACTGTAGAAAAAGCAACATTATGGTAGAACTCGGAGTGTAATCTACACCAACAAGGAAACAAATGCATTGCCATAGAATTTCTCTGCTGCTTTAACTGAGACGTTAACCCATTTAAACTAAACAGGTTAGATCTTTTGTTGCAATTGTAGACAGAGGAATTTTATACACAGGTTAAAGCGCTTGTGATTTAAAAAAGGAATCTTATAACACCAGGTTATAGTCCAACAGTTTTATTTGAAAATCACAAGCTTTCCTCCTTCGTCTGACGAAGGAGAAAGCCTCCGAAAGCTTGTGATTTTAAAATAAAATTGTTGGACTATAACCTGGTGTTGTAAGATTCCTTACATTTGTCCACCCCAGTCCATCACCGGCATCTCCACATCGTGATTAACATTGTACGCCTCAAATTCTTTAGCATTTGAACACTATAAAACAGGAAAACGTACGAGCAACCTTGGGTCGTGAGTTCGAATCCCACCCATGGAAGCTGCCGGCTGGTTGTAAAAACCCAACCGGTTTCACTAATGCCCTTCAAGGGAGGGGAACCTACTGCAACCGCCAGGTCGAGCCTACACGTGACTCCAGTGCCACGGTACATTTCAGTCTCTTTATTCCCTCTGAAGTGGAAAAACAAAGAGACGAAGGCCCACTACCACCTTCTCAGGGCAAGCAATAAATGCCATTTACCTGCGTCGCTCACATCCTGAGAACAAATATTAAAACGCCCTTACTTCCGACTTCCTTCGCCTCACCATTGGAGGATGTGTCCAATCCCTAAGCTCTAAAATTCCCTCCCTAGACCTCCACCTCTCCTCCTTTAAGATGCTCCTTAAAACTTACCTCCTCCACCAAGCGCTTGGTCACCTGTCCTAATGTCTCCTTTGGATCAGTGTCAATGGTTTTTTTTTGCCTGATTATGTTCCTGTGAAGGGCCTTGGAACATTTCACTACGCATGTTGTTGTGATGAAGCCTCACTGACCCTTTCACCAACTCAAGTTGTTTGAGAACAAAAAACACCATGTGCCGCAGTGCCAACTTTGGAGTGAGACTTATATGATTGAAGAAAGATTATCAAACGATTTAAAAGCAAGGGGTAATGTGGAGTGAGATACATCAAAATAGGCTAAAGTGTGATAGGTCTGCTTATGTGCAACAGGAACCTGGTCACTGTCTTGTGGTATTGAAAAGCTATTATGTTGTAGGTTCTGCACAAGGGGTGTTGTCACTGAGGTGGGGGGATTTTTTTATAAGAGGGAATTGGTAGGAACATTTCTGCGGAAGCTCCTCTCAAAACGTTGGTCATGTTGGTTTAAGTTTACACAGCAACATGTGCTATAATTCATGTTGCGCACTTTTTTTTGCAGTGCATTTCTTAATGAAAGATTAGTTTCTCTCTCATGGCACTGTTTATGAGTTGGGATGATCTGTTTCAAAACTGGCAAACCAAATAGAGACAGAAAGTCTCAGTCAATGCACGGAACTCATCGCATGTCAGCCCACTGCCAGAAACAGCTGATCTGACAGTTGGGAACAAAGCAAAGACAGGGACAGAGACTGCTACTGGCTGCCTCAGCAGGAACACATGGGCCTCGAGTCAGTACTTGGTCTGGGCCTGAAGTTCCTGGAGGCCTGGCTTCACCATTGGAAGTGCAGTGGGGCGAGAATTCCGGCCGCCAGCCTGTCCCGGCCTTTCTCCCATCTCAGAATACCAGGGACGGGGTCATTTGCACGAAGGCAGCAAGGTGGCTCTGCCATATACGGTGCTTCCTGGGCATTCAACCTGCAGGAGCCCGAAATTTCAGGGCAGCACCTCGCCGCTATATCGAGGGCGGATCGTTCTAGTCAAAGATGTAAGAAGTGTCTGTCCCCTCCGTTGAAAAGGGGGTGGAGACCTGGCAGACCCAGGTCCTGTCTCAATTTCCACCTGGTGACCACCGAGACCCAGAAATTTCAGGACCGTTATCTTTACTCCTTTAGTGAGGCAGCAGCGCCGAAACCTGTAAATCGAATGCCTCCATTCTGTTTTTGCAATCTATTGTTGCTACTAAGTACTTGACCGATAATAACATATGATCAGCACCAATGGATAAGCCAGCAGGAAACTCCATATCAATTCTTAAGACACATTTGTATCAGCCAACATTACAAAACCATGATTTCATTAATCGAATCACTGCGTGTGCCTCTATTCACAAACCTGGTACAAGGCTTGTCGTGGACTTTACCAGATTATAATACCCATGAACTTACAATTGACATTTACTTTTGTTTATCTGACTGATTTTAAAAATACATTTTCTAAACCAACTTGAGGAACGTAGCAGGTAATAGAGACTAGGTTTCATTGTACCAGCGCACCCTTGAATTTAAATTAACGCTTTAACTGTTTGATGCTTTCAGCCACTGTGCAGCTAATAGTCTATGCAGGTTATGTGAGAGGATAAAGTGATGCAGCAATATCCTTGCTGCTCTGACACTAGGAAATGCTTCAATTGTTGAGTAGAATAGCGCACAGGCTGGGCTGTTTCACATGCCATTAATACCATGAGAACAATGTCTTTTGCTGTACTTGGAGAAGCTTTGATTCATTGAAACACACTCCTACCCATGTTATTCTCTGTAATGAGTTTGGGGGGTGGGCTACTTGCCGCCCAGGCGGACATCTTACGTTACAGATCGGCCGCCGGTTATAGAAACTGCACAATTTTAATTTCCCTTGAAATAAGTGAAAATTAAAAATCAGGCGGTTTCTATAATCCGAGGCTGACTCGTAACGTCAGATTTACGCCTGGTCCGCAGGTAGAGAATCTTCACCATGGAGTCTGTTTAAATCCACTTGGAGTATGTTTTTTCTCCCACTGTTAGCGGATGTTATGGTGGAAACTGATGGACATCAGACTCCCAAGATTAAACTGAATTAATGCTTCTCTATCCCATTCTAAAGTATGAATGGGATTAATGCTTCTCTCACATTCTAAACTGTAGTGGTTTTTGCTTTAGTGTATATTATAGGGAAATATCAGACCCAGTATAGCTTATGCCTCCTATATTAACAGAGAAATCATATAAAATACCCCATTTTGCTTAGCTTTTGTCTTTTCAATGGATTTTTGCAGACTGTTTGAAATGACGAAAAAGCCATCTGGCATTTTTCTCTTCACTAAACAGCTGTTCTCAGGCTATTAATTGCAATCAATATTAATTGAAATCACATTGCAGTGCTTCTAACTGGGGGTTAGTATATTTGATTCACAATCTTACCTGTTGATCTCCACTCTTTTAGTTTTGGTTCATCTTCTAAACTACTCACCTGTTCTCCCTTTTCAGTCCTGACAAAGGGAGTCTATCCAAAACGTTAACTAATCTCGTCCCTCTTCAGATGCTGTATATTTCCAGAATTTGCTTTATTTCACACAAAATACACCCAAGGCCAGCCATTTGGAGAGAGTGCACTGTACTGACATTAATACACCAGTGCATTACTAAGGGAGTTACTGCACTTTTGGAACACTGGATAAACACGTTGAACCAAATTCCCGTCAGCTTGTTCAGGTGGATGTAAAAGATCCCATGGCACCATTCGAGAAAAGCAGGGCAGTTCTTCCCGGTGTCCTGGCCAGCATTCATCCCTCAACCAACACCAATAAAACAGATTATCTGGTCATTGTCTTATTGCTGTTTGTGGAACCTTGCTGTGCTCAAATTAGCTGCTGCATTTCCCTACATTATAACAGCAACTGCACTTCAAAAGTACTCCAATGGCTGTGAAGCGCTTTGGGACATCCTGAGGATGTGACAGGTGCTATATAAATGCACGTTCTTTCTTTTCTTTTCCTGGCCAACATTCCACCCTCAACCAACACCATCAAAAAACAGGCAATCTGGTTATTTTTGTTCTCATTATTGTTGGTGGGATATTGCTGGTGCAGAACAGTTACTGCATTTGCCCACATAACAACAGTCACTGTACTCTAAAAGCAATTCATTGTATGAAACTCAGAGCTAACTCTTGGGGTTTTCCATTTAAGGACTGGAAAATGGACAGAAAACATCAGCCTGGCAAACACAGAAGCAGAAGGAAAATGCAGGCCATTAAGTGATACTTTCCTGAATAAATTCAACTATTTCTTTCTTTCCTTACATAAGAACATAAGAAATTGGAGCAGGAGTAAGCCACATGGCCCCTTGAGCTTGCTCCGCCATTCAATAAGATCATGGATGATCTTCGGCCTCAACTCCACTTTCCCGCCCGATCCCCATATCCCTTGATTCCCTTAGAGTCCAAAAATCTATCGATCTCAGTCTTGAATATTCTCAATGACTGGAATTCTCTATCCCAGAGGGCTGTGGATGCTCAAAGATTTATAACCCTCTGAGTAAAGCAATTTCTCCTCATCTCAGTCCTAAATGGCCGACCCCTTATCCTGAGACTATGAAGCCTAGTTCTAGACTCTCTAGCCAGAAGAAACAGCCTCTCAGCATCTACCCAGTCAAGCCCTCATAGAATCTTCCATGTTTCAATGAGATCACCTCTCATTCTTCTAAACTCTAGAGAGTATAGGCCCAATCTACTTAATCTCTCCTCATAAGACAACCCTCTCATCCCAGGAATGAATCTGGAGAACCTTCGTTGCATCACCTCTAAGGCAAGTATATCCTTCCTTAGTTAAGGAGACCAAAACTGCACACAGTACTCCAGGTGTGGTCTCACCAAAGCCCTGTACAATTGCAGCAAGACTTACTTACTCTTGTATTCCAACCCCCTTGCAATAAAGGCTAACATACCATTTGCCTTCCTAATTGCCTGCTGTACCTGCATGTTAACTTTCTGTGTTTTGTGTACAAGGGCACCCAAATCCCTCTGAATACCAACATTTAATAGTTTCTCACCATTTAAAAAATATTCTGTTTTTCTATTCTTCCTACCAAAGCGAATAACCTCACATTTCCCCACATTATATTCTATCTGACACCTTCTTGCCCACTCACTTAACCTGTCTATATCTCTTTGCAGACTATTTGTGTCCTCCTCACAGCTTACTTTCCCACCTAGCTTTGCATAGTCAGCAAACTTGGCTACACTACATTCAGTCCCTTCATCTAAGTCATTAATATAGATTGTAAATAGCTGAGGTCCCATCACTGATCCTTGTGGCACCCCACCAGTAACAGCCTGTCAACCTGAAAATGACCCGTTTATTCCTACTCTCTGTTTTCTGTCCGTTAACCAATCCTCTATCCATGCCCCCATATTACTTCCAACCCCATGAGCCCTTATCTTGTGTAACAAGCTTTCGTGTGGCACCTTATTGAATGCCTTTTGAAAATCCAAATATACTACATCCACTGGTTCCCCTCTATCTACCCTGTTAGTTACATCCTCAAAAACCTCTAATAAATTTGTCAAACACGATTCAGGAACATAGGAATTGCGAGATGAGAAAAGACCAAGGTCCATCGAGTTCGCCTTCTACCATCCTGGTGGTCACATGATACAACGATAAAGGAGTTGTAGACTAATTTTAGCAATCAATATCCATCAATTAGTCTGCAACAAACCCAGACATGAGGCGAGGGAAAAAAAACCCAGTGGTGGAGAGCTTTGGGAACCATAGGACCATGCTGCACTTACCACGTCATGCCTTATAAAGTCTCTTATTTTTGGCCATGCTGAACCAGCAATGAACAAACATACCAATCACAAAACAAGAAACCATTTGCTCCGATGTTAATTCTTGGTTTATTAGATATCAAGTTGCAACCGTCATCTTTATCCTTCACTGTAACTCATTGATCTGAATGTAACATATAAATACCAAACTTAACCACACACAACAGAGCTGCTCAGAGGTGCCGTACAATAATATCATTATTATTATAGGGGAAAAATAGTTTTATTATTTAACAAACTTCTTCTTCTTAAAAAGTGCTCATGTAAAATTACAAATCTAGGCAAAATTGACAGTTTAAATGAACAGCTTTGCCACGTCCTTAAGAGGCTCAAGAAAGCAAAGCCACTGAATAGACCAAATCGTCTGCGGCCACAGTCCTGTAGGCAGCCTACCTTGTCATAGTCAAATTCATTCATATAAACCATTATTCTGGTCCAGTGCATTGTTAGGGAATCTTTGCTAACAAATAAATAAATTGCATTTATATCTAGAACATTCCTTTGTTGTAGATAAGCTAAAAGCACCAAAATTTACTTTTAGCAAAAACAAAAACAAAACAAAAATACCAGCAGCTTTTTACAGGACCTACAAGATCCAAAAACACTTCTCATTGTAAAACTTCAATTTCTTTTTTTAAATAAAATAATCTACTCTCACTTTACATTATTTATTCACATCAGCTACATCACAGGGAGAAAAAAAAAAGCATGTGTCAAAATAAAATTTAAAAAAAGGTAAAAATAATAATAAAAAGAGAACATCAGGACAAACAATGAATGAAACCCCCCCAGGGTGCTTGGTCTGGTACGTTGATCTTCATTGTTCTCCAGTGACTGTCTGGTCTGTGCTTCTTTCCAAGGTTCAGTAATGAGGAGGGTGGCTGTATGGGTTCGATGGCTGTTGAGGCTGGTTACCTTGCAAAGGATGAAGGTTGCACAAACAACACAATCAGTTATTCATTTAAGAGAAAAGCTCGGGAACGTTTTTAATTTAGCTGTTCCTCGAGAAGTAGAGAGTTTAGCACAATAGTACATGAAATTTCTATTAGAGAGAGAGAAAGAGAGAATAGTAACTAATGAGAGTAATTACAAGACAATAATCTCATCAAGGGATTCAGATTACATTGTGATTTGTAGTGGATAAGGAGAAAGGAAAGAGAGGAGGAAGAATGTAAGGAATCTTACAACATCAGGTTATAGTCCAACAGTTTTGTTTGAAAATCACAAGCTTTCGGAGCTTACCTCCTTCGTCACCTGACAAAGGAGAAAGCCTCCGAAAGCTTGTGCTTTTCAAATAAAACTGTTGGACTATAACCTGGTGTTGTAAGATTCCTTACATTTGTCCACCCCAGTCCATCACCGGCATCTCCACATCAGAGGAGGAAGAAGAAGAGGAGTGGAGAAAGCAGGGGGGGGGGGGGAAAGGTGAGACAATTGCTTGGGGAACTCAAGTAGGGAATTTAAGCTGTCTGGCTGGCTTTGTAGATACAAGCTGAGTGCATTTTACATTTTGTACAGAGTGTGATGTTCATTTAGAATTCAGATTCCATTGTATGTGGTTCCTGTTCAGGTTTCCTTCTGCCCTGTGTTATCAATTGTGTTCCAGGTTGAAGAACCAGTTTGGTGCCAATAAATGTTGCATGTCATTTCTTGGCAATGACCCAATGGTTTCTAGATACTAATTGCAAACCAATCCTGTCATTTACCTCACAGCATTGCGGGCAGTCCCAACAGCAGCAGATGCACTGCCGCTGCCAACAGAGATTTACCAGCTTAGGAGGTGGTTTTTCCGTACAGGTCTGCAAATATTTCTTTTCAAGTATTTATCCAATTCACTTTTGAAAATTACTACTGAATCTGCTTCTACCACCCTTACAGGCAGTGAATTCCAGATCATAACAACTCGCTGCGTAAAAATCTCCTAATCTCCCCCCTGATTCTTTTGCCAATTATCTTAAATCTGTGTCCTCTGGTTACCAACCCTCCTGCCAGTGAAAATATTTTCTCCCTTATTTACTCTATCAAAATCCCTCATAATTTCTCTATTAAATCTCCCCTTAATTTTCTCCGCTTTAAAGGAGAACAATCCTAGCTTCTCTAGTCTCTCCACATAACTGAAGTCCCTCATACCTGGTATAATTTTAGTAAATCTCCTCTGCAAAGGCCTTGACATCCTTCCTAAAGTGTGGTGCCCAGAATTGGACACAATATTCCAGCTAGGCCTAACCAGCAATCTATAAAGGTTTGGCATAACTTCCTTGCTTTTGTACTCTATGCCTCTATTTATAAAGCCAAGGTCCCGTATGATTTTTTTAACCCCCTTATCAACTTGTCCTGCCACCTTTAAAGATTTGTGTATGTGAACCCCCAGGTCTCTCCATTCCTGAACCCTCCTTTAAAATTGTTGTTGAGTTTTTTTTGCCCACTGTATTTGTCTACATGATTTCTTCTTTGGCCAAAGGGTCCCCCCCCATGTGATTCTGTCCCTTTGCCCCATTCCAGCTTTTCCATTACTCTTGGACCACTTCCTCTGGCCTTTTACCGTCTCAATCTTCTCACTGAGAATTGGCATCATTAAACTGGCTGCTTGAGTTTCTCTAACCCTCTTACTCATTCTAATCTGTCTGTCCCCCTGAACTCGAGTTCTCCATTCTCTCGGTTCCAAACCCAACTGAAACAAATTCTGATGAAGGGTTCCAATTGGTTAATTGGTTAACCAAACTGGTTCTTCAAGGTTAACTGATCTTTCTCTTTACAGATGCTGACTGACCTACTGTGCACCTCCACCAATTTCTGTTTTTATTGCACATTTCCAACATTTGTGTTTTCTCTTTCTTATAAATACATACAGAAATCAATTTGGTATTAGATACAATAATCATTAAGCATTTGAAATCTCATTTGAATGTGGTACTTACTAGAGAGCTGCTTTTGCAGCTGTCTAACCAACGCTGCAGTCTGTTGCTGCTGTTGGGTCTGTTGCATACCCTGTCTTGAAAACTGGATTGAGGAAAAAGAAACACATTATTAATACTTAATCCGTTCACTGCTCCAGTCTCCTGCACTACTGTTACTTCTAGATGCGAAGTTCTGCCTGCAAATGGGAGAAACTTAAGAGTTTATCCACCAGAGAGGTTCATTTTTATTTAGCTAATGTGGCAAATGTCACTGTTATTTCCTAGGCATCACTGGTAAATTAGAACATTGTTGCTCTTCATCTCCCTTCCCACAACATTAAAGGCCTTCAGGATATTTGGGCTGCGTCTGTCAGATAGGAAGTGGATGTGGACATTTTCAGTAATATGCTGTGCAAGTGCTCACTACAGAGTCCTTGCCCCAGCTCCTGGTTTCCCCCTCTGCTGCTCCAATCCCATTGCAGAGCCGTGGCCTCCTGCCCAATTTCATCTCTGTGCAACTCCTGCCTGCATGACTGCTGCCTACTGGCACTTTAGCTTTCCAAGCCTCTTTGAAGTAAATCAACAACATTTTGCACTCATAAAACGCCCCAAGATGCTTCACAGGAGCGATTATCAATCAAAATTTGACACCGACCTAATGGTACGGTGTACAAAGAATGGATTCACAAGAGACCAGATTCAGAGGAATGTACTGCTTGGGGATGGGGGTTTTGTACGGCTGGAGGAGGTTACAGAGGTAGGGAGGGGCAAGGCTATGAAGAGATTTAAACACCAGGATAAGAATTTAAAATTTGTGACGTTGGAGGACCAGGAGCCAATGTGGGTCGGCAAGGACAGGGGTGATGAGCGAGGACATGGTGCAGGATAGGGTACAGGCAGCAGAGTTTTGGATGAGCTGAAGTTCATAAAAGGGTGGAGACTGGGAGGCTGGCCATGAGACCATTGGAATAGTTGAGTCTAAAGGTGACAAAGGCATCGCTAATAATTCTTTTAGAACATAACAATTAAATATAGTGCATTCATTCATAAAATCAAGGAGGATGGTCCATCACCTCTACTGTAGATAATATCCACATGAAAACTTTTGTAAATGGTTTTTAATGGCACTTTGGGATTAAAAGTTCTGTTTTTTAAAAATTGATCAATGCCTGGTAATCTATTCCCTTGCTCTCTGTCAGAACATTTAATGGTAGAATCCTAGGCCAATATATTCTGTTCATCTCAATTCTAATCAGAATTCAAAAGGAAGAGAGATGAGATGTTGATGTAAATAATGATGTGGAGATGCCGGTGATGGACTGGGGTTGACAATTGTAAACAATTTTACAACACCAAGTTATAGTCCAGCAATTTTATTTTAAATTCACAAGCTTTCGGAGATTTTCTCCTTCCTCAGGCAAATGTTTCAAGATCTCCTTGAAGCCTACGCATTTATACATATTGAACAATAATACATGGTGTTTACAGACTGCCCCTGCAACTGCCCGTTGCCAAGGCAATCACCGTGTTCAGACAGAGAGGTGTTACCTGCAGAACCTCCGAATACACATTCAACAAAAAAACAAACAGGGAAAAAAAACAGAGAAAAAAAAACACAGAGAGAGGCAGAAACATCCGGAAGGCAGAGAGAGCCAGCAAATGACCCATTATATTAAAAACAGATAACATTTGTTCGCTGGTGGGGTAACGTGTAGCGTGACATGAACCCAAGATCCCGGTTGAGGCCGTCCTCATGGGTGCGGAACTTGGCTATCAATTTCTGCTCGACGATTTTGCGTTGTCGTGTGTCTCGAAGGCCGCCTTGGAGTACGCTTACCCGAAGGTCGGTGGATGAATGTCCATGACTGCTGAAGTGCATGACTGCATGACTGCTGCAAAATCGTCGAGCAGAAATTGATAGCCAAGTTCCGCACCCATGAGGACGGCCTCAACCGGGATCTTGGGTTCATGTCACGCTACACGTTACCCCACCAGCGAACAAATGTTATCTGTTTTTAATATAATGGGTCATTTGCTGGCTCTCTCTGCCTTCCGGATGTTTCTGCCTCTCTCTGTGTTTTTTTTTCTCTGTTTTTTTTCCCTGTTTGTTTTTTTGTTGAATGTGTATTCGGAGGTTCTGCAGGTAACACCTCTCTGTCTGAACACGGTGATTGCCTTGGCAACGGGCAGTTGCAGGGGCAGTCTGTAAACACCATGTATTATTGTTCAATATGTATAAATGCGTAGGCTTCAAGGAGATCTTGAAACATTTGCCTGAGGAAGGAGAAAATCTCCGAAAGCTTGTGAATTTAAAATAAAATTGCTGGACTATAACTTGGTGTTGTAAAATTGTTTACAGATGTAAATAATCACAGTGGTCCTGACCAATCTTGGATGCCATATCTCTAACCTCACATGAGACACTCAATAGGCACTCAGGTATCTGGAATATGCATTTATATAACTAAGGCCATGTTCTCATGGGAACTCATAGTCTGGCAGCAGATGGTTTATCATTTTAAAAACAAAATGTCACCCAAACATACCTCCACACTGGAAAACCTTCTCTCAACTCCATCACAGGTGATAGAACTCCCTCGCCAATACCTTGCTGTTCTATAGCAACGGAATAGAGTCTGGAGAAATCACTTTCAACGTGGAGGTATTGAGCTTCAGATGTGTCTTATCTTCAGGTTTAATTGGCTTCAATGGGAAGGATAATCAGGCTGCTGATTTGCTAGTGCCCATTTTGCTCTATCACCTAAGACTAGTTCACCCCATAAAGGTCTTCATAAGCACCTCATTCTTTTTTCAAAAAGGGTTCAGACTCCTTTTTCAATCCATTAGTTGTATCTTTTTCATCCCTGCCAGTTGCATTTTATGCATATTGTGTTGTTTTCCTTCCATTTTCTCCCCCTCGTCTCCTGACACTTGCTGGGGGTACAGTTTCATGGGTGCACGCTGCCCTTTGGAACCTCTCTCATGTATCATTCATTTTGTGTGAGCCCAGGCAGCGAGTATTTGCAAGATATTTGTCTGTGCGGCAGGCAACACACCTATCCCCATTCTAGTGCTTACCTGGTATGCATGTGTTTACTTGCCAGCAGAAGTCACTTGATAGCAATCAAGAGTGGGAACCCTAACTGATTTTAGTGCAAGGATGCTGGCAACTAGAGATCAAACCTGTTACTTTTCTGGTCTCCATAGGTCAGCTCCCCTATCTTGTGGCATTCCCTGAAGGGTTTCGCCAGCCTGTTTCTAAGCCTCTGATAATACTGTTGGTTTCACGTCCTCTAACTTCTCTACCCTGCTTCGTGGGAAGCAAGTTCAGCTTAACTTGGTGCCTCCTGCAGATGGTCAGACCTAGATTAGAAACTGCGTACTATTGTACTCATAGGAACATAAGAAATAGGAGCAGGAGTAGGCCACGTGGCCCCTCGGGCCTGCTCCGCATTCAATCAGATCATGGCTGATCTTCAAGCTCGACTCCGCTTTCCTGCCCGATCCCCATGGCCAACATTCCCTCTCAACCAAAACTACCAAACAGATTAACTGGTCATTCATCTCATTACTACTACAGTCGAATAGCTGCCACAACAACGACAGTCACTGTAATTCAAAATGAATTTACTGTGCGAACCATGTTATGATGTGGTAAGGCGTTATACAAATGCAAGTGCCATTACTACTAGAACAGCAATGGGCTACATCTCTAGACTCCCTTGAAATTCTTTCTGATTATAAGAAACATTGCAAAAAAAAAACTTTATTTTTCCTTGCAATGAGTTGCTTGCACTGTGCCATCAAACACGAGTTAATTAATTTTTCCCTAAAATTGTGTTCAGTGTTTGGTCACTGAACCCTGATCAGCAATGGGACTTAAAACCTAGTACGTTTACCCCCAGGAATTTTTCCAAATTAAAAACCCACATTAAATTTTCAGTCATAAAAATTTCACAGACAGTTGGCTTAGTTCACACTCATACTGGATATGTCCAGCATGACAAATATCTCCCCAGTTAATTCCAATAAGCATAATCGTAGGAAATTCCCAGACTTTCTTTTATAGAGCTTCTATTTTACTTTTTAAAAAGCATTTTGCATTTCACCTTTTTAATTTTCTTAACATCTGAAAACAACCAAGTCTCGGTTTTGCTGACTCCTCATTGTAAGTCAATTTCTTACACTCCCACTGCACAGATGATAGAGAGCAGGTTTTTCTCCCTCTGTTACCTGCACGCCAGGGTATCAATATATTGATGATTGAGGAACCGATGGCATCACTGACCCATGGAAACCTGGGTTATGAATGTGCCATTGGTTATGGTATGCCTAATCCTTATTTATACCTTTGTATATTCAGTACACCTTCCATTACACCCCTGCGAATCAGTCTCTTTGGGAGAGAAAGGGTTAAAGCTAGAGGGGGGGAAACGACATTTAAAAAGAGTGAACAATGAGAGAAAGCTCCCTCTCCTTTGAGCATGCATTGATTTTTAAATAGTATGAAACATAACATAGAAACGCAGAATATTTTGAATAATGTTGACTGGCACAACTCAGGTGGGTCTCATACAACAGAGGTCAACTAAATCAGTGTGGGGAAGTGGCAGATGAAGCCAGAGATCTTCCCTGCAGGAAACGAGGGGGAATCAGAAGACTAGTTATCCCCAAGGTCATTCTTGTACACTTCTGGTGACTGCTTTGAGAATACGATTGTTGCAAACTTAAGTCTGGGTCACCCACCATGTCCCAGCTGCTGAGAAAATAAGATAGAGGCATCTTACCCTGCAAAAAAGTTATTACATTATGAAAATGCATTGCACCTTAAGGAGGAGGGATGTGCATTGTGCCTATGACTTTGCACACAGCACAATCCCCAATCTCACATGGTGCATCAGACCGTCTTAAAAACAGTGTCAGTCACACCTGGCTACTCTTGTGTGCCTCCCAGTGGCTGTTACTGGCACAGACCGGAGAGCCCGCTGCCTGCATGTCCATTTTGCCAGATTCATTGGGCTCGATTTACGGACATCCGAGCCGGCGGGTTCGTGGTGGGGGGGGCTCCAAAAATTGGGGTTTCCCGGGGCGGGTCTGGAGCCTGGCTCCAACCCGCCCACTTCTGGGTTCCCCAGTGATGCGCTTAGATGCGCGCGCAGCCCCCGCATGCGGGACTCCCGCCGGCAATTAAAGCCAGTGGGATCCCACTTAAGGCAGTTAATGTGATAGTTCAGGTCATTAGCAGACCTGATTTGTAGGATATTTTAGGAGGGGTTGGATTTTTATCGAAACTGAGTGTTTTTCCCGTACTGGGGAAAACACTCCCAATTGAAATGGACGTGTTGCAGCCACCAGCCTGTGGCAGCTGCAAAGGTCCATTTGACAGGTGGCAGTTGAGACCCTCACTCATTGCAGGAGGCCACTCTGTCACTTTGGACAAAGTTTGGCCTCCACCACCCTCCTCCTAACAATAAAATTCACCAACTTGCAACCTCAACCCCGGTGTGCAGACACATTTACCTACCTTGCAGACCCCCTCAAATGTACATCTTCTGGGTGATAGCTGCAGTCATGACCTCCTCGGAGGACGAACAGCCTCGCCGGCCACGACGTCCACCTCCGACACGTGGAGCTCCACAACACAGTGGTGTGACACATCCACCTGCACAGCAGGAGGGCAACCGCAGAGAGAGATGCATCGCAGAAGGCACTACCCTCGCCACAGGGTCTACAGACCGAGGCTCAGCTTCCTGGACATCTCTGAGCAGCAGTGCACACGGAGACTCAGAGTCACTCGACATGTAGTCGTGGACATCTGCAGCCTCCTTCATGTCAAGCTGCTCCCGGCTGGCCCGAGCACCATCTTCTTACCTGTCGCTGTCAAAGTCACCACTGCCCTCAACAACTTCTCCGCCGCATCCTTCCAGGGTGCCACGGGGGACATCGCCGACGTCTCTCAGTCGTCTGCACAAAAGAGCTCTGCAAATACACCTACACCCACTTTGCAGTGACACAATGGGTGGCATCAGTTGTGGGTCTTCATGGTGATCCTCAGGAAAGGGCATTATTGCACAAGCCAGACAAGATTTGCAAAGACGTGGCAGTACTGGTGACAATATAATATGTAATGTGAGTTGATCAGAAATCAAATATAAGTAAAAACCATGACAAACCCTCAAACACCCTTGTGCATCCCCTTCATGCTCACGACACGTTTGCCTTACGCTTCCTACTACACATACATGGTGCATGCCCTGTGGCTGCAGCACTGGTAGTGGCAGGTGGGGTGAGGCTGACCGTGAAAGAGATGCACGAGAGGGTGAGTATGCGATAGAGCCATGAGATTGTATGAGGATTGGGTTGAGTGGTAGTGGTGGGATGAGTACTGGCGAGGTGAGTAAGTGCAGGTAAGTTGAGGATGAGCTTTGAGTGGGTGTGGGGAGTGATGTGATGGAGTAGTGTTGGCAGTGCAGAAGGAGATGTGGGGTGGGGGCGGTGATGTGGCAGATGGAGTGTAGGCGAATGAGTAAGTGTACTCACTTCGGCTGACCTACTTAGGTCATTGAAGCGCCTCCTGCACTGTATGCAGGTGCGTGATATGTTGGTGGTGCTGCTGACCTCCTCTGCCACCTCGAGCCAGGCCTTGGTGGTGGCAAAGGGAGGCCACTTCCTCCCGTCCGCCGGGGGGAAGATCTCTGTCCTCCCCCTCCTCATCAGCCATCCAGTAGGAGCTGGAGTGAGGCATCATTAAACCTGGGAGCAGCCTTCCCCGGGGCTGCTCCATACTGTAATTTTGGCTCCTTTCTGCAGCGTCAGTCAGTGGAGGACTGCCCCTTTAAATAGGGCTCCTCCAGTTGACAGCCTATGATGCGGCTGTGCAGTCCGCCTGCTGCGCAGCTTTCCAGCGCGAAACCTGGAAACCAAGGTAAGTGCCTTCAATTAGGCTGCGATCGTGTGCGGAGCACCCCGAATTCACTGGGCGCATTACCCACGCGCCCAGTCAACTCCCCCACTGCCAACCAGCCTCCCTCCTAATATCGAGCCCATTATTCCCACGCTCGTGACCTGTTGGAGATTTTACTGATTTCTTATTTTCTGTATCTCCCTACTACGCCCAATGGTCCAAAATCAGTCAATTGTGAATGAATTAGTGTCAGCAATCCAGTTCTGACGAAAGGTCTTCGACCTGAAACGTTAGCTCTGTTTCTTTCTCCACCGATGCTGCCCGACTCGCTGAGCTTCTCCAGCATTTTTGGTTTTTATTTCAGCAATGCTGGGGGTTGGTGGCACAGTGAACAGGCAGATTGGGCACCCGGGGATCTAAAGGGGAGGAAAATAAGGGATTGAACGAAAAAAATGTGAATGCAGGAAATCTGCAATAAAAACAGGAAGTGCTGGGAATACACAGCAGGTCAGTCAGCAGGTGAAAGAGATTGTTTTGATGAAAGGTCCCACGTGAAAATTAACCCATCTTCTCCTTTCGAAGGCTGATCGACCTGCGGTGTGGTTCCATTTTTATTGGGCAGAATAATGGAATTTTCATAATGGACAGCGATCAGTAAAATTTGTTTTACACGTTCTATTTATTAACGTTCATTATACGTGGATCTCACAAACCTGTAATTAAATCAAAACACAGACTATTAAGTACAAATGCTCTACGTATTGACATGAGCAACATTTTTTTCCTCTTGGAACACAATGCTCAGGGTCTGACTGTTAATTGCATCAGAAGTTAGATATTGGCCCAGAATTTGCTGGAGTGGGGCATCTCACGGCATGTCCCCTTAGTCAGACTTTATCCCTCACCCTTCAGCCCGAAAATCTTTTGGGCCTCAAGTTGCTGGAAGTGGCGAGCTGATATCAGCGTACGAGGGCAACAGGGCATCTGGGACCTTAGTGAACAATGGGACCAAAAGTCTATCTACTTAAAGAATGAGATTTAAGGATTGAGAAAGAAACAGAGGAACAACAGAGAAGGAAATTGGGTAAATTAGAGTCAGATCAGGTACAGAGAGAAAGAAGGAAAGATTGGATTAAGAGAGAGAGAAAAAAGGGATAGAAAGGAAAATTAAGAAAAAAAATGTAAAAATGTAAAATTAAAAATTATTTAAATCTCTAAGGACAATTTACTACCTGCAGGAATGAGACTCCACAGATTCAACAGTTCCTTTTCTGGGCTGGAGAGGTTGAGTGGCATTACAGGAACATAAATCTCATTAAAAAGGTACATATGCTGTCATTTACCGACCCTAACTTTCTGTGGTGAGTTTAATTGGTAATTAATGCGCAAATGTAGCAATGTCTTGAAACTCACGCAGAGGTTGAGGGTGAGGGCGGAGTGGCGCAAATCATCCAGCAATTTGTGGTGATTCGCAACTCACGGGATAGCTCTTCCTCGCTGGATGATTTGCACATTAATAACGGTGAGCACATTAAACGCGCCATTATTTTGCCAGCAAATTCTGGCACAATGTTTTCTTGAAGAATTTTGTGAAAAACACATCATCACACCAAGGGGATAGGACCTTCAACTGGAATGAATAAATAGGACCATCATTTGGATCAATCCTCAAATACCGAGGGCAATAAATTATTGTACTGCCAGTAATACATCACCACGCCAAGAATATTGCTGGCTACCATAGCACTGGTTCTGGCACAATGTAGTTTGCAAGGTTTTTACGGCAGAAACCTTTCATTTTATGGGTGCAGGTCAGGTTAAAGGTAACTATTGTCTTTCAGGATAAAGATTACTTTGCAAAATTTTTTTTTTCATTTGTTTACAAACGCACGTGGCAAATAGTGTTGAAACGCATCAGTTGGCCATAGCGTTGTTGATTTGAAAATTATTTGTGCCTCTTCTCTCTCCTTAAACAAGAAGTAATTTTTCATCTATCTCTTCCGAAGAATAAAATGCAATTTTGAGAGATTTTCTTTTTATTCTTGAAAATGCTCCTCTAATCTTTGGATGCTGCAGCACTGTTTCTGAACTCTTGCTAGATTAGAGCACTGTAACTGCGCATGTGTTCAGAACTCAACTTGTGTGTGATGTGCATTGTTCGCTTGTGAAATAACACACAGTTTACAAATTCGGATATTGCAAAAGAAAATCATTTGAATGACCTGTTCTGATCTGTAGACAATCCTGCATTCTTATTTGCTCTCAGCTATGCAATCAAACTCGATGCCCTAGTGAGACGAGCTTCACCAGCAATATGGAGACGTAGCAATGTCATCATCACTGATACAAATTCAACATAACAAGAATCATCTTGACAATGATGTGGAGATTCATGAACATTACAGCTAACGAGCATGACCATATAGGGATCAATGAAGCAACAAGTAGATGCTTGACCTGATTTATTAGTTCAAAACAATCAGGAGAGAAAGCTGATCGCCTGACTCAAGAGAACCACAAGACAAATTCAACTAAATTCCTACAAACATGGTAGAACTGAACGGAAGGCTAACTGTCAAGAGAATCTAGGAACCTGTATATGATCCATGGACCAGCCCCTAAAGGGAGTGGGCACTCTGCTAAACACTAATGGGGCAGGGGTGAAAGGAGGCCCAGGGCAGCCAAAGGGCATGCTGATGGACTGGAGAATTGGAAAATAATTGAAGAAACAAAACACATGGATGGAAAGCGGACTGAAAGTTGACCTCAGGGTAAAGAGACAGAACCCTTCTGTCCTTGCCGCTACATCAGAATGATTCTATTTTTAATCAGGAACATGTTTTATATACCATTTACCTCTGACTGGCCTCATCTCCGCTGCTGATTGCTTCAGGTGAGGAGAAAGAAAAATGGGAGAAAGTCATAATGCCATGCAAACCTATCCACCCCTTCACTCTGAACTCTGGCAACAACTTGCATTTATATAGTGCCTTTAATATAGTAAAACATCCCAAGGCACTTCACAGGAGCGATTATCAAACAGAATTTGACACCGAACCACAGAAGAAGATATTAGGACAGGTGACCAAAAGCTTGGTCAAAGAAGTAGATTTTAAGGAGCGTCATAAAGGAGGAGAGAGAGGCGGAAATGTTTAGGGAGGGAATTCCAGAGCTTAGGGCCTAGGCAGCTGAAGGCACAGCTGACAATGGTGGAGCGAAGGAAACTGGGAATGAGCAAGGGGCAAGAATTGGAGGAGTGCAGAGATCTCGGAGGGTTGTAGGGCTAGAGGAGGTTAGAGATAGGGAGGGGCGAGGCCATGGAGGGATTTGAAAACTAGGATGAGAATTTTAAAATCGAAGTGTTCCCGAACCGGGAGCCAGTGTAGGTCAGCGAGCACAGGGGTGATGGGAGAACGGGACTTAGTGCGAGTTAGGATATGGGCAGCAGAGTTTTGGATGAGCTCAACTTTATGGAGGGTGGAAGATGGGAGGCCGGTCAGGACATTATTGGAATAGTCAAGCTAAACGTAACAAAGGCATGGATGAGAGTTTTAGCAGCAGATGAGCTGAGGCGGGCGGAGATGGGCGATGTCACGGAGGTGGAAGTAGGTAGTCTTGGTGATGCAACGGATATAACAATACAGACCACCACAGATGGGAGGGGCAGGGAGGAGAAACCAGAAACAAACAGGTAGTTCACTGTCATTATTATTGACTCATGTAAAATTAATTTATCACCGACTGTGACACCAACCTTACTGTTGATAGGTTTACCTGGATCCGCTGTGTTGTTATTCAAAAGGAGCTCAACTCAGTTCTCTACATATCACTGTTTTTAGTAATGCTCCCTCTTCCCCGACCCAGGAGTGGGAAATCTATCCATAACTATACATAAGCTTATGAATGAGTCTCAGTTTCTTCCCAGCCAGACCATTAAATGCTGTAAATAAGTATCTCAGAGTTTCCAATATGGAAAAAAAAAGTGAACTATGACGAATCTGGGCACTGACAAGATGAGGCTGGGCCAAGGAATAATGTTGCAAAGGGCTGAAATTGTGTAGGGACTTCAGCATAATCACACATGATACTCGTCTTCAAGAAACAATTTAGCTCACTAAGAAGTGTAATCTCATCACAGACTGCTTAGATATTTTCAAAATCATTTTCGCTTGTAACAAAATCTCCTTTTCCTTTTTCAGCAGCTGACATCAGTTAAGTTCTTATTCTTTTAACCTACTCTTTTTCTCTCCTGTCTTATTATTCCCTTCCCTTATTGTAGGCCTTACATTAGGTTTTGGCCACGTGAATGGGTGGAACATAGGAACAGGAGTAGGCCATTCAGCTCCTCAAGCCAGTTCAATCATTCAAATAGATCATGGCTGATCTGTATCTTAACTCCATCTGTATCTTAACTCCATCTGTATCTTAACTCCATATATCTGCTTTGGTTCCGTAGCCCATAATACCCTTGGCTATCAAAAATCTATCAGTCTCAGTTTTGAAATTTTCAATTGACCCCCAGCCTCAACAGCTTTTTGGGGGGAGACAGTTCCAGATTTCCACTCCCCTTTGTGTGAAGAAGTGCTTTGTTACATGATCCCTGAATGGCCTAGCTCTAATCTTAAGGTTATGCTCCCTTGTTCTGAACTCCCTCACCAGAGGAAATGGTTTCTCTCTATCTACCCTATCAACTCCTTTGATCATCTTAAACAAATGAGCTGCTAAAGAGGTGCAGAACAGCCCAACTGGTCGACTCAACAATTTTCTATGCACCCTGAGAGGAAGAAGCTTGCATTGCTTTTCTAACCCAACCGATTGGATTAGATCAGGGGTTCACTAGCTGGGGGACATCAAAGTGGCGAAGCCCTGACCTACTGCTCTGTAACACTGGGTGTCTCTACACCATGTGTTATGCCAATCAGCCATTTGATGAACTTGTAAAAATGTTTTCTTTTAAAAAAAAGCTAGAGAGTACTGAGCTATACAAGTCAGGAAGGACCCAGAGTTTGATCCCCAGTCTGCACCGAGTTATTTGACCTCAGCCTGGATGACCGTGCTACATTTGGCCTCACATCCTTTGAATACAATGCTGTATGGGACAAAGGAAAGCAAGCGTTACCATTCCTGATCACTATCCTGTGACCTCTGTGTCAGTCGTGGCTCAGTGGTAGCACTCTCGCCTCCAAGTCAGGAGGTCGTGGGTTCAAGTCCCATTGTCGGAGGTGCCTTCTTTCAGATGAGACGTTAAACCAAGGTCATGTCTGCCCTCTCAGGTGGACGTTAAAGATCCCATGGTGCTACTTCAAAGAAGAACAGCATAGGTGTCCTGGCCAATATTTATGCCGTAACCAACACCTACAACTAATTATCTGGTCATTTGTTTTATTGCTGTTTGTGGGATCTTGCTGTGCGCACATTGGCTGCCATGTTTCCCTACGTTGCAATAGTGACTACACTTCAAAAGTACTTAATTGACTGTAAAGCACTTTGGGAGGTCCTGAGGTTGCGAAAGGCGCGATATAACTCACCCTTTAAAGAACGGTCACTTAAGTTCTGCACAGGAAGATTAGTTTCATCAAACCTTACTCCAGCACAATTCTTCAGATGAGGAGAGGATGAGGAAAAGGAGCGAAAATCAGAGAAAAAGGGGGAAAAAATAATCACCGTGATCATACATATCGGTGATAGGTTATTTATCAAATGCAGAGCCCACAACTATTCGAGTAGAACTGCACTAGTACGAGCCAGCTTAACTATAAAGAATGTATGAATGAAAAACAGCTGCTCAATCTACAAATTCCTGTGCACTCAGGCCAGAAAACCCCGATCTCAACTGCGCGATTGGTAGCAATTACCAAGTTGGCGTCACGTTCTTCCCCATAGAACAGTGGGGAATGTAGGATTGGGGATAGCGACAGCCATTGAACTAGCACATAGCTAAAGGTCACAGATAAATGTGCTCCGCTCAGATAAATGAGGGTGAAGTACAGCCAGTTCTGTTCAGTAACTATGCTCCCGAGGTTGTATGTCAAGGAATTACATCACCCTGGAGATTGTTTTTAAAATTGAGTTTCGCTCAGAGCAAATATCAGAAGTTTGGAGACTCCATTAAAATCGTAAATCATAAAATTTCTATGATTTTTTTTTGATGCACCTTCTAGTGATTAAATGGTGTAAAATTGTTAAGTATATAACAGGAAAAGGCAGCAATGTTCATATAAAATCCATGAGTGCCATCGCTTTCTGGCAATTACACCGGCACAACTAAGGAGGAGTTTAGAAGAAAAGGATCTGAAATGTCCAGTGCAAATATTTAATCCTAAACGATCAATGGAGTTGTATAAAAATGTCATGCCAAGGTCACTACTTCCAATCTTCGGGCCTCAACCATCATCTGCTGCTCTACTGGAGCTCAGTCTGGGGGAAGGAGGGGTGAAAGAACAAAAAAACAAGGCTAAGCATGTGCTATGTGACATAAGCTGTGATTTAAGGCAACACATGTGGGACGCGAGTCAATAATTAATAGGGGAAAAGCCGTCATGATGAACATATCACAGAATGGACCCGACTGTTCTTTTCCAGGTTTATTTTTTCCCCTCGTAAACTTTCAGGGTCTTCTGTGTCATAGGTTTGTAAACTGGGATCCCAGGGGTCAATGAGGCCATTTACTTTCTGTTCATCTGGGCCCAGGCATACCACGCTGTCTTGAGATCGCTACATGTTTTCTGGTCTCTGTTGATATACTAGCATATTATTTATATCGTTGAATACGAGTAAAAACATGTTTTCTGCAACAATAGCGCTACATTTTCCTTTGGGTATCTGGCACTGTCCCAAGAATAGAGGGTTTGTGACAGCTTGCAAGGGGTCCCCAGGTGAGTGTCAATACTTGAAGGGGGTCCCAATCAATGAGTTCATATTTTCAGGAGGGTCCCGTGCAGAAAGTTTGACAACCACTGTTCACCATGCTCTATCAGGTGGTCACTAGCCAACAAAACTCATTTCGCGCCTCAACACTGGGAGAGAGATCAGCGTATTTGTGGGTCCAGACATATGCAGAGCTCTCTCCTAAATAAGGAGTTAATTTTCCAGCTAGAGAGGAGCCAAACAATGTAAACAAGAATTCTGCCTGGATGGAACCCGAATTGCATCTATTGGACTGAGACCATTAGCCACAGTGTAAATGCAGCTGAAGATAAACTTAAAGGGAGATTTCTACACAAGATGGTGAAGAGGAGAAAAATTGCACAAAAATAAAGGCTAGATTTAAAAAATAAAAAATGATCTGAAATATCCCATGCCGTATACGAATTAGGAGATATAATAATGCAAATAGCTCCAAATAAAAAGAGTTTCCTCAATTATTGTCTCCAATAACTCTTTGTACAATTGTAAACAATTTTACAACACCAAGTTATAGTCCAGCAATTTTATTTTAAATTCACAAGCTTTCGGAGATTTTCTCCTTCCTCAGGCAAACATTTGCCTGAGGAAGGAGAAAATCTCCGAAAGCTTGTGAATTTAAAATAAAATTGCTGGACTATAACTTGGTGTTGTAAAATTGTTTACAATTGTCAACCCCAGTCCATCACCGGCATCTCCACATCTTTGTACAATAGCCTTTGACCTAGTAGTTGCAGCAAACAAGGCACCGAAATACTAAGTAGTTCAGTTGACAGTACTGAGGGCATTACATAGAGAAAATCTAAACCCCCAACATTCACTCCCTTCACCACCGGCGCACCGTGGCTGCAGTGTGTACCATCCACAGGATGCACTGCAGCAACTTGCCAAGGCTTCTTTCGACAGCACCTCCCAAACCCGCGACCTCTACCACCTAGAAGGACAAGGGCAGCACCACCACCTGCACGTTCCCCTCCAAGTCACACACCATCCCGACTTGGAAATATATCGCTGTTCCTTCATCGCTGGGTCAAAATCCTGGAACTCCCTACTTAACAGCACTGTGGAAGAACCTTCACCACACGGACTGCAGCGGTTCAAGAAGGCGGCTCATCACCACCTTCTCAAGGGCAATAAGGGATGGGCAATAAATGCTGGCCTTGCCAGCGATGCCCACATCCCATGAACGAATAAAAAAAATTCCCACCTTTCACAGTGTACTACATCGGAGGTGTCCCATAGGGGCAGCAGAATGGATCAATTTGTTTGTATTTCTATTGCGCATCACCCTGCTCCCTTCGCCCCCCCACCCCCCACCACAATGGCAGCCATGCCTCACCCGTGGAATTCCCTCCCTAAACCCCTCTGCCTCACCACCTCCCACTCCTACTTTAAGACCCCCCATAAAACCCACCTCTTTGACCAAGCTTTTGGTCAGCACCTGCTACAGCTCTGCATCCATTTTTGTTTGATCACGACTCTGTGAAACGCCTTAGCTTGTATTGCCAATATGGGTGTTCTTCCATATTAAAGGCATTGTATAAATGCAAATTGTTGTGGTTGTATTACGGCAAACTGCGTTTGACTCACAGTATGCTGCCATGTAAATAGAATAAAATCTTGCCATATGTCTGGTGCATTAGAGCACAAATACATAATATTATGGAGCACTAAGATGTGAATTAATGTTCTCAATCACCTCACACTGCTGGATTTCATGATCACACAGGAACAGGAGGAGGTCATTCAGCCCCTCGAGCCTGCTCTGCCATTCAATTAGATCATGGCTGATCTGTACCTCAACTCCATTTACCTGCCTTAGCTCCATTCCCCTTGATACCCTTACCCAACAAAAATCTATCGATCTCAGTCTTGAAAGGTCCAATTGTCCACCTGCATCCAGCCTTTTGGAGCACAAAATTCCAGATTTCTACTACCATTTGTGTGAAAAAGTGCTTCCTGATTTTGCGCCTGAATGTCATAGCTCTAATTTTAAGAATATGTCGCCTCGTTCTTGATTTCCTCCAACAGAGGAAATAGTTTCTCCGTATCTACACTATTGAATTCTTTTAACATTTCAAACACCTTGATCAGATCACCCCTCAATCCTCTAAACTCAAGGCAATACAAGCCAAGTTTTTGCAACCTGTCCTCATAATTTAACCCTCTAAGCCCAAGTATCATTCTGAAACAATATCACAAGTGATATAATTGCGGAGAAACAACAATCAGAGACAAAGTACTTCCCCACAGGGAGGCAGGAACAAATCAAAGAGAATGTCATCCCCAGCCTGGCCTCCCACAACTCACGGCTGCCCATTTCAGTGCTGCATCTGAAGAGATCTTGGAGTAGTTTACCAATTTGACTTTAGGTGGTAGTTGGTGCAGAGAAAGAAACCAGGAAGAGGGCAAGAAAATATCACAAAAGAAATTCATCATTTTCTTTGGCATTCAATGGGTTTAAAGATAACAGGGTTGGGGGGTGGGGGGGGAGCGAAGAGAGAAGAGAAACAAATCAGAATGATTTCTGCTTTGTTGCTCTGTACCGTCTAAATTTCACATCAAGTTATTAAATATAACACATTGCCCTCGCTGCATTCAGTGTTTAACTACTGGCTCAACGCTGCACAACCAGATGCATTCCATCGAGTGCGACATCCTCCAAACCATTTGCACAGTGCAAAACTCAAAAGAACAAAGTCGCTGTGTCGAGTACGGGTTTTGAGTCTGTTCTCCCACCCTCATTATCAAAAATTCTCAGCCAAGGACTTTTCAACAACTCCGAAGCCAAGGAGAACACCTGATAAAACGTTTCTCCTGTGTTGGCACAGCTTATCATGTGTGCCATGAGCTTGGTATCAAAAGTGACAAGGTACCCTTTGTCAGTAGGGTGCATGACACTAGCAATGACACGCACCCTACTGACAAAGTGGGAATTCAATCTGGAACCTTCTGATGTGTATGGCTGTGTTACATACTAACATTTGCCAACTGGACTGTCAGAGGGATAACCCAGACAAGTTTACTCATTGGCAGCTGCCCTTACTTCTTCCGATTGGATTTTACGCATCAAAGACCAGGTTCATCTTCAGAACTGGGGCTTTTGATTGGCTGGAAAATCAGCCTGCAAAGCCGTTTTTTAAATATTGCAAACTCGTTTCTAAAACAAAAGATGAGAGGCAAAAGAAAAAAGTTAAGTGAAAGCTTTGAAAATTTCCACATCACCAAACACTGCAGTGGCAATCGATAAATCGAATCGGACAACACAGCAAGTAATTTCCATCCTCATCTTTCTTTCATTCGTAGTCTGATATTTTCTTCAGATCACTGAACTTGTACATCCCCACTTTATTTTAGTGTTTCAAGAACAGCAAACAGAAGAGAAAAGGAGACCAACTGAGGACCTTACTCAAGATCAACAAGTTGGCAACTGGTAACTGTTGACAACAGGGGGGCAGAGGATGAAGCTCAGAAGAAAAGAGGTGAATAGACAGATCGGGTATAACTAATCCACACTTAGAGTGGACTACCCAAGGAAGCAATCGAGGCTGATGACAACAATATTTTTAAGAGGGACTTGGACAGGCTACTTGTAACACTATTTCACATATTTTCGAAGAGCAGAAGAAATTCTTTTGATGTGCTGAAGCAGTGGTGCTCATACATTGGCAGCGTGTGGAGTGACAATTCGAGTGATCTTAATCCCAATTAACATGTTAATGACCTTTGCAAAAAAAAAACCCTCTATTTTTTCAGACAATGTTTAACAGATTATAAACATTCCATCAAGACTCAATGACAACTGTTGTTACGGTGAAATATCTGTACTCTCAAAACTATAAAATGAATTGCAATGAAAGTAGCTGCTCTGCTGAGAACTCATTGAAGAAGCAATTAGAAACTTCTTTATATAAATATTTAATCATATACTTACCAGTGCTTGCTGTGATTGCACTGCTTGTATCCCTAGTGCCTGCTGACTCTGTTGTTGTTGTTGTTGTTGTTGCTGCTGCTGCTGCTGTTGCATCTGTAACCAGAGAGGACAATTACATTGATGCATTCGGACGATATAGAATTGCAGAATTTTACAGAAGGAGGCCATTAGGCCCATCTTGCATTAGCCAGCTCTCTGAAAGAGTGTCAACTTAGTCCCATTTCCATGTCCTTTACCTCAACCACATTATATTACCTCGGTTCCTTGATGCAGTTTCCCTTGTATTACCACCCTGTCTGATCTCTTCTCCTCTCTATCAAAAAAAGGTATAAAGATATTTGAGATAGAAAGGGGGGAGGTGATTGATTACAAAGAAGTACATAGAATGTACAGCACAGAAACAGGCCATTCAGCCCAACTGGTCCATGTCGGTGTTTATGCTCCATACGAGCCTCCTCCTTCCCTACTTCATCTAACCCTGTCAGCATCTCCTTCTATTCCTTTCTCCAAAATGTGTTTATCTAGATTCCCCTTAAATGCAAGTCGCCTCAACTACTCCTTGTGGTAGCGAGTTCCACATTCTATTCTCATTAACCTGCTTGAAATCTCCGACTTTCAATGTGCTCACTATGTGGCTCAATGCTATGCCACCCCCACCCCCACAGTAGGAGCTGGGTTGAGAATTTCCAAACTCAACTGGACAGCAGTCTGTTCTCTGTCAGGCAATGTTTTCATTTTTATCTTTGCTGAACCACAGAAAGTGACAAGGGATCAATTAAATCCTGGACAGATTTGAACCGTTAGATCACATTGGGATGCAAGGAATGGTTTCCAGAAAGGATTCTGGTGGCAAGTTAAGACACATTGACAGCCAAGCAATAACAAACCTGCCACATACATACATCAGCTGAGTGGGGAGGTGGGGTCCCTACACAGATCAGGCAACATGGTCAGTCCCTTACAAGCTGATTTTGCTCCAGGAAAAGTTCAATGTCCTCCATTTGAGCAGGAGAAATTGTGAAGAATATTTTTTTTTCCAGTGTTTGGGAAGCGAGGGAAGAGATTCTTTACATTGAAAGTACTCCTTGCCCAAGTATTACTCCTCAATAAGTAACAACGAATGCAGGGATAACTATACGTGGAGTTAGGGAAAGTGAGTTGTTACAGCAGGTGATTAATTATTGCTTGGACTTCAGCCGTTTCACTATCTCCAAGACTTGGGCAAAACTGTAGCCCCGATTTTAACCTAACCCACCGGTGGGAAGGGGGTGGTTTTGGGGTCGGGCGCCCGTTTTACATCATGTCCGATTTTACTCTGTTGAAGTGAAAGGAGAGTAAAATTAGGCGGGATTTAAAACGGGCGTCCGACCAGAACCTGCCCCATTCCCGCCTGGCGGGTTAGGTTAAAATTGGGGCTTGTGATACTGGGGCAGCAAATCTAACTGCACACGGTAAGTGGAGAAATTCATTGGATATCGCACTGTGGCAAATCACTTGCCAAATATGTAGGTTATCAATTACTCCTGGTAGTGCTGTCAAACTGTGGGAATGTTAGCTGTGAAATACGATAGCTCAAAGTCAAATATACATTATGACATTTGATAGATATTTGGAGTTTTTAAAAACAACTTTTTTTGGGGGGGGGAGAAAAGAGGAAAAATTTCTTACACTTTCCATTTTTGTGTGGGTTTTAACCCTTTGTCATTTTATATCCAGAGGGAAGTGAAGAAGTTTGGAAGAGTCCACAACAAAGCAAAATGTATGTGGATTGTCTGAAGCAGGGGGCTAGATGAGTTTAGTGCCTTGCTGTTCCTTTTAATGAATTGAGCAGAAGTTCTAGCTTTCTCATCATGCTAGATTTTACAGTGAATGAACTGTTTTTGTTTTGTCAGAACAGACCCTCAACACCAACACAGCAGGACTTTAATTTTAAAATTAAAGTTTTTTAAAGAAAAAAGAATTGCTTGCACTACTCGAGTTGGCACCGGAAGATTACACCCTCTGTGATACCAAGACCCACCTGTAGGAGTCGCTGCTGTCGAAGCTGTTGCTGTCGTTGTCGCATCTGTTCCTGTGAGAGTTGGACTGAGCCCAGGTTTGCATGTGGGCCCGAAGTCATGTGATCAAGTCCAGCTGCCATCAAAGTGCTCTGCTGCAAAGGTTGATGAGTAAGCCTGTACCAGAAAATAATTCAGTTCTGATGATTAATGCACGCATTGCAAAAGACGATTAGAGCACTGAACTGCCCGGCAGCTCCGTTACAAGCAAGCAGATCAGTACAAAGAGATGAATGGGGACAGTGTATGATGGGTCACACTCGTTAATATCACTGGAGCTGATTTTCACGGTTGCACATCAGATGGAGTGCGACACTAAGGGGGTCGTTTTAACCTAACTCACCGGGCGGGAATCCCACGGGATCAGGTGGAACGCCGGTTTTACACCCCGCCCAATAACACTCTCCGTTGACTTCAAAGGAGAGTAAAATCAGGCAGGGTGTAAAACCAGCATTGCACCCGATCCAGTCAGTTTCCCGACGGGCGGGTTAGGTTAAAATTGCCCCCAAAACTGTCTTCCCCTTAGCTTTCACTACCCAGCAACCAAAGGAATATTTACCCCAAAGTTGGGTTGTGGTATAACTGTATTACAGATTAATTAATTCAGCATAAACAAGTTGATAGTCACAAATTTACCGTAAAACTGAGCAAGCAAGCTGAATGCTCATCTGCATTATTGTGCTCTTCTAAAGTTAAGGGTACATCAACTTGGATGACAATTGTCACCTCTCTTTAAAAGGCCATGAGGTGTCTACCAAGAATTGCCATTTCGATGCAGCGCATAACACTAAAATGGGGTGCAGCGTGCTGCTCTGTGTTGAAGCTCCAATTCTGTTGACTGTTGAGTCCTGCAGGTCTGTGTATATGATTCCCTGGTCTCAACCATAAAGCTTCCCCATGTGAGAAGGAAGGGAGGGGAAAGAGTGGAGACATTCATAAAGATCCATTATCATTACCTCCTAGCAGCTTGTTAAAGAACAGCACTGACAGAGGTCTGGGAGGAGGATCTGAGGTCAGCTTCATAAGCTGAGAAGATGAGAGAGGTGGCCGGAATTAATGAAATAAATCACAAAAAATCTCTGCGCTCCTCCAATTGTGGCCTCTTGCGCATTCCCAATTTTCATCGTTCCACCATTGGCAGCCCTGCCTTCAGCTGTCTAGGCCCTAAGCTCTGGAATTCCCTCCCTAAACCTCTCCATCTGTCTCTCCTCCTTTAAGATGCACCTTAAAACCTACCTCTTTGACCAAGTTTTTTGGTCACCTGTCCTAATATCTCGTGGTTCAAATTTTGTTTGATAATGCTCCTGTGAAGCGCCTTGGGACGTTTTACTACATTAAAGGTGCTATATAAATGCAAGTAGTAGTAGTAGTAGTAGTTGTTGTTGTAGCAGTAGCAGTAGCAGCAATTAACTCCAGAAATATACCCATCAGTGTTGATTTTCATTGTATTGTGGGGGACAATGAGGTTTTCCTGAATCAACAGCACTAGTCGACCACTTACCGTTGAGTGCCCTGAAGGTTCGGTGGGTAGGGTGAGGCCTGCTGGTGAATATAGCCACTGGGCTGCTGCTGCATTTGCCTGATCCGGTCCAGGAGAGCTGGGTTAGAGTGTGCAGCCTGGTATGGCCTGGCATTGTAGTTGGGTGACAGCATGCTATTTCCAGCTTGCTGTTGCAAAGGCATCTGAGTGCTGTACGCTGTGTATCCGTGGGGCAGAGCCTACACAAAGGACCAAGGACAGATAACAGTGTCACTCACTCCAATACAAAGCATAGACAATTCCATTTTGAAAGATACAGAAGGGCAGTTTCTCCATCTGGCCAAACAAACTTCCTTTCCTCTCTCTCCGAATTTTCTCCTTTCTCTCCTGACTTGTTCTGGAGACAAAGGCCACTCCCAACCCGATACCTCACCCAAGTAGCCATGCATTATGTGAGAGCCAGGTAGTGAGTGATGGACGCTATTCAACCGAGTGGGGAGTGTCACCATTGAACCCCATCACGTCCTCACTGATGTCCACACATGCACATTTTGCAGCAGTGTCCTCTGGATAGTGATCGGGAGTGAGAATTCAATGGCTAATTTTTCAACCATGACTCCTGTTCTCTACTTTTAAAAAAAAAACCTGGGGATCAAAAATGTAGCAAGAATTAAAAGACAAAAAGAAACGAAGGAGTTTTAATGATCCTCGGAGTTGTGGCTCCTCCCTCCCATCCCTGAAGAGGGCTGGGGGGGGGGGATCGGGTACGCAAGGCAAAACCCAGACAGGAAGAACAGGCAGACAGAAAGGAAAGAAGGAAAGAGTTGTTGTAATTCCTGAGCTGTATCATTGTCACGGGTTATTATTAAAGATATATCTTGTTCTTTATACATAACAGTGTTTGGAACAAGAAGCAGGCCCTGTTATCCAGTTCTTGCGTGGACCTGGACAGAGAAGCGAGACAAAGCATTCAAAAATGTTTCTATTTCCATTTATTAAAGCTCTGACTGAAAGTCAGTGTAAAATGATACAGTGTTATTCCCATTAGAACGAAAATTACGACTTCTATGCAGGACTCAGGACCAAAAAAAAAAGAGATTTTAAATTGAGTAAAGTTGATCAGGTGCGGTTTTTCCTTTTAATATCTGTGAAATAAAATCCAATATCACTCCAGTTTAATGGCTTGTCAAGAGCAGCACTGATGGTTAGAACAAGTGACCTGACACGGTGCAAACTTCTACACTTGCTGCGATTTGGTGCCTGAGTTGTGCAATTTTGCATTAAGACTCCCAGAAATAGTGAAAATGTTGGTTTGTAAGTGGATTTAATCAAACAGATTGCTCTCTTTAATCATTATTGGTGGGGGGAGGGGGTAAAGAGAGGCAATAGCAAGTTATGCAGGTTAGAGCAGAGAAGGTTAAGAGGAGACATGATAGAGGTCTTCAAATTCATGAATAATTTTGATAGAGTAAATAAGGACTAACTGTTTCCAATGGCAGAAGGGTCAGTAACCAGAGGACATAGACTTAAGGTGATCGGCAAGAGAACCAGAGGCGACATGACAAAACATTTTTTTTACGCATCGTGTTGTAATGATCTGAAATGCATTGCCTGAAAGGGTGGTGGAAGCAGATTCAATAATAACTTTCAAAAAGGAATTGGATAAACACTTGAAGGGAAAAAAATTACAGGGCTATGGGGAAAGAGCAGGGGAGTGGGACTAATTAGATAGCGTTTTCAAAGAGCGGGCACAGGCACAATGGGCCGAATGGCCTCCTTCTGTGCTGTAACATACTATGAAATCATATTCGGACACAACAGATTCCAAGGAGATATATGTATTTAGAAAAAAACTAGGGATTTTTTTTTTAGTTTTACAGCAAGTTTCTGAAGCTTTTGGGACCTTGTGAATCTGTGCAAACTGCTTTAACACTTTGAAGGAAATTCCTGATCAGAGTTACAAACAAAAAACTTAAAAACATTACAACAAGTAATTGATTATTAAAATTACAATAGTCAATATATATTTATACACTTACCAGTAAATGAATTACTCATATGATAATAATCATAACGCAGAAGGCGACTATTCGGCCCATCGTGCCTGTGCCGGCTCTTTGAAAGAGCTATCCAATTAGTCCAACTCCCCTGCTCTTTCCCCTCAGCCCTGTAAATTATTTCCCCTTCAAGTATTTATCTAATTCCCTTTTGAAAGTTACTATTGAATCTTCTTCCACTATCCTTTCAGGCAGCGCATTCCAGATCATTACAACTCAATGCGAAAAAAAATGTTTCCTCATGTCACTTCTGGCTCTTTTGCTGATTGCCTTAAATCTGTGTCCTCTGGTTACCGACCCGTCTGCCACTGGAAACAGTTTCTCCTTTTTTACTCTGTCAAAATCGTTCATGATTTTGAACTCCTTTATCAAATCTCCCCTTAACCTTCTCTGTTCTAAGGAGAACTACCCTAGCTTCTCCAGTCTGACCACATAGTTGAAGTCCCTCATCCCTGGCACCATTCTAGTAAATCTCTTCTGCACCCTCTCCAAGGCCTTGACATCCTTCCTAAAGTGTGGTATCCAGAATTGAACACAAAACTCCAGCTGAGGTCTAATCAGTGTTTTATAAAGGTTTAGCATAACCTTTGCTTTTACTTTTGTACTCTATGCCTCTATTAATAAAGCCCAGGATCCCATATGCTTTTTTAACTGCCTTCTCATCTTATCCTGCCACCTTCAAAGATTTGTGTACATACACCCCCAGGTCTCCTTGTTCCTGCCCCCCCTTTAAAATTGTACCATTCAGTTTATATTGCCTCTCCTCATTCTTCCTACCAAAATGTATCACTTCACACTTCTCTGTGTTAAATTTCATCTGCCATGCGTCTGCCCATTTCACCAGTCTGACTATGTCCTCCTGAAGTCTGTTTCTATCCTCCACGTTGTTTACCGCATTTCGGAGTTTCGTGTCATCTGCAAACTTTGAAATTATACCCTCTATACCCAAGTCCACGTTATTAATATACATCAAAAAGAGCAGTGGTCCTAATAATGATCCCTGGGGAACACCACTGTAAACTTCCCTCCAGTCTGAAAAACAACTGCTCACCACTACTCTCTGCTTTCTGTCCCTTAGCCAATTTTGTATCTACACTGCCGCTGTCCCATTAATCCCATGGGCTTTAATTTTGCTAACAAATCTATTAAGTGGTACTTTATCAAATGCCTTTTGAAAGTCCATATACACATCATCAACCACACTACCCTCGTCAACCCTCTCCGTTACTTCATCAAGGAACTCAATCAAGTTAGTCAAACGCTATTTTCCTTTAACAAATCAGTGCTGACTTTCATTTATTAGCCCATACTTTTCCAAGTGCCAATTAATTTTGTCCCAGATAATTGTCTCTAAAAGTTTCCCTACCACTGACGTTAGGCTGATTGGCCTGTAATTGCTGGGTTTATCCCTCTCCCCTTTTTTGAACAGGGCTGTAACAGTTGCAATCCATCCCCATATTTAAGGAGGATTGGAAGATTGTGGCCAGAGTCTCTGCAATTTCCACCCTAGGATACATCCCATCTGGATCGGGTGACTTTTCTACTTTGAGTATTGCCAATCTTTTAAGTACCTTCTCCTTATCTATTTTTATCCTATCCAATATCATTACTATCCCCTCCTTTACTGCTATTATGGCAGCATCCTCTTCTCTAGTGAAGACGGATGCGAAATATTCATTTAGTGCCTCAGCCATGCCCTCTGCCTCCACAAGATCAACTTTTTTGTCCCTAATCGGTCCCACCCTTCCTTTGACTACCCTTTTACTATTTATATGTTTATATAAGACTTTTGGGTTCCCTTTTATGTTAGACACTAATCTATTCTCATACTCTTTCTTTGCCCCTCTTATTCCCTTTTTTAGATCTCCTCTGTACTTTCTGTATTCAACCTGGTTTTTTACTGTATTAAGAACCTTACATTAGTCATAAGCCTCATTTCTCTGTTTCATTTTAATCTCTACATTAGTCATCCAGGGAGCTCTAGCTTTTGATGCCCTTCCTTTCCCCTTGATAGGGATGTGTCTACTCTGCACCTGAACCCAACTCCTCCTTGAAAGCCTCCCATTGTTCAAGTACTGTTTTGCCTGACAATTTTTTTATTCCAATCCACCAGGGCAAGATCCCTTTTTAACTCATTGAATTTGGTCCTCCTCCAGTTAAACATTTTCACATTTGTTTGTTCCTTGTCCTTTTCCATAACTATTCTAAACCTAATGATATTATGACCACTGTTCCCCAAATGCTCCCCCACTTAAACATGCTCCACCTGCCCCATTTCATTCCCCAGAACTAGATCCAGCACTGTTTCCTTCCTGATTGGGCTGGAAATGCACACTGTTCTAGAAGGTTCTCTTGAACACATTTCAGGAATTCCTCCCCCTCTTTGCCCCTTACACTGTTACTGTCCCAGTCTCATTTGGGCAACCCTCTTTACTATTTGAGGAATGATGATGAGAAAGTGGGGTAGGTTGGGTTGATCCATAAAAAATGGATGGCTTTGTCAACTCCTAAGATAATTTCCACTTTCTAAAAATTCTTGTTCCTAAAATGCCTACCTGTGCCTGCTGCATACCAGGGTACTGTGGAAGTGGGGCCGGTCGAACCTGCTGGGCATAAAGACCACCATGGTCAACTGGCTGTCCCTGAAAGAAACCAAATCACAACGTTAAAAGATTTTTTCCATGTGATATCTGGAACATGCCATCTGCTGGCCATTACCTCAGGCAGCACAGACTGTAGTGCAACATAGAGTGCAAAGCAAATATAATACTCATTTTTTTTTTCTGCACAACTAGCTCATAGCAATACTTTGTCCTGAAGAAAGGTCATACGTTAACAGACTGTGTAATTAGTGTCACGTGGTGTAACAGACAGAGAAATGTCATAACTGTTCAAAATATGAAAAAAAGACAATTCTTTTGTCCCATTTATCAGGCAAGATGTTGTATTACGAATCTCTAAATGTTTAGTGATTAACTGATGGCCCAAAAATCCTTGGCTTACTTCCCTTTTGTGTTAAGAAGAATCCAGGATACAGTGATTCCTGTTGGTATTGCGCCATTTTTAAATAACCACTAGACTTCAAAATGTATTACTTTGTTTTGTTGATGGGAGAGAAACGTCGGTTCATTAAAAAACATCCATAATCCAAGTTGTGCAAATTATTTTTCCCCCCTCTCCCCAGCTGTTTACAGACCTTCCCCCACTGTCACTTGTGAAGAGAAGCATGGGATTGGCTCTTCCTCTTCCACACTGATCCACTGGGCCATGAAGAAACATACTTTCTGATGAAGACAACTCTTTAACTTGAAAGCTTAATACCATAAAAAACTATATTTCTCATTGTTTAAATCTGTCAAGTACGAAATGTTATTTGTTGGAATTGGTCATATTAATGAGACGGTCTCTCTTTTACTTGGCTATGAAAAATAAATATCAAGAACGTGAAGATCTATATAACGTAACGCACCCCAAATCTAAATCTCTTCTCTCCTCTCCTCTAACTACTGGCACTTGCTGGAGTAAAGTTCCGTGGTTGTCGACAGGCTTCCTGAACATCACCCAACTGGCCAATCTTCACTTTTGTGAGCCGAGACAGTGGGTACTGATTATTCTACCATGGAAGACATCATAACTGACACCAATCCTGTCCTGTTCTCACCCAATGTCTTGCTCTCATCCCTACTGGGGCCAATTGTAGCACCCCTCACTGTTGCCCTGAAATTAGCTAACTCAGCACAGGTTGGGGATCAAATCGGAGATCTTCCTAATCTCCTCAGTGGTCAAAGCCTTTACCAGCTAAGCTTTTGGGAATCAGTGTCTATATGACATGTGATATCCTTATTGAATATTATAGGAGCACTGCCTTAACAAAAACATGTTTGGCAATCTTTTATACATTCGATTGCAAACATAAAGATACTGCTTCTTTGACACGAATTAAATCGATTGCTATAATTAGCTGATCCAAACATACACAATTCATTGTAGATAAGAGATAGAAAATCTAGAACTGGCGGGTCTCGGTCTTACTGTCAGCTCCCCATATTTACAGGAAGTATGCTGTGAGTTGCATGCACTGCTGCAGAAGAACCAGTACTTCTGTTGAGACAACTGAGTTGGTGATAGCGGAGCCAGCGTCAGACAGTAGGCCAAGATCCTGAAATTGGTTGGCCCAGCAGGTTAGCACATTGTTCTTTCACCTCTGGGACCTGAGTTGGTTAGATGTGAATTTACTGCTTCTCCAAGGCCAACGCAATGAATATCGTGGCAGGCTCAACACAGCTTATAATGGGAGCCAGTCCACAGCACAAAACCGCCTATTGTTCAACATTAATTGGCGCTCTCACTTAGCTACAAGGACAGCTATGCACGAAACTGCTCCACTATAAGATGCCCTTCCGAGGCTAGCGGATAAGATGTAACATTGCCCTGCATTTTAGAATTTTGATTCTGCCACTGGATACGAAAAGTGAACCATGTCCCATTCCCAGTGTAGTGGGACAGGCTGATTTGATGATGCAGTTTGTCTAGCATGTTGGATAATGTAGGCGTTCTATAGCTATAATGTATTACCTGGCTACGTTACATATGCACCACTGTTAGCACTGTGGATCGGATAGCAATTACCCACTCTACTGCTGATACAATCAACCATTCCCAAAGCTGACATTAATAACCTATTGAAATGTATATCCTTACCTAATAAAATTCTGTCAATCTCAGTCTTGAAAATTTCAATTGACCCAGCATCCACAGCCTTTTGGGGGAAGAGAATTCCAGATTTCCACTACCCTTCACATTGGTTGGATATATTTAGCATCAAATCCACTAAAACTTCTAGGTCTCTGTTATCCTAAAGCTATTTCAACACCATTCATGGATTATATGTGCCATTTATTTTTCCTTCATACATGTAACACTTTACTCTTGTCTGTGTAAAATTTCATTTGCCATTATTTGCATATCTGGTGCAACTCATTTTGTAATTCATGAGCTGCCACTTCTGATACCACTGCCCCTCCCAGTTTGGTATCATCTACAAATTTGACCACTTTGCATTGAGTTTCTAAACCCAGGTCATTTATGTAAACTAGAAACTGCTGTGATCCTAGCACCGAGCCCCCTCCCGTTCAGCCCTTCCACTCACTCCGACCTAACTGCTCAAACAAGTATTCGTGGTTTCTGCTCTTCAGCCAGTTTTTAAAATCTGTTCTTGAGGGTTTACCTTGAAAATCCTCACAGCTTTGAGTTTCATTAATAGCTTTGCAGGTGGAACTTTATCAAAGGCCTTTTTGGAAGTCAAAATACATGTCACAGGGCTTCAACACAGTCCAGTTAGGATGTCAGTTTGCCAAAGTCATCGAGGAGGTAGGTCGGACAGGATCTTCCCTTTATGAATCCACGCTGACTAGTGTGAAATCTGGCTAGAATGGCTATCCTGAGGCCTGACTTCATATGGCCTATATATGATTGGCATTTATGAAGGGGTTTGATAGGGTAGACATAGAGAAGATGTTTCCACTTGTGGGGAGTCCAAAACTAGGGGCCATAAATATAAGATAGTCACTAGTAAATCCAATAAGGATTTCAGAAGAAACTTATTTACTTGAGAGAGTAGTGGGAATGTGGAACTCGCTACCACATGAAGTAGTTGAGGCGAATAGCTTAGATGCATTTAAGGGGAAGCTACATAAGTACATGAGGGAGAAAGGAATAAAAGGGTATCCTGATAGGGTGAGATGAAGTAGGGTGGGAGGAGGCTCATGTGGAGCATAAACATCGGCATGGACCAGTTGGGCCGAATGGCCTGTTTCTGTGCTGTAAATTCTATGTAATTTAATGAAAGTCTCGGTCATCAACGTGGAGTTGGCACTCATGTTTGGTTGTCACTTTAGAAAAATTGTCTTTCAAGATAGGCTTCACCTTAGTTTTGTGATTAACTAAATACTTCTTTAAAAAAAAGATGATTCCAAGGTGCAAATAAAAATGCTCACCTTCCCCCTTTCCTCCATAGCATTGCAACTCCTTCCACATCAGCTGAGCTGGAGGACATATCTGCAAGCACAGAAGCAGGCCACCTGCTCCCACATGCCAGTAAGAGCAATCTAGGTCCACTTGAGCATCAAGGTGCACCTGGAGCTGAAGCCTTTAATATAAGGTTTCCATCCATCTGGAGTTGCACTGGACAGTGTGGTTTTTGAGCAGACTGACTGGAAATTTCTAAATGCAAAACAGGCATTAAAAGTCTGTTTTTTTTAAAGAAAGAATAGGAGTTCAGTTTTTTTCACTCATGTTTGGGTTTCATGATGTGGAGACACTGGTTATTAAAAGTTCTAATGAACTTGCATCAGCAGCAAAGCAAACATCCACACATGAGCCTACTCCATCCTGTTCCTTGTTTAGTTTGGGATTGATAAAAGGCAGCAACCCTTCTTTAAGAGCACATTTTTTAAACCCAAGGTCATTTTTGGCTTATATTGTGACTTACACTCCCGCTCCCCTTCAACTGCAATGCCACACATCTCCATCAGTGTCTGCTGTGGCTCAGTGGTAGCTCTCTTGCCTCTCAGTCAGAAGGTCATGGGTTCAAGTCCCACTCTAGAGACTTGAGCACAAAATCTAGGTTGACACTCCACTGTCGGAGGTGCCATCTTTTGGATGAGACGTTAAACCGAGGCCCCGTCTGCCCTCTCAGGTAGAAGTAAAAGATCCCATGGCCCTATTTTGAAGAAGAGGATGGGGAGTTGTGTCCTGGGCCAATATCCAACATCACTTAAAAAACAGATTATCTGGTCATTATCATATTGCTGTTTGGGGGACCTTGCTGTGTGTAATTTGGCTGCCGCGTTTCCCTACACTTTTCAAAAAGTACTTAATTGGCTGGAAAAGGCTTTGGGACGTCCTGAGGTCATGAAAGGAGTTATATAAGTGCACATTTTTTCTTTCTTTTTATCAGTACTGTCGCACAGGAGGTACTGTTCTGTGGAGTGGTACTGGCTCCACCTGTTTTTCCTTCCTTTGTTAAGACATGGACATCACAGTCATTATTTGCCAGTGCACAGATGATTTTTAGGGAAAGCAGGGGAAGATTCCATCACCTGGTGCTGTGCAAACACAGTATAAGGATTCCGGGTAAGAGTTGGGAGTGAATGGCCAAGACTTGCATCTCTATTCAAATCATGCTTCTTGTGTTTTTAAGCCAACTCCATTTCAACATTCAAATTAACATCCAACTGGCGCCACTGTTAAGAGAAGATTATCCTTCAATTGCCCTGAAATGACTTCTAAGTGTAAAATGGGACAACAGAATCAAGGCTGCGACTTACCAAATCAGAGAAAACTGGGCTTCACACAACACTCGTATGTTGTCGTCAGCTCAGCCCTTTCAACATGAATGTCCAGCTAATGCAGTGAGAAAGGTTTGGAGAGAGACTCAGCAGCAACTGACAGACTGGCACAGTTAGTGTGGAGACTTTCCACAATGAAGAGGCGAAAAATGATGCCCAGCAGGGACTTGTGTTTTGGTCACACACTGCAGTTAATCATAGTTACGAACACAAATAAATGGCTACTTCCTGAACTGCAGGGTAGATGGCCAGACAGATCAGACAAGCACGACTAATAGAAAACCTCAAACAAAAAGCTGCGGCCGTGGTAAGGCTCAGATCACAGACATCTTAAGCGATAGACAACTGTTTGGGGTAAGAGTTTTGCAACTTCTGAAGTGCAACGGTGTTTCTGGCAGAATTTCTTTCAAAAGGAGCCATTACGCTGAAAGTTTTGACACATGCATGCAAGCAGCCAGAATAGGAATTGTTTGCATGCATCGAAGAAATTATCATATTAAATAATGCAATGCAGTTTATCTACATGAGAAGTATGCAACCACTAAGGAAATTGTAAATGCCTGCCAGATTTAAAATTTAGACACTATCAATTATGAAATTACCAAGACTCTCAAGTTATCAGAAGACTCAAACAAGGATAATAATTTTAAAAATTTCATTCGTTAGCTTTTTTAAAAAAGAATCCCCCAATTTTCTTCCCTCGATATCTTCTTGACGTGTGAAGCTAGATTTTGGATATATCTTGACTTTGTGCGATAGTGTAAAACGTGTGATAGCGAATCAGCAGCCCGAATGGAAGTAAGAATGGGGAGGGATGTAAAAGGGGCTGCCGACTCACTATCACCGATTTTACACTATCGCGCAAAGTCCAGATCTACCCCAGTGAGTGCTGGCCGGTTATTTAACTGGGGGTGGGGAAAGATGCATCACAGCCAAGCTCAATCCTATTGTCACTTGACATTCACACACACATGCACTCTCCAGGAGTACCACAAGGCAGAAATTAAAAATGGGAAGCCTGGCTCTTTCCCCCTCACCCCTCTTCCTGCCTTTTAAGATATCGGTTAGGTTGGCCTACAGCTTTTAATCCAAAAGTAAATTATGTTAAACATTTCTAATTGCATTTACACACTAGCTATTAGGAGAGACAGACAAATTGTAAATGAAACTTAGACTCATCCAGTTAAGCCACAAAGTAGCCACTGACTTGGAAACAACGGGGCAAAGAATCATATAGTACAGGAAGCCATTCGCTCCATCGTGCCTGTGCCGGCTCTTTGAAAGAGCTATCCAATTAGTCCCAATCCCCTACTCTTTCATCATAGCCCTGCAATTTTTTCCCCCTTCAAGTATTTATCCAATTCCCTTTTGAAAGTTACTATTGAATCTGCTTCCACCACCCTTTCAGGCAGTGCATTCCAGATCATAACAACTCGCTGCGTAAAAAAATTTCTCCTCAGCTCCCCTGTGGTTCTTTTGCCAACTTGGTGTTAAATAAAAATTAATTGCAAACTCCTTTTATCATCATTTCCAGTCTGTTAAACAGCCGTTTATGCGAAACTTTCCATAATAATCTGGAAACATTATTTTCCAGTTAAACATAATAAATAATTCCTTTTTTTTGGCGCAGATTAACATCCTAATATTAGTACGAGCATACTTCATTCCTCCATGGTATTTACCAGCTCATGGAATTGGAAAGCAGTAGGCCATGATAAGTATGATTTACTCCAACGATAATAAGAGTTTCACAGACTGCATGTAAACCAAATTATATCAGGCATCAAGCTAAGGAGAGAGAGACCGTGCACACAAAGGTTTCATTTCTCAAAACTCTTTTTTTCTTCTTAGAGCCAAATGTTAAAAAAAGAGAAAAGGATAGAAATATTTTTTGTATTTTGGCAGAAATTCTACTTTTAAGAAAATATATTTTGATGCAGCTTTTGGTTTGAAGTCAAAAACTTTTAAACATTAAGAAATTAATTAAAAATAAAGAGACAAAGCAGGAAAGGGAAAGTTTGTTGTTGAGTTACCATAATGCTGAAATTGTTATAGCCATCTTGGAGGGATACAGCAGGGTTACAGGACTCCTAGAGAGAAAAGGAGAAGAGCAAGAAAACGGCAGACAGCATCAATGGGAGAGTTTGACAGGGAGGAACTATTTGTTCATAGGGTTGGTTAACATCAAAAGCACAATTTGCATTCACAGTTACCAGCAAATATACATTGATCGTATGTGCAGCCAGAAATGGGAGCAGCAGGGGAAGAAACAATTGATCAATTGTATTTAATCCACACTCTAAAATGTTGGCCTGTGAATTTCACACTACCAATTATTTCTTTAAAAAGAAATCTCAGCTGGTCTGCAATGAAATCTAATTTGCAAATGAACTAAACCTTTAAAAGAAGGTCCACATACCTGAACATTCTGCCCTCTACAGTTTTCAGTTTGCCCCTTACCTCTCCTCCCTCGAAGCTGGACGTGCTGCCATGGATCCTAGTAGCTCTCCGATACCTCATTTAAAGTTGCCATTATTTATGTGGGAGCTTAAACAGCAAGTGTCAGCATGCTATTGGGTTGTAGGCTGACCAGAGCTAAACTTAATCCTGTCACAGCTGCACTGCCAGCAGAAGCCACATTTTACTATCGGGAGCAGAAACCTTATCTGACTTTTCCTCTCAGAGGTTACTTGTTGTGTCCGGGATGAGCTAACTCAGCACTGACCAGTAATCCAACCTGGAATCTTTCTAGTCTGCATGGTTGAGTAGCACACTACACTGTGCTTATGCCCGTGATATTATTTCAGACCCAATCAATGCTTGTTTTCATTCGATCTTGTACATTTTAGTGCAACCTTTTATAAGAAATCGTGATTTGTGCCAAACAAAAGACCCAACAGTACAAACAATTCTCATAGGAACATAAGTACAGGAGTAGGCCATACAGGAGTACAGGAGCAGGCCATTCAGCCGCACGAGCCTGTTCCGCCATTCAATTAGATCATGGATGATCTGTATCCTAACTCCATCTACCTGCCCTGGTTCCGTAACCCTTAATACCCCTGCCGAACAAAAATCTATCAATCTCAGTTTTGAAGTTTTCAATTGACCCCCAACCTCAGCAACTTTTTGGGGGAAGAGAGTTCCAAATTTCCACTACTCTTTGTGTGAACATCTGACATCACCCCTTGAATGGCCTAGCTCTAAATTTTAAGGTGATGCCTCCTTGGTCTGGACTCCCCCACCAGAGGAAATAGTTTCTCTCTATTTACCCTATCAAATCCTTTAATCATCTTAAACACCTCAATTATATCACCCCTTAATCTTCTATACTCAAGGGAATATAAGCCTGGCCATCAGCAATGACACAATGTTGCAGGCTGAGGTGTGGACATATCCTACTAGACTCCCAGTTTTATTTTATTTATTTATTGTTTTAAAAAAGAAATTTACGGAGAAAGCAACTCCAACGAGGAAAGTACCCAAAAACAAAGGCTGTAAGAGAAGCAAGTTTGTGCCACTGCTGCTCTAATTTCTTGACAGGTTTTAATAAAGCATATATCTGTGACTTAATTCTCCTGCAAAATAGCAGACTTGGTAAGGCTCCCATGTATTCCTGGACCCAAAATGTAACACACACAAGAGGCAATCAGAGGAATACAAGAGGATGTAGATCCAGAGGATTAATTCACTTCCCACAAATGGAGTGCAGGAAGTGGTCAAGGCATGGCGAAGGTAGCCTTTTGAACAAACAATAATTCAATTCCCAGAAAAATCTGGGCTTGAACTTGCAAATAAGTTTTTTGTATTTGTCAGGAGCCTAACATTCTCATGGTAGCTGCTGAACTGCCACTGATAACCGATGTGTTACTTGAGTGTATAAATTATTAAAGCACTATATATGGCTCCTCTGATGTGCCAAAGGTTACACATACATTCACCTTTCACAAACTTCACGTTAGATTTAGGCTCCATATTATTTTAGGTCCATGTTGGAAGAGCTTTATTTCAGATGAGATGTTAAACAAAGGCCCCGCTTGCTTGCGCAGGACAATGTAAAAGATCTCACGGCACGGAGCAGGGAATTCTCCCAGTGTTCTGGCAAACCTTCCATCCCTCAACCAACACCAATCCAAAACAAATTTGCTGATTGTGCGACCTTGCTGTATGTAAAATTGACTGCCCCATTCACCTACATAACTACATTTCAAAAATATTTCATGGGTTGCAAAGCAACTAAGGACATCCTTAGGATGCGATAAGGTGCTATATAAATGAAAGTCTTTCTTTAAAGTGGTATCGTGGACTAAGGCCACAACTGAGACAATGGAAAAAAACTATTGTGCACATTGACACGTCAGCCTTAGTGGGGCTATAATGCGGAGAATAAAAAATCAGCCAGCTGCTGCATTCACACGGCATCTACACACTGCTGTCTTGGACGAGTGCAGTCCTTTCAGATGATCTTTTGTCATGAGGGACCTTGGTGGTAAAGCATTCCCAGTTCCACAGGAAAGAAGTGGAACCTTGGACAAGTTTGGAGCCCCATTTTTCCAGATGACAGGAGCGTTTTGTGTTTTTTATTTTTGCTTGCTTGCTGTATTGAGCTGGAAAACATCTTTGTGTTGAAGCAGTCATTTGGCCAGAGCCATTGGCATTGTCCCACCAATCATCTGTTAAATCATCCACAGCGATGGACATTTGTACTGAATTGGACTTGCCATGTTGAGTCTGACGTAACCGAGATAACAAGAGCTTTGCCAACTTGGGCTATAGGAAATGTAACTTGATGGGGCATGGGTGTGTCTCATGTAAATATTATTCCAAACACATGACGACTAATGTTCAACTTGGATCCTTGAAACACTGCAAAATATATATATATTTTTTAAATCTCTTAAATTTGAAACCACTTGTTCAATGTGCAGTATCCCAACCAAAAACCTTACAATGTGGTAATACCTTCAAAATGTTTATTTGTCTGTGTAATCCATCTGGTTGTGTTTTTACATCATGATACATGCTACTATAATATGGAACAGTCTTCATTAAGTGTATAGAAGATGATAAATATTTAACATGGACTAGCGGGGAGGGCACATCAGTTCTTTTTCAGTGACGTGTGAGATCTGAGGAAGGTGCTCCACCCAAAAAGTTAACCAGTCTTTCCTCTGACGGATCTGCTGCACATTTTCAGCATTTTGTGCTTTCAGCTGAAATTCAACACAAGCTCTTCTTTCCTCCGTACAACCTCCAGCAATGAAAGTTTAAACAATGAAGCCGCATCAGCTGCTTGCTGTTTGGCGACATTCAAACTTCCCCCTAAGTGGGCAAGACTTGTGTTTGGACTTTTGACTAATCTATGAAACACAGTTGCTGCTATTCCTACATGTTAGAGATCGACCAAGTATGATCGAATCGTAGATTTCGATCATAAGCACTGGAGGAGGCAATCAACCCATCGTGCCTGTGCTGGTTCTTTGAAAGAGCTATCCAATTAGTCCCACTCCACTACTCTTTTCCCATTGCTCTGCAATTCTTTCCCTTTCAAGTATTTATCCAATTCCCTTTCAAATGTTATTATTGAATTTGCTTCCACCACCCTTTCAGACAGTGCACTCTGATTCTTTTGTCAATTACCTTAAATCTGTGTCCTCTGGTTACTGACCCTTCTGCCACTGGAAACATTTCCCTTTATTTACTCTATCACAACCCTTCATGATTTTGAACACCTCTATCAAATCTCCCTTTAACCTTCTCCGCTCTAAGGAACAGGCTCGAGGGGCCTTGTGGCCTACTCCGGCTCCTATTTCTTATGCTCCAGCAACCCCAGGTTCTCTAGACTCTCCACATAACTGAAGTCTCTCATCCCTAGTACTATTCTAGTAAATCTCCTCTGCTCCCTCTCTAAGGTCTTGACATCCTTCCTAAAGTGCGGTGCCCGGAATTGGACACAATACTCCAGCTGGGGCCTAACCAGTGATTTATAAAGATTTAGCATAGCTTGGAAGTTCGTACAAGCACAGCTAACTTGCTCTGTTGTGCTTGGCATATGACTGCATTTATGGGGATGTCAGCACTAATGAGGCAAATTAAAACGACTCACCTGCACCAGCCAAGTCATAATAGAACAAGAAACTTGCACATACGCAGCAGCATTCCTAGTTTTAACATAAGAACATAAGAACATAAGAAATTGGAGCAGGAGTAGGCCAATCGGCCCCTCGAGCCTGCTCCGCCATTCAATAAGATCATGGCTGATCTGATCCCAACCACAAATCTAAAGAACACAAGAAGTCGGAGCAGGACCCGGCCACATAGCCCCTGGGCCCTCTCCGCCACCCACAGGGCATTGACCGATCCGAACTCAGCTTCATGTCCAATTTCCTGCCCGCTCCCCATAACCCCTAATTCCCTTTACTTCTAGGAAACTGTCTATTTCTGTTTTAAATTTATCTAATGATGTAGCTTCCACAGCTTCCTGGGGCAGCAAATTCCACAGACCTACCACCCTCTGAGTGAAGAAGTTTCTCCTCATCTCAGTTTTGAAAGAGCAGCCCCTTATTCTAAGATTATGCCCCCTAGTTCTAGTTTCACCCATCTTTGGGAACATCCTTACTGCATCCACCCGATCAAGACCCTTCACAATCTTATATGTTTCAATAAGATCGCCTCTCATTCTTCTGAACTCCAATGAGTAGAGTCCCAATCTACTCAACCTCTCCTCATATGTGCGCCCCCTCATCCCCGGGATTAACCGAGTGAACCTTCTTTGTACTGCCTCGAGAGCAAGTATGTCTTTTCTTAAGTATGGAGACCAAAACTGTATGCAGTATTCCAGGTGCGGTCTCACCAATACCTTATATAACTGCAGCAATACCTCCTTGTTTTTATATTCTATCCCCCCAGCAATAAAAGCCAACATTCCGTTGGCTTTCTTGATCACCTGCTGCACCTGCATACCAACTTTTTGATTTTCTTGCACTAGGACCCCCAGATCCCTTTGTACTGCAGTACTTTCCAGTCTCTCGCCATTAAGAAAATAACTTGCTCTCTGATTTTTCCTGCCAAAGTGCATAACCTCACATTTTCCAATATTATATTGCATCTGCCAAATCTCCGCCCACTCACCCAGCCTGTCTATATCCCCTTGAAGGTTTTTTATGTCCTCCTCACTCTCTACTTTCCCTCCCATCTTTGTATCATCTGCAAATTTTGATATGTTGCACTCGGTCCCCTCCTCCAAATCGTTAATATAGATTGTAAAGAGTTGGGGACCCAGCACCGACCCCTGTGGAACACCACTGGTTACTGGTTGCCAGTCCGAAAATGAACCATTTATCCCAACTCTCTGCTTCCTGTTCGATAACCAATCCTCCACCCATGCCAGAATATTACCCCCAATCCCGTGATTTTTTATCTTAAGTAATAATCTTTTATGTGGCACCTTGTCGAATGCCTTCTGGAAGTCTAAATACACTATGTCCACTGGTTCCCCTTTATCCACCCTATACGTTATATCCTCGAAGAACTCAAGCAAATTTGTCAGACATGCCTTCCCCTTCATAAAGCCATGCTGACTTTGTCCTATTAAATTATGCTTATCTAAATGTTCCGTTACTGTCTCCTTAATAATAGACTCCAAAATTTTACCCACCACAGATGTTAAGCTAACTGGCCTATAATTTCCAGCCTTCTGCCTACTACCCTTTTTAAATAACGGTGTTACATTAGCAGTTTTCCAATCTGCCGGGACCTCTCCTGAGTCCAGGGAATTTTGGAAAACTATCACCAAAGCATCCACAATCCCTACTGCCACTTCCCTCAAGACCCTAGGATGGAAGCCATCAGGTCCAGGGGATTTATCCGCCTTGAGTCCCATTATTTTACTGAGTACCATCTCCTGAGTGATTTTAATCGTATTTAGCTCCTCCCCCCCGAGAGTCCCCTGTTTGTCCAGAAATCAAGGCCCTGATATTACCAGGGAGGCGGGTTGGCAGCAGGGGGTCGACTGGGCGCGTGGGTAACCCACCCAGTAAAATCGGTGCGTTCCCCGCGCGATCGCAAGTAAATTGAAGCCACTTACCTTGGCTTCCGGGTTTCCCATTGGAAACCTGCGCAGTGGGCGGACTGCGCACCCGCATTGCAGGCTGTCAGTTGGAGGAGCCCTATTCAAGAGGGCAGTCCTCCAATGCTGCTCCTGCAGCAAACAGCCAAAATTACAGCATGGAGCAGCCCAGGGGAAAGGCTGCTCCCAGGTTTAATGATGCCTCACTCCAGGTCCTACTGGATGGGGTGAGGAGGAAGGGGAGGACAGAGATCTTCTACCCGGCGGACGGAAGGAAGTGGCCTGCCTCTGCCACCAAGAAGGCCTGGCTCGAGGTGGCAGAGGAGGTCAGCAGCACCACCAACATATCCCGCACCTGGATACAGTGCAGGAAGTGCTTCAATGACCTAACTAGGTCAGCCACAGTGAGCACTCTTACTCATTCCCCTACACTCCGTCTTCCACATCACCGCCCCCACCCCACAACTCCTTCTGCACAGCCAACACTACTCTATCACATCACTCCTCACACCCACTCAAACCTCATCCTCAACTTACCTGCACTTACTCACCTCCCCAGTACTCATCCCACCACTACCACTCAACCCAATCCTCATACAATCTCATGGCTCTGTCTCATACTCACCCTCTCATGCATCTCTTTCACGGTCACCCTCACCCAACCAGCCACAGGGGATGCATCACGTATGAGTAGTAGGAAGCGTAAGGCAAAGGTTTCGTGAGCACAAAGGGGATGCACAAGGGTGTTTGACGGTTTGTCATGTTTTTTATTTATATTTGATTTTGGTTCAACTCACATTTAATATATTGTCACCACTACTGCCATGTCTTGGCCATTCTTGACTGGCTTGTGCAATAACTCCCTTTCATGAGGTTCTCCATGAATACCCACACTTGATGCCACCCAATGGGTCACCCTACAGTGGGTGTATGTGTAGTTGCGTGATTATTTTGTGCAGGTGCCTGTGGCGTAGCACTGTGTGTTGTGCAGCTTCACGTGGCGGAGGTGGACGGTGTGCCTGGCGAGGCTGGTGATGTCTTCGGATGAAGTGATGAATGCAGCCATGGCACCCTCCCATCCTGACGGTGTGAGTTTGAGGGGATCCGCAAAGTAGGTAAATGTGTTTGCACAGCAGAGTTTAGGGTATAAATTAATAATTTTGAGTAGAAAGACAAAGGTGTTGCAGCCAAAACTTTGTCCGAAGTAACAGAGTGTCCTGCTGCAATAAATGAGGTATTCCCCCCAACTGTCAAAAAAATCCTTTGCCTCTCCCACTGGCTGCTGACTGAAACATGTCTGCTCCAACAGGGAGTGTTGCCCACAGCACAGGAAACACGCTGAGGATCCATGAAAATTGCACCCCTGCCAAAATCTCCTGTCAATGAGGTCTGTCAAGTACCTCAACTAGGTAAGTGAGTATTTAAATTGTCATCCCGCCGGCTTTAATTGCCGGTGGGAGTCCCGCATGCGTGAGCTGCGCGCGCACCCGAACGCGTCACTGGGGAACCCGGAAGTGGGCGGGTTGGAGCCAGGCTCCGGACCCGCTCCGGGATTCCCCGATTTTACGAGCCCCCCTCCCGCCCCCAACGCACTTGCTCGGCCATCCTAAAATCGACCCCCAAGTGTCCAATGTATATGATCCATTTCACCCACACATTATACCTGATTTCTTACTGGCACAACTTTACTAACCTTTACTGGTTTCTGGGCCAGCTCTATGTGTTAAACATAAAACAACAGAGTGTAATCCAGCACCATGCTTCGCACCTTGATGGGCCTCAGTGGAGGCGAAGCAACTAAACTGGAGTGCAATTCAGCTGCTCTAGGCGACAATTTAAATTCTAAAGGCCAACGTCTAATCCATTATGCCACCGTGTTTCTCAGCACTATAAGTTTACGGGAAGACCACTTCTTACCAATCTCCAGTGCGTTACACCAGTATAGAAATAGTTTCCGTTTAAACATATATGGCAGGAAAACTGGTAGCACAGTGTACTATACTGTGGCCTTTTACTTCTGGAACCTGGGTTCAAATCCAATCCAGACGGCTGGAATTAAAGTCGATTCCGCCTACTGGCTGTAAGAGTCCATTGTGAAATTAATTTTAGTTGCTTCTATCCAGTTCTTAGTGGGTTTGGTCCAATCTGGCACTAATTGGCATTAGTGTGGGCTAAAACGCCACATTGGTGCAGTAGTTGTGGAATGGGGCTGAGGCACATTGTTGAGGCAGAACCGAGAGTAGAGGAAGCTCTTACCCTGCATCGAACTGCCCCGACCCGAAGCCTGAAATGGAAACTGTTTCATTCCCCAGCATTAACATCCCTCACCTTGTTTTCAACTTCTACACTCATCATATACTACAATATATATGGAGGGCAATGGGCCTTGTTCTCTTCTAGCCCTACATCCACACCATCAAGGCTGACATGATTGGCTTCCCCTCCAGTCTACATTCACTGTAGCACTTTTAACAGCTTGATAAATGAAATCTAAATGTAGGTAGCAGCAAATTTGAGAGAATATTTTTAACTTCATATTGGGACTATTTGACTCCCATTAATCAAAATGACCTCCCTGTACTTGAATATAGGTCAAATTAAACACTGGCATTCATTACCAAGAGGTTACAAGCATGTCAAATAAGGTATGGATCTTGTTATCAGCTGTTTTAGGTCAGCAGAGATCTACGAACAATTTTGAAATCAGGAGGGAAGCAACTGATTACTCGCAACAATGAGTTCCCATGGCTGACCAGATTACACAGTTAATGAGTTGGCTGAATACAAACGTACAAAGTTAAAGTGTAAACCAAATATGATACACTATAGGAAAGAGAAAAAGCTTCACATTTTGCTGCTCTGAAAAAAATAATAGATTTCAAACATTGAGTTAGAGTCATTTAATTGGCAGACAGCAATACCAATTACATAACAATGACTTAAACCCAAAATGGGAAGATCCAAAAGCTCAAAGCTGCACAGACTATTTCAGAATATCTACAAAATAAAAAGCATATCTGTTAAACTGACTTCTCCTTACATTTCATTTATATCCATAAAGCCGGGGGACAAGTAGGTAGATTAGGAAGACAATATTTGATGGCAAATACAAACCTTGAAGGAAAAGCATAGCAGGGAAAAATACTACTCCCCACCGTACCCCCCCCCCACCCCCGCCCGCCCAAAGAGGACCTTATCTTGAGGCTTCTAAACACATGATGTCCCCTTTGTTGAGGGATGCACTCAACTGAGTGGACTGCCCTGCAACCTAAAGATGTGTACCAATTGGTGCTCGCTGGGGACAGAAATGGTAGCAACAGCATTGGTCAATGGTTACCAGTTCTCACACAACTACAGTCTTGTCCTGTGAGCAGGGGATTTAAATCCCAACATGTCCATTAGAATCATCTTCTACCCTTTCTCCATCCTGTTGAGGCATTTTAGCTTCCTTTGTCATATTGGAGGTGGCCCTTCTCTTCTTACCTAGTGGCAATCCAAGAAAGTTGAGTATCTGGTGTTCCGATGAAGGTTTACCACCTGATACATTAACCTTTCTCCTCCCATTGCTGATCAACTTGCTGTATATTTCTAATATTGAACTGCCCTGGCATAACTTTGTATTATTAAGGCACAGACACCTCCCTGACACTATGGCACTACCGTACATTTGGGTGACTGCAAGCACATATGGAAAATAAATAATAATATTCCTATTAAAGTTAAGAGAGACAACTAAATGCAAGGATGAGTGTAATAATAATGCCACAAAGGCACTTCTACTGGCTTCTTTAGAAGGATTATTGACAGGTTCAGGGAACTGGTTATCTGCACTGTAGGAATGTTTCTTCTTGTATCCAGCACAAGCTACAGTATACTGAAAAGTTGTTATCCCTTTGCTTGGAATAAAAAAATCACAACGTATATGAGAAAGAAACCGAAGAAAGCATGTTGGCCAGAATCACTGCAGAGGATTCTCTCTGTGATAAATACTTAACCTCTGCTTAAACTCCACCCCCGTCCCCGTTCTCTTTATTCCCCCTTGTTAGCACAGCTAAAATCTGGATCACTTGCCTGTGTGGGGAATCCGGGCATCAAACTGCATCAGTTTGCTGAAAATTTAACTGACTGAGTTATTGGACATTTGTGTCTCTCAAATCAGCTGGAGTGACTGGGTACACTTGCTCAAAATTTGACAGGAATATGGAATATACTCCATGTATATTGTGTACTAATTTAAATTTAATACTTGTAACATATAACTAAGGAATAAGGGTTTTGTATCTCCAAAGACCCATTATATCATTGCTATGGCATTTCCTCCCACCTCTCATACTGCAGCAATCCCATTTCCTGGTGAGTTCAGTAATTATTCTTCGCATGTTAGCACAAGGAACTGAGAAATGGATTGCTTGGTCACTAGAAACAGCAAAACATGATTATGCACCTCTTAAACCCAGGAATAAAATTAATCAGCTCCAAATTAATTGGCTGCCATTCCTCGTTTATTTGAATTGCAGAAAGGCACATGAAGCAGCTAGGAGGGAATAAAATGGTCCCTTTGACTGATTCCATGAGGTGGATTTTGTACTTTTTTTTTGGCTCTGGTCTATAATTTACAGATTGATGTCAGTAAGACTGTACTTACCCTAAAATCCAAGAATCTTGTGTTGTGCAATATTTTGGCATTAGTTATCCTTGGATGCTCTGGCCTGCCTTTTCTATACAACCTTATTAAAACTTAAAAAGGTGTTACCTCAAATGATCATATCTGTGCTTAAGTGTAAACAGTAACTTTTAAGAGCATCTTGCTGTCAGTACTTGTTGCAAAAACTATGACTATCATTTTATTTGACTTCTTTTTGCAATAAATACCTTAGTTTAAATTGCGTAACACACACACAAACATTCCTGATGAATGTTGACATCACTTCCTCCCGGCATCATCTGACCGTGTAGGAACTGTGCCCCAGAAATTGCCTGAAGGGTGCCTCCAAGATTCGTAGGGGAAATGCCCTGTAAATTGCCTGACATGTACTCTCAAAATGAAGTTCAGCTTAAAGTAGCCACACAATATGGAGTTCAGCTGAACTGAATGCCCGGAAGTAGCTGAGAAGCAAAGCTAATTCAAAGAACAAGGCTTTTAAGCTAAATGCCATACATGCTTCTAAGCTAATGACGCCATAAAGGTTTCTAAGTTAAAAGCCACAAAGGCTTGTGTTGTTGAACAAGACATTCTTTGCTAGTGTTAGAAAGCCATTTGGAAAACCAGGCCTGAGAAATAACTCTTATGGGATGACATAAACATGTTGGGGGTTAATTTTGATAACCCCCGAATCTGGGCGCGGGGGTCGCAATGTTCAATTAACCCACACCCGGTTGTTCCGATGCAGGCAGCACGTGAGATTCATGCTGCCTGTTCACTTACCTGATTCTAGCGCGAGCAGCCAGGCCTAGCTGCGTTGTTCAGTAACTTCTCACCAGCAGGGGGACCAATATCGCATGAGTGGCTCATACCTCTTAAAGGCAGCCTGCACCTCTGATGTGCAAAAAATAAGATACGGGACCGCACTGAGTCTGAACGGAGATCAGACATCGCACATGTAAAACACAGATGCAGGTCCCGTCCCTAAGTTTACAAACTGATGAGTTATGTTACAACATTTATTAAAGGTTGCGCACTACTAAATCCCACATCCTCCAATCTGCATGCCAGACCTCACCAATTTGCCGATCTGAGTTTGTGCCAGGCTTGCGAGAGAGTGTGCACCAAGGTTCTCTGATGATGCACTAGAGGCCTTGGTGCAAGAGGTGGAAAAAAGGAGGGGCATCCTATATTCGCAGGGGGGCAAGAGGCCCTCTGGACATATGCTCAAGAGGCAGTAGGGGACAAAGTCAAAGCCAGACGCATAGCACCACGAACATGGATGCAGTGCAGGAAGAAGTTCAATGCTTTGACACAAGTGGTCAAGGCGAGTGAGGTCAGCTGTCAAGTGGCACCTCCTACCAACTGCACCACTAGCCGCATCCACTGCTCCACACACTACACCCCCCTTCACCCACCTACCAACGAACTCTTTCAATCAGTACTCAACTCTCCCAATCAGATGTTTCCTCTCATCTTCACACATTACCACTGCTGCAAGCCGCACACCCACAACTCACACACACTGGCAGCTATTCAACCATGACAGGCACATCACCCAAACATCCTGTAGGACACTCATCGACACACATCCCACTTTATTGCAGGAGAAGGTGGCATGTATCAGGAGGCAGCAAGTGGCAATGGCATTTAGCCCCTTGAGCCTGTTCCGCCATTCAGTGAGATTATGGTTGGTCTGTGACCTAACTCCATATACCCGCCTTAACCAAAGACATTAAAGGATAAGGGGCTAATAAAAATCTATCAATCTCAGATTTAAAATTCACAATTGAGCTAGCATCAACTGCCGTTTGCAGAAGAGCGTTCCAAACTTCTACCACCCTTTGCCTGTAGAAGCATTTCCTAACTTCACTCCTGCAAGTCCTGGCTCTAAATTTTAGGTTATATCCCCTAGTCCTAGTTTTCAAGTATAGGAGGCCTCCAAAAACAGGTATAAATGCATCATCAGCCAGAAGCAATAATCCAGCAACTAACCTGTAAATCCTGCACCTTTAAATAGGTCCCTTTAAATAGCGCTGATGGGGGGTCCTCCAAACCATCTAAGGCACGTTCAGCTGTTTGTGGTTAAGACAGTGCATTGGCTGGAGCGTTGAGTGCCAAAATGGCATTGATCCCTTTAAATCAGCGTTGCACACTGATCTAATGCATATTCTCCTTTACATGGTACCAGCGTTCGTTATCTGCGTGTGCATAAACGCCTTTACCAAGATGGCGTCCAGCGCACGCCACACTAGAAGCTTGCGCACGCATTCCAGGCGGCATTTTGGGACCTTAGAGGCCGCATGGCGCCTAATAAACGGGCGCTACATGGCCTAATTTATAGCCCATTATGCCCTAACTGGTCCTGTATGGCATAAACCCATGGAATGACACCCAGTGAGACATAAAAAGGTCACATTTCCTCACATTTTTATGGGACGCCTTGAACAGGAAAAGATGGATGCATAAGGGGGAGGGGTGGTAAAACAGAGATACAGAATCACAAGCTATACATGCTTCACTAACTTGAGATTTCCCGGGAAACTTATTACCTGTTAGAAATGATTGACAGCAAAAGGGGTGTCACTCAGATTGGTCAACTGAATGTAAGAAGCTTCTCTTCGAAATTAAGCTATAGTAGCTATAGTAGTCTGTAGTCAGAAGCAGAGGCATCTCCTCTTTGCCCTTGTTAGATTTTCTTAGATTCTCATAGCTTCTCTTTGTAGTTAGAAGAAGATTCTCTTTGCTTTTCATCAGAGATTTTTGGACTCTAAGGGAATCAAGGGATATGGGGATCGGGCGGGAAAGTGGAGTTGAGGTCAAAGATCAGCCATGATCTTATTGAATGGCGGAGCAGGCTCAAGGGGCCGTAAGGCCTACTCCTGCTCCTATTTCTTATGTTCTTTCTTTCTTCTAAGTAATCTTTACCTAACAGGTGTAAAAAGGTACCCATACAAGTTCAAAGCACTTTCAGGACTGAGGGTCAGAAGTTAAAGAAGTCAGGTATATGGCTACACCAGTCAGCTGCAGGCAGAAATAAGCTCGTCACTTAACTGTACAAGTGTCTGAGATCAGCGTAAGTGAGAGAAAAGTCAGCAGGCTAATATCGAGGATCGGCTCAGCTGGAACTGAGGATCCCACATGGAACAGATAACCCGGCCATCAAAGGGGCTCATCGGCTCAACGCTCCAGAATCTAACGCCTGCATCCCAGAGAAGGAAGGAGGTCGACTCAACCATGTCGCTCATAAGGACGAGATTGTATAAGCTAGATATAACATTTAGATATTAATCTATCCAATAGACTGGCTATCTGACGCTGTTAACGTATCAACTAACTAGAGGTCTAAACATAGGGTAACGTCAGCAATTTGTAATAGTCTCAGACACAGATCTCAATTATATAATTTGATAGTCGGCGACTCTGTTAGTGCTGAATCACGGTGAATTGCCTTTGCAACCTCTGTTAGGCATTTCGTTAAATAACTCTGTCCATTAATGATTTGTTATTCAAACTGCTAGATGGCCTGACTACATCTATTAATTGCTCATATACTCAATGTTTAATTTAAGTTGTGCTTTTGTAGTCAATAAACATTCGATAGTGCATGACCTATTCTCTGACCTCTTTAATGACAAGGTAAAACAGGGTTAGATTCATTTACTCAGTAGCTTGTGGATATCCAAATCAAGAGTTGGTGAAATAAACTCAAATTCGACTGGTTAATGCAAGACTGCTTGGACATCATTTGCTCCTAGACCTAAAATGGGACATTAAACCCCAGACAGTTCCTAAGTGAGGAGTTAAGTGAGGGTTTGTCTGGTTCCTTGACATATATTTGTCAGGATACCGAAATCCAGTGCTCTTACATCCATTTCACCCCATGAGTATCCAATTATTTATCATTGCATGCTGCACTTTCCACAGAGATAACAGAAACCAGAGTATGAAAGTGAACATAATGGGACCCTGTCAGAAGCAGTATTAATGTAACTAGCTGGCCAAACATCACAGTGAACGTCAACCTGCTACATACTGATAAAAACAGTAGGGTGGCTGATTAAAATTTGTCAGTCAATCATCTACAGTATGCATTCTCGCTTCTTAATAAGACTTGTCCAGGCATCTATCCCAGGAAACTAATCCCAACGTCAGCAGATGTTACTGGAGAGAGCAATACTTGTCTGAACGTGCATTATAGCTGAATTTCATAGGCTTCATTTAAAAGAAAATGAATTATCACTTTTTTTGCAAAAGGTTTCCTCACACTAGGCACCATTCCTGATGATTTCCTAGCAAATAGGAACATAGGAACAGGAGTAGGCCATTCAGCCCCACGAGCCTGTTCCGCCATTCAATTAGATCGCGGCTGATCTGTATCATAACTCCATCTACCCGCCTTGGTTCCGTATCCCTTAATACCCTTACCTAACAAAAATCTATCGATCTCAGTTTTGAAATTTTCAATTGACCCCCAGCCTCAACAGCTTTTTGGGGAAGAGTATTCCAGATTATCACTACCACTTGTGTGAAGAAGTGCTTCCTGACATAATCGATGGTGGAAATGAGAAGACGCTGGTTTCTGCCTCCTGGGTGTTACATTTCGAATCAAATTTTTCATTAACTATGCTGGCGATGTGAAAACATTACTGGCACATTATAACCTATTACAAGCCTACGGCGGGAATCACATCAGCTGAACATGTTAGACCACCATCACAGAGACAAACCTGTTGGAACGGCCTGGCCTGGGCCTGCTGCCGGAGGAGGCGTTGCTGTTGCTGCTGCTGCAAGAGCTTCATCTGCAGCAGCTGTTGCTGGGGAGAGATGGAGGGCATGGAGGGGGGCTGCATCATGGAGCCAGAGCGACGCTGCAACATGTTAGTGAGGGCCTGCTTGGTGTTTGTTGGTGTGAACTGACCTGTCGGATCCAACCTGGGTCCACCTGAAAACAGAAAAGTAAACCATCATTTGACCTTTCTGTTGCCTCAAACACTACGATTTCCTCATGGATTCTCTCTCACGCTCCCTTCAATGAGGATGGCATTCCCTTCTCTGAGGATTCCTGAACCACCCGGTTTTAAGTGTTGCTTCCAGAGGCAGTAACGCCAGGACTGGAAAATGTGAAGGCTGCTGATTGAGAGGCTGAATGGTCTACTCCTGTTCCTAGCATAGACGCATTCCTGTTTATAGCATAGATGCATTTAAGGATAGTACAGATGCATTTAAGGGGAAGCTAGTTAAGCACATGAGGGAGAAAGGAATATAAGGACATGCTGATGGGGTTAAATGAAGAAGGGTGGGAGGAGGCTCATGTGGAGCATAAACGCCGGCAAAGACCTGTTGCGCGGAATGGTTGGTTTTCTCTCTCAACTACTATCTTTTAAATGACCAGTTTTTATAGCCTCCACTACACTACCCTGGAATTGATTCCAAACATTGATCAATTTTTGAGTGAAATGGAACTTTCTGACATTGGTCTTCAGCAGTTTGAACCTGTGCCTCCTTGTTCCACTCACATGGAATACCTGGAATTAGTGTAGTGGTTATGTTACTGCACCAGTATTCCAGAGGCTGGACTAATAATCCAGAGAATGAGGGTTCAAATCCCATCATGGTAGTTTGAGAAATTGAATTCAGTCTAAAAAAAAATCTGGAAATAAAAAGCTGGTATCAGCGAAAGTTTTTTTAAAAATTCGTTCATGGGATGTGGGTGTTGCTGCCGAGGCCAGCATTTATTGCCCATCCCTAATTGCCCTAGAGAAGGTGGTGGTGAGCCGCCTTCTTGAACCACTGCAGTCCGTGGGCATGGTGATCATGAAGCTATCGGATTGTCGTAAAAACCCAACTGATTCACTAATGCCCTTTAGGGAAGGAAACCTGCTGTCTTTACCTGGTCTGGCCTCTATGTGACTCCCGTTGGCTCTTAACTGCCCTCTGAAGAGGCCTAGCAAGTCACTCAGTAGTATCAAATCCGGGCAATAAATGCTGGCCTTGCTAGTGATGCCCACATCCCAAGAATGAATAAAGAAAAAAATTACCTTTTCTATACCATTTACTATCTACATCTATAACATCCCATCTCAGTCGCCTCCTTTCAAGACCAAAGAGCTCAAATCTCTGCAATCTTTCTTTATCCTTCACATATAGGCCTAGCACTGACCTGGCTTCGCACAAACTTGAACTGACACTTCATCTAAATCCCCCCTCACAAAGGTCTAATGTCTACTTGCTAAGCTCCATGCCCACTGATTAAGAGAGTGAGAGAGAGAAAAAGCACGACAGAGAGAGAGAGAGAGAAGGAACCTCGTGCACAGAGAGGAGAGAGGAATGAGAACATGAAACTTCTTTACCGAAAGAGTGGTAAGAATGTGGAAAGCACTACCACAGGGTTACGTAATTGAGGCGAATAGCATAAATGTATTTAAGGGGAAGCTAGATAAACACGAGGGCGAAAGGAATAGAAGGGTATGCAATTGGGGTTAGATGAATTAGGGAGGGAAGAGGCTCGTGTAATGCATAAATGCCGGCATAGACCTGTTGGGCCAAATGGCCTGTTTCTGTGCTGTGGACTCGATGTAACTAGATGAATTCCTGATGCATTGTGTCACAAGTGGCAGGACACCAACACAGTAACATTTTGTTACCAGCAGGGGAGGATTGTGTACTTAATATTCCTGGCTACAAGCTAGTCAGGAAAGATAGTGAAGGAAAGAAAGGAGGGGGGGGCTGGCAGTATTGATCAAAGAAACTATTATAGCACTGGAAAGGGATGATGTAGTTGAAGGTTCAAAGACAGAATCTATTTGGTTAGAATTAAGGAACAACAGAGGAGCTTTTACGCTACTGGGTGTATACTGGAGGCCACCAAATCGTGGGAAGGAAATAGAGGGGCAAATTTGCAGGAAAATTACAGAAAAATGCAAGAACTATAGAGTAGTGATAATGGGGGACTTCAATCATCCAAATATATACTGGAACAGTAATAGTTTAAAAAGAGGGGGAAGAATTCCTGAAATGTGTACAAGAGAACTTTATGGAACAGTGTGTTTCCGTCACAACCAGGAAGGAAACAGTGCTGGATCTAGTTCTGGGGAATGAAGTGGGGCAGGTGGAGCATGTTTCAGTGGGGGAGCATGTGAGACAAGTGATCATAATATCATTAGGTTGAGAATAGTAATGGAAAAGGACATGGAACAATCAAATGTGAAAATACTTAACTGGAGGAGGGCTAATTTCAGTGAGTTAAAAAGGGATCTTGCCCAGGTGAATTCGAACCAAAAATTGTTAGGCAAAGCAGTACTTGAACAATGGGATGCCTTTGAGGAGGAGTTAGTTCTGGTGCAGAGTAGACACATTCCTACAAGGGGGAAAGGAAGGGCATCCAAAGCTAGAGCTCCCTGAATGACTAAAGATATGGAGATTAAAATGAAACAGAGAAAGGAGACTTATAATGAATGTAAGGTTCATAATATACTAGAGAAGAAGGCTGAATACAGAAAATACAGAGGAGATCTAAAAAAGGGAATCAAAGGGGCAAAGAGAGAGTATAAGAATAGATTAGTGGCCAACATAAAAGGGAACTCAAAAGTCTTTCATAAACATATAAATCGTAAAAGGGTAGTCAAAGGAAGAGAGGGGACCGATTAGGGACAAAAAAGGGAGATCCTCTTGTGGAGGCAGAGGGCATGGCTGAGGTACTAAATGAATACTTTGCATCCGTCTTCACTAGAGAAGAAGATGCTGCCATAATAGCAGTAAAGGAGGGGATAGTAGCGATATTGGATAGGATAAAAATCGATAGAGGAGATACTTGAAAGGTTGGCAGTACTCAAAGAAGAAAAGTCACCCAGCCCAGGCAGGATGCATTGTAGGTTACTGAGGGAAGTAAGGGTGGAAATTGCGGAGACTGGCCACAATTTTCCAGTCCTCCTTAGATACGGGGAGGGTGCTGGAGGACTGCGAAAAAGAAGGGAGGGTTAAACCTTGCAATTACAGGCCAGTCAGCCTAACATTGGTGGTGGGGAAACTTTGAGAGATAATAATCCAGGACAAAATTAATTGGCACTTGGAAAAGTATGGGCTAATAAATGAAATTCAGCACAGATTTGTTAAAGGAAAATCATGTTTGACTAATTTAGTTGAGTTCTTTGATGAAGTAACGGAGGGGGTTGATGAGTGTAGTGCGGTTGATGTGTGTCTGGACTTCAAAAGGCATTTGATAAAGTACCACATTACAGACTTGTTAGCAAAATTAAAGCCCATGGGATTAAAGGGACAGTGGCAGAATGATTACAGAATTGGCTAAGAGACAGAAAGCAGAGAGTAGTGGTGAACGGTTGTTTTTCAGACTGGAGTGGTGCTCCCCAGGGGTCAGTATTAGGACCACTGCTCTTTTTGATATATATTAATGACCTGGACTTGGGTATACAGAGTATAATTTCAAAGTTTGCAGATGACACAAAACTCAGAAATGTATTAAACAATGTAGAGGATAGTAACAGACTTCAGGAGGACTTAGTCAGACTGGTGAAATGGGCAGACACATGGCAGATGAAATATAACGCAGTGAAGTGTGAAATGATGCATTTGGGTAGGAAGAATGAGGAGAGGCAATATAAACTAAATGGTACAATTTTAAAGAGGGTGCACATACACAAATCTTTGAAGATGGCAGGACAAGTTGAGAAGGTTGTTAAAAAGCATATAGGATCATGGGCTTTAGTAATAGAGGCTCAGAGTACAAATGCAAGGACATTATGCTAAACCTTTATAAAACACTGGTTAGGCCTCGGCTGGAGTATTGTGTTCAATTCTGGGTACCACACTTGAGGGAGGATGTCAAGGCCTTAGAGAGGGTGCAGAAGAAATTTACTAGAATGGTACCAGGGATGAAGGACTTCAGTTATGTTAAAAGATTATTGCTCAAGATAAAGAATCACTGGATTGGGGGTAATATTCTGGCATGGGTGGAGGATTGGTTATCTAACAGGAAGCAGAGAGTTGGGATAAATGGTTCATTCTCGGACTGGCAACCAGTAGCCAGTGGTGTTCCGCAGGGGTCGGTGCTGGGTCCCCAACTCTTTACAATCTATATTAACGATTTGGAGGAGGGGACCGAGTGTAACATATCAAAGTGTGCAGATGATACAAAGATGGGAGGGAAACTGGAGAGTGAGGAGGACATAAAAAACCTACAGGGGGATATAGACAGGCTGGGTGAGTGGGCGGAGATTTGGCAGATGCAATACAATATTGGAAAACGTGAGGTTATGCGCTTTGGCAGGAAAAATCAGAAAGCAAGTTATTATCTTAATGGCGAGAAACTGGAAAGTATTGCAGTACAAAGGGATCTGGGGGTCCTCGTGCAAGAAAATCAAAAAGTTAGTATGCAGGTGCAGCAGGTGATCAAGAAGGCCAATGGAATGTTGGCTTTTATTGCTAGGGAGATAGAATATAAAAACAGGGAGGTATTGCTGCAGTTATATAAGGTATTGGTGAGACCGCACCTGGAATACTGCATACAGTTTTGGTCTCCATACTTAAGATAAGACATACTTGCTCTCGAGGCAGTACAAAGAAGGTTCACTCGGTTAATCCCGGGGATGAGGGGGCGGACATATGAGGAGAGGTTGAGTAGATTGGGACTCTACTCATTGGAGTTCAGAAAAATGAGAGGCGATCTTATTGAAACATATAAGATTGTGAAGGGGCTTGATCGGGTGGATGCGGTAAGGATGTTCCCAAGGATGGGTGGAACTAGAACTAGGGGGCATAATCTTAGAATAAGGGGCTGCTCTTTCAAAACTGAGATGAGGAGAAACTTCTTCACTCAGAGGGTGGTAGGTCTGTGGAATTTGCTGCCCCAGGAAGCTGTGGAAGCTACATCATTAAATAAATTTAAAACAGAAATAGACAGTTTCCTAGAAGTAAAGGGAATTAGGGGTTACGGGGAGCGGGCAGGAAATTGGACATGAATTTAGATTTGAGGTTAGGATCAGATCAGCCATGATCTTATTGAATGGCGGAGCAGGCTCGAGGGGTCGATTGGCCTACTCCTGCTCCTATTTCTTATGTTCTTATGTAAGCTGGGATTGTTCTCCTTAGAACAGAGAAGGTTAAGGGGAGATTTAATAGAGATGTTCAAAATTATGAATGGTTTTGATAGAGTAAATACGGATAAACTGTTTCCAGTGGCAGAACAGTCGGTAACCAGGGGACACAGATTTAAGGTGATCGGCAAAAGAACCAGAGGCGACATGAGGAAATATTTTTTTACGCATTGAGCTGTAATGATCTGAAATGCCCTGCCTGAAAAGGTGGTGGAAGCAGATTCAGTAGTAACTTTCAAAAGGGAATTGGATAAATACTTGAAGGGAAAACATTTACAGGGCTATGGGGAAAGAGCAGGGAAGTGGGACTAATTGGATAGCTCTTTCAAAGAGCCGGCACAGGCATGAGGGGCCGAATGGCCTTCTCCTGTGCTGTACCTACTATGATGAAAAGAGGGTTGTTCGGATGACCAAATTGTCACTTTTACAACAGTAAAATTTCACATAGCCACTGTATTCGCAACAGCTGTTTTCATTTAATTTGTAACCAGCAAGACCTTTACACCAGGAATAGTCTTTCAGCAACTATGCAGATTCCAACCACTCATCAACCTCCGTGTCTCTGTATTTACAATATTACACAGAATTTACAACACAGAAACAGGTCATTCGGCCCAAATGATCTGTGCCGGTGTTTATGCTCCACACGAGCCTCCTCCCAACCGGCCAGCATATCCTTCTATTCCTTTCTTCCTCGTGTTTATCTAGCTTCCCTTAAATGCATCTATGCTATTTGCCTCAACTACTCCATGCAGGAGCGAGTTCCACATTCTAACCACTCTCTGGATAAAGAAGTTTCTCCTGAATTTCTTTTTGGATTTATTAGCGACTATCATATATTTATGGCCCTTAGTTTTGGTCACCCCCACAAATGGAAACATCTTCTCTATGTCTACCCTAGCAAACCCCTTCCCAATTGTAAAGACCACTATTAGGTCACCCCCTCAGCATTCTCTTTTCTACCACTTTACCTGGAGGAAGTGGTTGATTCTGAAAATAGAACCCTGTCTGCTGCGGCTGGCCCATGAGGTTGTAGCCCCACGAAGGCGCTGCCTGAGGATGGTGCATTATCTGTGAGGACATTGGCGTGTAATTTGGAGGCACTCTATAAGCATTGTTTTGTTGATAGTCCTGTAACACAAAGAGACTGGCATTATTGAGAGTATTTGTTGACAAGGTGACACAGCACACCGATGTTGCTAAGCGTTGTTCTATAAAATGGGTAGACATGGATTTGTCCTTACAACACCCAGCAAATTCTTGCTCTGAGTTTTTTTCCCACGATTTTCAATGCTCCACCGTTATGTATGAAGGGAGGCTGGGAGACACCAGGTAACGACAGACCGGTCAGTTTAACATCAATTGTGAGCAAGTATGTGCTGATGAAAGAGGCGCAGCATGGATTTGTGAGGGGTAGGTCACGTCTGACTAATCTGGTTGAATTTTTTTTTTAAAAAGGTCATTAACTTGGTGGACAGGGGAATGCCTATGGATGTTGACTATATAGATTTCCAGAAGACATTTAATAAGGTTCCAGACAAGAGATTATTGGCAAAAATAAAAGTGCACGGAATTGGAGGTAACTTCATGACATGGGTTGATAATTGATTGGGAGGTAGGAGGCACAGAGTAGGGATAAAGGGAATGAATTCCGATTGGTGGGATGTGACAAGTGGCCTTCCCCAGGTTTCTGTACTGGGGCCTCAGCTTTTCACCATGTATATCAATGACTTGGATGAAGGAATAGAGAGTTATATATCACAGTTTGTAGATGGCACTGTTAAGAGGCACAATAAGTTGGGTAGATGGGAACAGGAAGTTACAAAGGGGCAGAGGTAAAGTGAGTGGGAAAAATTGTGGCAGATAAGAGTTCAATGTGGGGAAGTGTGATGTCATTCACATTGGATCCAAGAAAGACAAATCAGAATATTTTCTTAATGGCGAGAAACTAGGAACTGTGGAGGAGCAAAGGGATTTGGTACACAAGTCAATAAAGCTAGTGCACAGGTGCAAAAAGTAATCAAAAAGGCTATTGGAAGGTTGGCCTTTATCTCAAGGAGGCTGGAATACAAAGGAGAGGAAGTTATATTTCAGTTCTACAGAGCCTTGGTCAGACCCATCTGGAATACTATGTTCAGTTTTGGGCACTGCACCTCAGGAAGGATATATTGGTCTTGGAGAGGGCACAGCACAGATTCACCGGAATGATACAAAGGCTTGAAGACTCAAGTGATGAGGACAGGTTGCATAAACTTAGCCTGCATTCCCTTGAGTTTAGAAGGCTGGGGGTGATTTTATTGAAGTGTCTAAAATGATTTTTTAAAAATTGATAGGTCCATACAAAGAAGCTATTTACTCTAGTAGGGGAATCCAGAACAAGAGAGCACAATCTTAAAATTAGAGCTAGGCCATTCAGGGGTGAAAACAGGATGGATTTTTTCACACAAAAGGGCAGCGGAAATCTGGAATTCTCTCGCCCAAAAGGCTGTGGCTACTGGATCAAGATAGATCAACAGATTTTTTTTTAAGATTAATGGTTCGCTTTGCTTTATCTCAATTACAACCTAAGCACAGACAGAAAGGAAAGTGTACGGGATTGACAACTTGGAACAAGACGGTCCTTACTTCTGTTTTTGATGCTAAAGATTTTGGCTTCCTTTTCCTGTTCTTGGTTTTTTTCTCCTCCTCCTGAGTGTTTTTGTTCTGATCGGCGATTTCAATTGGCTTCTTCTCCGAATCCAGAGACACCGGTGTGGGTGGCTCCTCTTCATCCTCTGGAGGGAGTGGTAAAGGCTCCAGGTAGTAGCTTCTTGGTTTTGGCTTAGGATGCGTGTGATACAAGAGAAGATGATGTTGATCTTCATACTTGATAACCTTCCGATCCACGCGCACTGTACCAAACCAGGCCCAGGAAAGTGGAGCCGGATTCTTATGTCCCTCAAATAAATCCCAAGGGTTGACCTTCTGTTTTGTAGACACCTGGAGACCCTAGAGCATAGAGCATGGATTGCCATTTAGATTAAAACATGAAGCAGCAGCAGTCAAAATATAACAGTACAATACTTACCTGGGCAGAGTGAATATTCGGACATCAGAAATGTTTAAAGTGAAAAAATGCTCTGGAATGGTAGGATACAGATTTGTGATTACAGTTACCAACATGTGGAGTCCTATTCTGTACAGTGACTGATAGGTCCTTATCCACAAAATTCCTCCCTGGACCATCAAGGAGAGACACCTATCCACAGAGTTTCCCAACGTACCATCAGTGATAAAGAGATATACCCGTAGTGCCTCAGCAGGTTTATCCATTGACCCACACATGCCAGGAAAGTCGGAGATTCAATCTCTGCCGATGATAAGTTCGCTGATGGCAGCGTGGGTGCTACAATTAGCCAGCGTGTCCCTGGCCTGAAGAGTGAAAGATCAACCAGGCCCGCTGATCACAATGCAGGAGAAAGGCTAGGAATTGGAAGTAGATGGATAGTGCTTTTAGAGAGCTAGCGCAGGTGTGGTGAGCTGAACAGACTCCTTGTGTGCTATGCAATTCTTCTGGAATTGCATGTGTGGACCTTCAGGTAAGGGCAGAGTGATTGTGATACCCCTCACAGCCGAATAACCCCCCCCAGCACCCACTATCAAGACTCAAACATGAGTGAGGTACTGGAGGGCATCTGACGCCCATGTACCTCTGGCAAAGAATCGACACCTTCAGGAGATGAGAGGAGAAAAATTGAGATAAGATTCTATATAGAACTAAAACTTGAATTTATATCGTGCCTTTCACGACCTCAGGATGTCCCAAAGCGCTTTACAGCCAAATGAAGTACTTTTTGAAATGTAGTCACTGTTTTAATGTAGGAAACGTGGCAGCCAATTTGCACACAACAAGCCCCCACAAACATCAATGTGATAATGACCAATCTGTTCTAGTGGTGTTGGTTGAGGGATAAATGGTTGGCCAAGACACGAGGCAGAACTTCCCTGCTCTTCAGAAAACTGTACGTATAAGACAGCTTTCAGAGCAGAGATCTCATTGAATCGGTAACGTCCCTTATAAGACGTGAGAAATAATGGCATAAACTTGGATCAAGCTCACTGCTTTTCTCTCGTCACACAATACCTGCCTGTTTTTTGTCTATGGAATCGAAGCCCGCAATTTTGTTGCCTTTAGTGTCAATCAAAGATCCCATTGGCTCACAGGTAATGACATCACAGGTTTGCTTTGGTAATGGGAGCAGCTGACGTACTTTGTCGATGCTTTCTGAATGTTTATCACCAAGTTCTTTCTGGCAGAAAAAAGGAAAATAAAGAAAATCATATTAGACGACATAACGTGTTGCCTGAGACCTGTTGTAAAAGATGCATCACGTAGCTTTAACTGAGAAGTGGTGACTGGCTTACATTCCCCCAAACTGTTGCTGTTCTCAATGGAGACTTTCATAGCAATGAAAGTTCAAAAATTATCTTGATCTGCACATCAGATCATGCCCAGCTCAAATTTATGGGATGAATGGCCATAAGGAGATAGATGGTATGATCTGCATCTTACTTATGGTGGGAACGAGCTCTCGGGTGGTGTTGAGAAGATGTCTCATTTCAGGATTTCTGACTGTGCCAGCACACAGATGTAACGTAACTTCTGAGGTAGACTTAGCTCTTAAGAGATAAATTTACAGGACAGCAGGGCTGGGAAATGTAACTTAGGGTTCAAACATGGCATCTGAAACCAGCATGCTGAAGACGATGAAGGATAGTTTTTAACATTCTGGTAATCGTTCATGTTCTTTGCTACCGCGGCAGCTCTATTCATCTGAACTCAGCAGGCATCATCGTCAATTTATGCTCGTGGTTGCGTCTTTGGTTGGGGGAGGTAGTCCGTTGGACTGACAGCTGACAATGGAGTCAGGCTGGCTGGGGGAGAAAAACACCAGATTGCAGGGAGAGAAGGATCTGCCCTGGGCTGAAGGTCAAAATGCAGGGGTTCAGACTCCTAATGCTAGTAATTATAAAGAAATTAGATAATTCTGAAAATACGAAAAAGACAGTCCACCAATATGTAGCAGCGTGGCACGTTCGTTATTTTACTTAAGTACTGGAAGTGAAGTGAAATCGAGTGAAATAAATGAGTTTTGATTATAACTGTTTCTCTGTATGTTCACCTTTTGTCAAATAAAGCAGCTTATCAATTCATATTAGGCCTAATTTCCTCAAGTTTTCTTGATATGCCTTGAGAGATTGAAGAAGTATACAGGCAAAAGTATGAATTTAGATCTTCAGGGAGTACCATAGTCACACCTGCCGGTTATGCTATCATGCAAGTAGATATAGGGCAGAGTGAGTCAACTCCCATAAAGGTAAGATGCTCAGATTGCTTGCAGGAGCGACTGACACCACTGAATGGTATCTTGTTTATGCAAAGAGGAGCCGACAGCTACAGTCCTCAAATAATGGACAATAGTCCCTGAACCATTTTATATGGCCATATATGAATTTGGGGCGCTAGATGGTGGGAGCACAGGCACGTCAGTCAATCTTCCTCCCGTCCGCACTGCTCTTTTGGTTCTTGCTGCTCAATCATGGCTCCCTTCAGCCCATGAGCTGATGCGAGCAATGAATGAGAGTGTTAACAGTCAGAAGTGAACCAGCTCTCTGGGTGGGAGAAAAGATTCTCATCACTGCTATCAAATTTATAGAAGTGAAAAGAATGTAATTGTTGAAATAACAACACTCTTCACAGTTATGTCCTTGGTAAGATGCACACTTGAGGTAAGATGCAACTTGGCTGAATATAATTAGTGACCCCCTGATCTACACAATACATTTTTGTAAACCACATGAACAAACAGGAGTTTTTCTCTCATATATATATATATATATATATATCTCAGAGGAAAGTTTTTTTTAAAAAATACTGACTTGAGGCAGTGCAGTTCTGCACTGGAAATATGTAGGACAGAACAGGACTAACAACTGCACACCCACAATTCTGCAAAACGTGTATTCTCAGTTCTCAAATAGGATGTCAGAAGGCGTTAAGTCGAGAATAGGGAGGGCAATTTCAGGGAGTGAGTCCTTCCAGAACCTAGTTACAGACAAGGCATTGGCAGCAACCTAGCAGTAACTCCACTAAATGCTCTCTCAGCTGGAGAAGAGTATGTTATGGAGGAAAGAGGAAATGGTACGCTTATTTCAAAATGTCCTATTTCCATTACTCAACTGTTCACAATTTGCAACTGAACAAAAGTTAAAAGTTCATGAAGCACATTAGAAACTACTGGTGCACACATGGTTTTGTAGCTAGACAGACATCTGGGAGAATAATGCATGCACACTCAGACCGGCTATACTGAAATCATGTACCTTGGAGCAGTTTAATAATGCATTTAGTAAGAACCTATAAGTGCTGGGCAATAGTTTTCTAAAATTTCCCCTCTTTAATTTGGCCGGTGTAGTATTTTTTTTGTGCCAATTTTGAGTTTTGTTTGTGCTTAGAGAACTAGACTGAAACTGGCCAAATACATTTCACTCAGCACATTAGCAGCTGTTAGAGAAACAAGGTTTTGTACTGAATCTGTTTGGGTCGGATTCAAACCCCAGTTTTAGAATCAAAGGACAAAGTCCTAGCATAGATTTAAATGGTGGCACATTTTGCTGAGGATACATGCTGGTGGGTTTCATTACAGCCAATTCAATAGTCAACAGGTACACAAGGCTCGAATTCCTCAAAGCCAGCCAGAGCTAAAGTACGTATAAAATCGTAATACGATAAGCATGTGCCTGTCAGTACTTCATCATAAAATCTGATTACAGATGTATGTATCCCAGTTCAAAAACTTAAAAGCATTAATGAGCAGTTTCCTCTCCAAATTAAAAAACAAAAATGCTGGAAACACTCAGCAGATCAGGCAGCATCTGTGCAGAGAGAAACATAGGGTTAACGTTTCAATAACCTGATGAAAGGTCATTGACCTGAAATGTTAACCCTATATTTCTCTCTCCACAAATACTGCCTGACTTGCCAAGTGTTTCCGGCATTTTCTGTTTTTATTTTAGTTTTCCAACATCTGCAGTCTTTTGCATTTTTTCCCCTCTCTAAATTGTCGCTCAATTTATGTATCAAAAGATCACTAGTGAAGAAACTATTTGGCTCATCTTAGTACATCCATCCAGAAAGGCCCTATACTCCTTCCATTGCAGCATCTTATTTTTCCTTAAATGATTCCAGGTTTTTTTTTTACTTCCACTATGCCACTGGGGGGTCCATTCCATGAGTTGATCACTTTGGTGTGAAGAACTTTAGTATTGGTCCTACATTTGCTAGTTATTAGTTTGAACCTGTCTCCCCTTGATTTAGTTTGTAGCAACAGTCCACATTTACCGATTCTGTACAGTTTATCTTGTACCCTGTATCATTTCCTATCTTATGCATCTCTATAAGGTCACCTCAGAGTCGCTTCCTTTAAAGACTGAAAAGCCCAAGTTTCTCCAGCCTTTCCTCAGACCTCTGACACAAGAGATCAACCTCATGACTCTTCTCTGCACTGCCTCCAGCAGTTAAATGTCTCTTTTGTGTCCTAGTGAGCAGAACTGGACACAGTACTCATGTATAGTCTGACTAGTGCACTAACCACTGACTTGCATCCTACTGTTTTGAATATATAGTTCAGCATTCTATTGTCGATTTCTGCAATGCAGCACTTGGACATGTTTAGAACCCTCGATCTCTCTCAATTTCATCCTTAACTATTCTGACACCATTCATGACCATTTGACCATTTATTCTTCCTATGTTCAGTACTTATCCGTATTAGATTACATGTGACATTATTTTGTTCAACTCATCTCACCTCTCCTGAGCTGCCTCCTCAGAATCCAATGCCTCTCCTAACTGAATATCATCTGCAAATTTGACCAATTCGCATTGAGTTTCTGAACCATGTCATTGATGTAAAGTGGTCCCAATATTCATGCCTGAGATACTCCACTCAGTACTTCCTCCAATGTAGCATAACTGTCCTAACAAATCAAGAGCTCTGTGGTTTTAATTGCTTGAACTCCACCACTACCTCTGTGCTTGGGATTCCCCAAACTTTGGCTATTGCTTGCATGTGCTTAAGCTCGGTGGTGCTTAATAAGTGGGATGTGTTCCAACGACAAGAGGGTGTACACTCTTGTATCGAGCAATCAGAATCTCTATCTGTGCGGATTTCAAGGTAACTTGGTTTAGAAACTCTTAAGCCACGGTTATGGCTTGCCTCATGTGCTAGACACCCAGCCAACCAAAGTAACCAGGAAAATCCTTGCCATTTATTCCATTAAATGGAGTCATTTAAAAAGCAAACGCTAAGAGTACACATAACAACCCCTTTCTGGATGAATAAGACAAAATGTGTTGAATATCAGATATTGCAAAAAGATCTGGTATTCAACACATATTAGTTCATTCATCCAAAAAGATCCTGAGGTCACATAAGGAATTGTAAACAGATGCACCACAGAAAGCAATCTACTTACCACAGACCTCTTGCTGTGATTACCTTTTTGGGTGACATCATCAGAGATTACATAGAATTTATAGCACAGAAACAGGCCATTTGGCCCAACTGGTCAATGCCGGTGTTTATGCTCCACACGCACCTCCTCCCTCCCCTCTTCATCTCACCCTATCATAATATCCTTCTATTCCTTTCTCCCTCATGTACTTATCCAGCTTCCCCTTAAATGCATTTATGCTATTCGCCTCAACTACTCCTTGTGTTGGAAGTTTCATATACCAACCACTCTCTGGACAAAGAAATTTCTCCTGAATTCCTTATTGGATTTATTAGTGACTATCTTACATTTATGACCCCAAGTTTTGGACTCGTCACACATTGAAGCACCTTCTCTACGTCTATCAAACTCCTTCATAATTTGAAAGATCTTTATTGGGTCACCCCTCAGCCTTCTCTTTTCAAGAGAAAAGAGGCCCAGCCTGTTCAGTCTTTCCTGATAGTTATAATCTCTCAGTTCTGGAATCATCCTTGGAAATCTTCTCCAGTGCCTCGATATCCTTTTTGTAATATGGACACCAGAACTGTACATAGTACTCTTAAGTAAGGCCTAACAAAGGTTCTACACAAGTTTAACATGTTTGAATTAGTTTAGTTATTCAAGATTACTATCTGCACATAACGTTATCATTTTGCCCACATGTGTGTAGTAAGCTAATGTCAGACAGCACTTCTTTATAGCAATACAAGAAAGAAATAGATTGGATTATGTGCGGTCTGCAGAGGGAATAGATTTAGTGGGCTATTCTTGTTCCATTGTTTTACGTTCTATATTCTAATCTACCTATCATCCTGAAAGAGCAGCAACAAGGAAGGCCTTACATTTATAAAAAAAAATCTCTACTTAGCTGAGGAAGTTCGATGGAGAATTGAAGAAATGAATGGGAACATCTTTCATAGTTGCATACTCTCTCTCTCTCACACACGCACACCACATTCCAAAGGCTAGACCAGTACATTGAGACACCAACTTGCCTTATCATCAAGTGATCAGAATGCAGGTTATTCTCTTCTGCATTAAACTTGAGCCGTTTGCCACGTCCATCAGGAAGGACGCAGATATCAGTGGGGTGACGATCCCAGGCAGCGAAGGCTCTCAGGTTAAGGCCTCCCTGTACATGGACGACGTCACCGCCTCCTGCTCAGATCAGCAGTTGGTCCGCACACTGATGGGCATCTGTGACCATTTCGAGCTGGCCTCGGGGGCCAGAGTGAACCGAAGTAAGAGTGAGGCCATGTTCTTTGGCAGCTGGGAGACCCAATCACTTGTCCCCTTCACCGTCAAGTCTGACTACCTGAAGGTGTTGGAGATCTGGTTCGGGGGGCCCTTGGCCTGCACAAAGAACTGGGAGGTGCGGATCGCTAAGGCCAAACAGAAGCTTGGTATGTGGGTGGGGTGATCCCTCTCCGTAACCGTCTGGAACTTGGTGATAAGGTGTGAGGTACTCGTGGTGTTGCGCTACGTGGTCAGGGTCTGGCCCATTCCTCATAACTCCACCGCCACATTCTGAGAGTCCTGCAAGGAAAGGAGAGGGTGGACTCGATTGGGCTTTTCCCTGGCCAGACGGTCGATGCCATTTGGCAGAACCTCGCGTCGCCAGAACAGACCAACAGGCACCGGGATGTAGCCTGGACGGTGGTGAGAAAGGCCCTCCCAACATGCACGGAATCTCAGCACCACCGCAAGCTGCCTGAGGCTGCGGCGGGGAGGAGACCGTCATCCACCCACTGATGGACAGACCCTTCACGCAGAGGGTGTGGAGAGAGATGCAATTGTATCTGTCCTGGTTCATCCCCAACAGTTCGGTAACACAGGACGCTGTGCTCTACGGGCTGTTCCCTGGGACGCACACCGAGACAGGTATCACCTGCGGCTGGAAGACCATCAACTCGGTGAAGGATGCCCTTTGGTCCGCCCGAAACCTGCTGGTCTTCCAGCTGAAGGAGCTGCCCACGACTGAGTGTTGCCGACTGGCACACTCCAAGGTCCAGGAGTACGCGCTGCAGGACGCACTGAAGTGAGGTGCGACCTACGCAAAGGCCATATAGGGAAAGGCCTTTGTATTATACAGAATGTATTAGAAAATATCTATTGTGTTTTAAAATTGTAACGGTGAGATCAGTGTATACGACCTGTACTGTGCTGTATTGCTTTGAACTGCTGTGCTGCATTTGTGCCCTCTATTTGAACTGTGTGTAAACCGTGCGTATCTTTAGATTTTATGATATAAAGTATATTTTGAAATATAAAAAAACCACAATGATGCTACTATGAGGAGGTGCCCGTTAAGCTGATATGCATCTCCAAACGGCTCAAGAGGGGCAGACAAAGGCCAATGAACCGACGGCTTGTGTACTCAACTCAGCTGCAGGAAGCTTGCTGCTCATCCACATAAAAAGAGGAGAAATATGGGGCGGGAGAGGGGATAACAAGAAAATATACTTCTCCAAGTTTTTTTTTTAAATGTTTGCAATTCAGATATGAAACACAAACATATAGAAAACAATATTTAAACTTCGCACAGGAATCAAGAGCTTTCAAAACAAAATTGGAACTGATGAGTGAACAAAGAACATTGGTAACTCTAACACACATGACAAAACAGGTGCGTTGTGAATGTGGGTCAGCCACAGTTATCTATTCGGGCTCAGGGCTGTCAGGTGCTTCCTTAAGTGGTCTGGTGCCTGTTTTTTTAAGGAAATGGACTCAGGAGTGTAATAACGAAACTCTCTTGTGATCTGGGCCGTTCTCCATGTCTTAAGCACATGTACTTCTTCAATCTCTCCAAAGCCAGCCCGAGTTAACGTTAGCCGAGGCAGCACTCGGTTCAGATCATAAGCAGCTTTATACCATAGTAGACAAAACATACAGAGCACCAAGTATGATGGAAATCACTTGGTGCAATTGGTTAAGCTTCAGCTCCTGTGCCATTATAAAAATAAATTACGCGTGTATGCTAGCCCACTTCAGTGGGCCCTTAACATACTTTCCCTGAACGGGATTTATACTTGCAGCCTGTTACTATCTGACTGACTTTGCATTCTTTCGATGCCTCAGCTGACTGACTCCCGAAGGGATCGGGTGCAACACTGATTTTGCACCCCGGCCAATTTTACTCTCCATTGAAGTGGACGGAGAGCAATATTGGGTGGGGCGTAAAACCAGCGTTCCACCTGATCCCATAGGTTTCCCAACGGGTGGGTTAGGTTAAAATTGCCCCCTTGGTGTCTGTGCTGATTCTTAAAAAGTCCCCTCCCCAAAACCACAGATATCAGCAGAGTTTGTCAACACCGAGATTTTAGAAGCAAAATACTGCAGATGCTGGAACAAAAACGGAACCTGCTGGAAACACTCAGCGGGTCAGGCAGCCTCTCTGAAGAGAACAGACTAGTTGACTTACTGTGTATGGACCCTTCATCAGAACTGGGTGATATTACAGATCAACAGCTGTTGAAAAGGAATAGAACAAGGGGAAAGGGGAGAGGAAAAAAAACACACACACACACACACACACGTAAAGTGGAGCACAGGAGATGGTTAAATGGTAGAAATGATATTAGCATGAGGGGGTGTAACGAGAGAAATAAAAGACACACAAGACACAGAGAGTATGTGAACAACTAAAGGGATGGGCAGGTAGGCGGGTAGAAAAGGAAGCACGAAAATCCGGCGAAGAGAAGCAGGCTCCAGTGGCTCAGGAAGCCAACAATGAGAGTGCAGATCTCCTCACAAGCACGGAATTCTGACTGGGGCTCCCCACACTAATCACCAACCTGCTCCTACTTCAAACCCCTGGAAACACCAGCTAAAGATAGCTCGTCAGGGACTTATTTGTGGAAAAGAAAGGGCACAGAAACATGACAAAGTGGAGTCACCCACAGAGTATTCAGTATGTACCACAAAGTAAAATAAATAGCAATTGGAGTGGCTGTGATGTGGAGGAACACGAGATGCCGATTTTGAGTCCTCCGACATTACGGGCGCGATTTTGAAAGGGAATAACGGGTGGGTTGAGGCAGGGGGGAGGGCAATCAAAATTGCTGTTTTTGGGAGCGGGCAGACATCCCGGCTGGAACCTGCACATTTTTGAATGAGACTCAGGCTAATCTGTGGGCGTGCGCACAGCAGCCACCAGGAAGTCCCGCCCCCACTTAAATCCAGTGGGCCGATAATTAAAGGAGCAAATGTACCTCATTGAGGTACGTAAGGTAGTTTATTTTTTATGTATTGAATAGTTAAAAAGATTTTAATGCTTTCCCACGGCTTCCGATTCACGCCTGGTGAAACCAGACGGGAAGGCCTGGCTCAGTGAAAAATAAACTAAATAAATTAAATAAAATTACATTTCCCATTGCAAACAAATTAAATAAACATACCTTAAAAAGCAATGTTGATTGGAACTCCCCCCATTCTGATCCCAATGTCTCCACTCTAATCTTTGCTTCTCCCCACCCATTTCTATCCTAACTGCCAATGAGGTCTCTCTTTCTCTCCCTCCCCCCCCTCCATCCCCTCCCCCCACCCCAGATGTGCAGCTCCTGTTGGCAGCCAGCCTGTCAATCAGGCTGACTTGCAGGGTGCAAATCCTGGAAGAGGCGTTGATTGGCCTCATGAGGGTTGCGATTGCAACCCGCCTACTTCCCTTCCGGGTTTGGCGCCCGCAAATCACCACCCCCCCTCCCCCCTGGACTCTTCTCGCTGGCATATTAAAATTGTGCCCCATGATGCTGTCCTGGGGAGGTATAGGCCAGAGATTAAACATTTCCCAAGAGGAAGGGACACTTAATCAGGACAAGTCTATTGCACAACCCTTAGGCACATATGGGTATAGCACATAAATGCTTATCATATTTGCATGAAATTTCTTCCTCTGTTACTTTAACAGAGGCATTGACAGCTTTATTTTAAATGCCTCCATTGAAATGGCGGAGGAAGATATTTCATACTCGTGTTAAGCATTCGTATACTCATACCCCACGATGTAATTTTGAGGCAAGTGGTCGGTCAAAAGCAGAGGCTGGGAGAAAGTCACCTGTTCGGATGTGGCGTAAAAAGCCTTTAAAAAATGTTAAGTTAAAATGCTTTGAGTTTTAAAACTATTATATTTTTTAGTAGAGAGTACAGTGCCCACCACTTACACCATCCCCATTTATGCTGGACAGCCGCCTACAGCGGGCAAATGGCACTAACTATTTGCCATTACCATGAGCGTCAATTACAAAGGTACCACACTTAAACCGTGTTAAGCGTGCCGACTATTTTGGGCAGTTCAAGCAGCTGTTCGCACCCTCTCTTTCCTTAGTCGCATTCACAGCATCCTGTAACAGGACACATTCTGGCTCCATTTTAAAATGAAGACGTTACAAACTTTTCAGTGACAGAGATGATCACTGGATTCGGTCTGTTCAACTTGCCCTCCTACAGACACGGTCCGTCCACCCCCGTCACAGTCTGACCGCCTCTTAAAACGGTCCCAGGGCTTGCAGAGAATGTAGAGTCCGGGTACACATGACACTGAGTAATGGCACTGGGGCATAGAAACATAGAAAACAGGAGCAGGAGTAGGAGTAGGCCATTCGGCCCTTCGAGCCTGTTCCGCCATTCAATATGATCATGGCTGATCCTTTATCTCAATACCATATTCCCGCTCTCTCCCCATACCCTTTGATTCCTTTTTGTGTCTAGAAATCTATCTATCTCCTTCTTAAATATATTCAGTGACTTGGCCTCCACAGCCTTCTGTGGTAGAGAATTCCACAGGTTCACCGCCCTCTGAGTGAAAAAATTGCTCCTCATCTCAGTCCTACCCCGTATCCTGAGACTGTGACCCCTCGTTCTGGAGCGCCCCCCCCCACCAGCCAGGGGAAACATCCTCCCTGCATCCAGTCTGTTTAGACAGTAAATGGATAGACGGAGGATGCAGGTACCCTCCGTGCTTTCAGTGCTGCGTTGTCCTGCAGCGTGTTGCCGGCCACCTCCAGGATCTCGGTTGTCAAGTTACACCGGCCGCCACCGGCAAATTGCGTTGACACCAAGGTGCCCGCTATAAGCAGCGGGGACTGTGTTATATATCCTCGAGTATAAGATAACCCCACCCACTTTCTAGGCCAAAATAAAACTATGACCCATGTATACGATGCTCTTCAAGTCACTGCAACTTCCCAGAAACCAGGAATATTGATTTTAATGCACATCACACGTTGCCACCACTGCACACAGAAAGCGAGGGGAACCTGAGAGCAGGAAGCAGGAAACCAGGAGCTGGAGAAAGGGGGAAATGGGAAACTAGGAGCTGGAAAGAATGGAGCACAAGACCTGGAGCCGGAGAATGGGGTAATTTCCATTAGGGGTATCTTGGGAGCGATAGGAAGCGGGCAACCTCACCAATTCTTCTCCCCTGCCTAACTCTGGGTTTCTGGGGCTAACGGAACTGCCCCATTGCCACCCTGGATGAGATCACTCCAATCAGCAACAGATCAGAGATTGACCGCTCAGGACCTTTTTTTTAAAATTAATTCATGGGATGTGGGTGCCGCTGGCAAGGCCAGCATTAATTACCCATCCCTAATTGCCCTGGAGAAGGTGCTGAGTCTCCTTCTTGCAGTCCGTGTGGTGAAGGTTCTTCCACAGTGCTATTAGGTAGGGAGTTCCAGGATTTTGACCCAGCGACAATGAAGGAACGGCGATATATTTCCAAGTTTGGATGGTGTGTGACTCGGATGGGAATGTGCAGGTGGTCTTGTTCACATGTACCTGCTGCTCTTGTCCTTTTAGGTGGTAGAGGTCGCGGGTTTAGGAGGTGCTGTCAAAGAAGTCTTGAGAAGTTGCTGCAGTGCATCTTGTACATGGTACACACTGCAGCCATGGTGCATCGGTGGTGGAGGGAGTGAATGTTTAAAGTGGTGGATGGGGTGCCAATCATGTGGGTGCTTTGTCCTGGATGATGTCGAGCTTCTTGAGTGTTGTTGGATTTGCAATCATCCAGGAAAGTGGAGCGTATTCCATCACATTCCTGACTTGTGCCTTGTAGATGGTGGAAAGACTTTGGGGAGTCAGGAGGTGAGTCACTTGCCGCAGAATACCCAGCCTCTGACCTGCTCTTGTAGCCACAGTATTTATGTGGCTGGTCCAGTTAAGTTTCTGATCAATGGTGACCCCCAGAACATTGATGCTGGGGGATTCAATGATGGTAATGCCATTGACTGTCAAGGGGAGGTGGTTAGATTCTTTCTTTTGGAGATGGTCATTGCCTGGCACTTGTCTGGCGCAAATGTTACTTGCCATTTATCAGCCCAAGCCTGGATGTTGTCCAGGTCTTGCTGCATGCGGGCACGGACTGACCTTATGATGGAGGGGAGGTCATTGATGAAGCAGCTGAAGATGGTTGGGCCTAGGTCACTACCCTGAGGAACTCCTGCAGCGATGTCTTGGGGCTGAGATGATTGGCCTCCAACAACCACTACCATCTTCCTTTGTGCTAAGTATGACTCCAGCCACCGAGAGTTTTCCCCGATTCCCATTGACTTCAGTTTTACTAGGGCTCCTTGGTGCCACACTCGGTCAAATGCTGCCTTGATGTCAAAGGCAGTCACTCTCACCTCACCTCTGGAATTCAGCTCTTTTGTCCATGTTTGGACCAAGGCTGTAATGAGGTCTGGAGCCGGGTGGTCCTGGCGGAACCCAAACTGAGCATTGGTAAGCAGGTCATTGGTAAGTAAGTGCCGCTTGATAGCACCGTCGATGACAGCTTCCATCACTTTGCTCTTGACTGAAAGTAGACTGATGAGGCGGTAATTGGCTGGATTGGATTTGTCCTGCTTTTTGTAGACAGGATATACCTGGGCAATTTTCCACCTTGTCAGGTAGATGCCAGTGTTATAGCTGTACTGGAAAAGCTTGGCTAGAGGCGCAGCTAGTTCTGAAGCACAAGTCTTCAGCACTACAGCCAGGATGTTGTCGGGGTCCATAGCCTTTGGTGCACTCAGCCGTTTCTTTGATAGCACGTGGAGTGAATCGAATTAGCTGAAGACTGGCTTCTGGGATAGTGGGGATCTCGGGAGGAGGCCGAGATGGATCATCCACTCGTCACTTCTGACTGCACTGGAAGAGCATTTATTTACCCAGCTATTGGGTGAACCTGCTTTGTGCCACATCATGCCACTTTGCTTATAATGTCGTACAGAATTTACAGAACTGAGCTGTTGGTTCCTTATTGGTCCCGACCATATTGCGTTCATGAGACATCCAGGATTGTGGTTCACGGGTGGAGTCAAATTGCACCATGTCCTGATGTGTACGAGTACTGTTTGTGCTAACAAAGTACTTCCTCAAATTGGGTAGATAAGAACACACTTACTGAATATTCTCCCTTCCTCAGACTCAAAGCATCGCTATGCATGCATAAGAATATATATATATAGGACGCTGGTCACACAGCATGTGGCCCCCACCCAAGGGCAGTGCGGCTCTTGAAATCTGGTGATGTGAAATGGTCTGGTATTACCTCACCAGCACAGCTTCAACATGAGGAGATGGTACTCGTGCCACTAATCAGCTGGAATCATTGCATATCAAAGCTCTGTTTGCTCAGAGTCAGGCAAGAACTAAAAGGAAATCTTGTGGTTCTCTGGAAACTCTCAGAAAGCAAATTACAAATTGGTAAACCAACACTGTAGAAAATAAAAGAGCGCGTAGCAGATAATTGTACTGGCATCCACCATATGGGCCAAGTAAGTCTAAGATTGCTATATTTGTTGATTAGAAACATCTCTCTCTTTGATACATACATACGGCACACCATGCATCAGCTGCACTTCAAAGTGTTAAAAATATTAAAACATGGCCATTTCATGCTGGTTTCCCCTAACTTGGGGGCTGAAAATTTACAAGCACTTGGCAGTCTACAACCTTCCCTCAGCAACTGCAATCTGATTGACCTCAGGAGTTCCAGCAATTAGATTTTGCAGCTTTAAAGGAAAAGGTCACCTTAGCAGCAGAATACTACACCACAGATTACATGGTGTAATGCTTCTAATGCTTCCGTCCTTATACAACAGTACATTGGCCGGTTTACCGTGAGCAACGCCACAGAGTGTGGGGGTGTGCTGACAGTCATGCTATAATAGTACACAAAATTTAAAACAAAATAACACAGTAAGAAGTCACTAGGATGAAAGAAGTACTTGAAATTATCTACCTCATAATATTAAGAACTGCACGTTTGGTGCATCAGGCTCACCTTTAATTTCTTCACTAGGTTCATATAGGCCCGCTTGTTTTCTTCTGATCCTCCTTGGGAGGCACTGGATAGATCTGATGCCAGGGTTCCATTTATTAAAACCCCCAGCATGTCTAGCACGGTGGTGAAGAGCTCACTGTGGGAAGGCAAAGAGAAAAGTCAATTTTATCTGGACCGAACCCACAGAAATGCTCGGTAATTGTGCACAGTGCTAGCCGAAACTCAAGGTGCATTTTTCCTCCTGATGGAACGATACTTAGGCTTTGGAACCAATATACATTTCATTAGATGTCATCGATAAAATGTAACCAGGATCAAGGAAAAATTTTATTTGAACAACAAACATTTGTAATTCTACCTAAGGTTCACTTTTAGTGAAATTAGTCGTGAGTGGTACTTCAAAAATTAAAAGGCTTTAATTTCGACGGTGGGAGGGGGTGTTCTCCTAAAGGTCTGCTGTAACTTTGACGCAAGATCCGCGGAAGTCTCCGGAGGGATACTGTTTGTCCGGGGTTCCCATGGATTTTCTACCGGCGTAATGGCGGACAATCGAGAAAACCCCAGCGGAAATTCAACCCCAAAATGTTTTAAGTGAACTATAAATCTAGGCGGCCATTTCCACGGAGAACTACGTTGAGAATTTGGTAGCGCCTCTTCTTTATTAGGATATTTTGGTGCGAAGAGTCATTTCATAATTTTGCCTGGGGCCTTTGCCCCTTGAATCTATGGCCCTGCTTCCCACGTGCCTCTGGGCCACCATTCTCAGGCTTGCTCAGTTTTACAATGCTGCCGCTGCTGGGAATCAGTCAAATTGGGGTTGTATTCTCTAGAGTTTAGAAGGTTAAGGGGTGATCTGATCGAAGTTTATAAGATATTAAGGGGAACGGATAGGGTGGATAGAGAGAAACTATTTCCGTTGGTTGGGGATTCTAGGAGTAGGGGGCATAGTCTAAAAATTAGAGCCAGACCTTTCAGGAGTGAGATTAGAAAACATTTCTACACACAAAGGGTGGTAGAAGTTTGGAACTCTCTTCTGCAAACGTCAATTGATACTAGCTCAATTGCTAAATTTAAATGTGAGATGGATAGCTTTTTGGCAACCAAAGGTATTAAGGGATATGGGCCAAAGGCAGGCATATGGAGCTAGATCACAGATCAGCCATGATCTTATCAAATGGTGGAGCAGGCACGAGGGGCTAAATGGCCTACTCATGTTCCTATGTTCCTGTTCCTTCTCCTCTTCCTCTCCAGTAATCAGAAAGCAAGAGATTCAGGCACTAGAGCTATCCCAATATCCAAAGTCTCCAGTGAGACCACAGAGCATTTAGCTTTAACAGTGGATTTTTTTTCACTTGCACGGTGCAGGCTAGCAGAGCCCCATCAACAAATTAATATACCATCATTTTTCCTCATTAAAGGCAGAAGGGGAGCAGAAACTCTGTTGAAACCCAGTACATGTAAAGAACAGGAAAATGGGATTACAGTAAATAGCTCTGATGTAGAGCACAGACACAAATGGCCTCCTTCTGTGCTGAAATCTCAGTGGTCCTTTGCAATATTTTAACAACTAAATGGGGAAGAAGTAGAGTCGGAGAGAGTTTAAAAAAAACTGTGCGAAGGGGGAGAAGAGGAATAACAAAGATAAGGGAGAGATCTCTAGAGAGAAAAAGACTGAAATAAAGAATAGGAAAAAATGTTGTTACCCTGGTGTTACTCAGTCAGAACCTCTTGTTGATTAAATGGGGCATCACACCTGAAGCCATGAGATTTTGCTCAGGTTATGAGTCATTAACATGGTAGAATGTCCCAAGGTGTTTCACAGGAGCATTTGCAAACAAAATTTGACACCGAGCCACAAAGGAGATATTAGGTGAGATGCCCAAAAGCTTGGCCAAAGAGGTATTTTTAAGCAGCTTCTTAAAGGAGGAGAGAGAGGGGTAGAGAGGCTTCGGGAGGGAATTCCAGAGCTTAGGGACAGTAAATACCTGAGCATTTTCAAAACTCGGGAAACTTTTAGACTTAGAGTTTTAATCAATTATACCCACGCATTCAAACAGTGTTTAAAAAAATATATAAAATTCTAACATGTTGCTCAAATTGTTCAATTAACAATTATCCTCTGAATCAATATATTAAAAAAAACATACTTGTTAGTCTGCACATCAACAGTTCCTGAGGTAATAATCTGTAGAAGCAAAAGAGCCCAATCTGTAGTCCACTGGGTGCTCCGTTGCACAGTGTCAAACATCCCACCAACCTAGAAAGGGAGGACCAAACACGGACAGTTATCCAACAAGAGAAAGGCCTCATTTACAATCAATTCCATTTGATAAAGTACCACATAATAAACTTGTTAGCAAAATTAAAGCCCATGGAATTAAAGGGACAGTGGCAGCGTGGATACAAAATTGGCTAAGGGACAGAAAGCAGAGAACAGCGGTGAACGGTTGTTTTTCAGACTGAATGGAAGTATACAGTGGTGTTCCCAGGGGATGGTATTAGGGCCATTGCTATTTTTGATATATATTAATGACCTGGACTTGGGTATAGAGGGTATAATTTCAAAGTTTGAGGATGACACAAAACTCGGAAATGTAGTAAACAATGTGGAGGATAGTAACAGACTTCAGAAGCTCATAGACAGACTGATGAAATGGGCAGACACATGGCAGGTGAAATTTAACGCAGAGATGTGTGAAGTGACACATTTTGGTCGGAAGAATGAGGAGAGGCAATATAAACTAAATGGTACAATTTTAAAGGGGGTGCAGGAACAGAGACACCTGGGGGTGTGTGTACACAAATCTTTGAAGGTGGCAGGACGAGTTGAGAAGGCTGTTAAAAAAGCATATGGCATCCTTTGCTCTATTAATAGAATCAAAGTACAAAAGCTAGGAAGTTATGCAAAACCCTTATAAAATACTGGTTAGGTCTCCGCTGAAGTATTGTGTTCAATTCTGGGCACCACACTTTAGGAAGGATGTCAAATCCTTAGAAATGGTGCAGAAGAGATTTACTAGAATGGTTCCAGGGATGGGGGACTTCAATTATGTGGAGAGGCTGGAGAAGCTGGGATTGTTCTTCTTAGAGCAGAGATGGTTAAGAGGAGATTTGATAGAGGTGTTCAAAATCATGAACGGTTTTGAGTAAGGGGAAACTGTTTCCAGTGGCAGAAGAGTCGGTAACCAGAGGACCCAGATTTAAGGTGATCGGCAAAAGAACCAGAGGCACCATGAGGAAACATTTTTTGTTAACGCAGCGAGTTGTTATGATCTGGATGCACTGCCTGAAAGGGTGGTGGAAGCAGATTCAATAGTAACTTTCAAAAAGGAATTGGATAAATACTTGAAGGGGAAAAAATTACATGGTTATGGGGAAAGAGCAGGGAAGTGGGACTAATTGGATAGCTCTTTCAAAGAGCCGGCACAGGTACGATGGGCCGAATGGTCTCCTTCTGTGTTGTAACATACTATGATACTAAATATCAATTTTTCCCCAAACGAAGATTTAGCTGGGCAGAACAATTAAAACCTTATTTTGATTTTTGAATGGAATGAGTTAAGAGATTATTTTGAAACAATGCATGAGTAGAATAAGGGTAGAGTAATACTCTCACCATCCAACAGTATTATATTTGGGTGCATTTCTCCTCCGCGATCACCAGGGTGATAGATGTCAGTGCTGCGAAATGGAACATTTTTCCATCTTTGCCACCCAGTGTCGGCAAATGCTCACAGGCCAGACACACAGCAAATGATCCTCTACACTGATTGCACATTATATCACAACCCCAACCTCAGAATAATGCATCCCGCTGCATCAGTGTGAATTTTTTTTGTACCCCTTTTCAACAGAAGCCAACTTCATGGCCTGTGAAAGCAATGAGCAAATTAGTGACAATTTCCAAGTCCACAGCTACTCAAGCTGTTTCACGCTGTCACTAGACTGCTATCTCCAGCAATAAAGAAATAAAGAAGGGGGAAAGAAAATAAACATTCACTCTCTTGAAGATAACACCCTTCCTCTTAGGTGGGACCAATTTCGTGAAATGTGTTTGCCAATTTCTTTCCCAGGGTTGTTGGGAAAACAAAATAAAAAATAAACTACTGGAGCCATAGTCGAGTAATAATCTTTGTTATAGAAGTTCTGTAATACCATTGGGCTGTAGATTCAGGCCTGTTTATATTGTGTGGCTGATTCCACAGCAATGGAACAAGAGCCCATGTACAGCTGCGAGAAAGTTGTGCATTGGAATTCGATTTTTGACACCAGACTGTGTGTACAGGCCAAGGCCCAGGAAACCAAACAGCTGGCAGCATTTGTATTGGCCATCTGGGGGTGCTGCTGCCTCTAGAGGTACTTGCAAAACCCAGTCCTTCAGAGGAAACTTGCACGCCCAACATAATGACGAAAATTGAGTCAAAACTCATTAGGATGAAGCTTCTGCCTGATAGCGCCTTGATGAAAATGGTGCTCCCCAAACTAAAAGGTAAGTAACTCAACAAATCTTCACTAGCACTGCCTTTTTTCCTTTACAGGGCTGCTGACAAAGTCAGGGGTCTCACCCATCGCAGCTCCGTAAGGTAAAGGGCGCCTGACAGTCTAACAGCTTTCTGAATCATTCAAATCATGAGTACGAGGCAGATGCTCACCTTAAAACTGAGCAGAATATTGGCAGGGTGCATTGGTCCTCTCTCCACTCTCTCAAGGTGCCACGAACATCACATGCTACTGCCTCCAGAGCAGTAGAAGAGAGATAAGAGGATACACATTGTGCAATGGGCCTAACTGTGTGCAAAGCTAACCAATGTTGCCCTGTGTTTCTTCACTTTGATGTAATGCTTCCTGTTTTTAAAAGAAATATTTTGACGGCAGTCACACCGCTGTCTCACCAGATTCAGACGCAGCTGCAAAGCTTCATGCATCATCTGACGGGCTTTTATGTCATCTTGGTAACGTTCTTCCCGCCAGTTACTCAAAATCTGGGAACATTGCATTGAAGAATGGGTTTTATTAGCTGGCATTAGTATTCATTTCCATTCATTTCAGTTGCCCTTAAATCATAAACTAACACACAATATACAGAGTATAAATTATTAAAGTGAAATTACACACTGGTGTCCCAGACAGCAGTACAGAGGCAGGAGAATCTTTTATTTTTGAACTGGAAGTCTGGAGAGAGGGATGGAGGAAGGACTCAGAGATCCACCACAGAGAGGGAATTGGAAGGTAGCGCGCAGGCCTAGTCACACAGCAGAGTTAAAGGGGGAGATTCACCGCTGGCAACAGAGAGGGAGCCTGTGGAACAAAGGCAAGAAAATGGTGCAGATCAGCCATGATCTTTGGAATTCTCTACCCCGGGTGCTGTGGATGCTCAGTCGTTGAGCATATTCAAGATTGAGGCCGATAGATTTTTGGACACTAAGGGAATCAAGGCATATGGGGATAGGGCGGGAAAGTGGAGTTGAGGTTGAAGATCAGACATGATCTTATTGGATGGTGGAGCAGGTTCGAGGGGACACATGGCCGACTCCTGCTCCTATTTCTTATGTTCTTATGTTAATAGCCTACTCCTGTTCCTAATGTTCCTATAGGAGGCACTCAGGTTTGGCCAGAGATGAGGAGCGAGAGGGACGGCTTCAGGCCTGGCAACAATGATTGACCCTGGAGGAATGAACGAGAGATCCAGTCATGGAAAATAAGCCAGAAGAAAGAAAGCAGTGGCCTCGGCAGCTGCAGAATGCAAGTAAGAGGTGAGGTGGGGGGGGGGGCGGAGTCAGAGGGCTGGCCACAGAAAGGAATCTGGGAGATGATGGTTAGGTCTGAGAGGCCAGGGCTGGCCAGAGGGATGGAATCATAGTCCTGAAAGAGGGGGTTGCTGCTGGAGGCATCTGCCCATTTCTGCAGCAACATACCAAGGGGAATGGGGCTGATTGGATAGCTCTTTCGAAGGGCCAACACAGGGATGATGGGCCAGATGTGTTGTGTGATTCTATGATATCAGAAAAAAATTAGGAAAACCAACAGAAACCATGAGGGGAAAAAAAAATGAAGAAAAAAAGCAACCTGAGAATAAATTGCAAGGGATGATATTTCTTGTAATAAATTCAGGAGAATGGCTGCTTTTCTGCTCAATTAACAGCTTGCTAATGACATTTGAGTCTTTGAAACCTATTTGCAAGTGTGATTTTGTTGGCAGATTGTTAATAACAGAGAAAAACGGTTATTCTCCTGTTTTTTCCGCTGAGAAATTTCAATTAACCTTTTGAGTAATAAATCGTAATTGTAGCTTTAAAATCCTGCAGGCATACTTCTGGAAATCCAGAAAGGAATCGCAGAGTGACACCTTCAGTAAGATGCTGTATCTACAGAGATACGTACAGAAGCTGGGACCGTATCAGAAGACTCAAACTGAGTGAGATTATTCTATCAACTCACACCATTGGAATATATTTCACGAGTATACAGGAAAATGATGACCTTTGCGTAAACAGTGTGCAAATCAGTAGGTTCGCCATCCTTTGCCAAGTTCAAAACTGGACAAAGAATCAGAGAAGTCTGATAAGAACAGGGCAAAGGGATGGAGGAGGGGGGGTGAGAGAGAGAAGAGCAGGGGTGTAGGATTATGATTTGATATCTGATCAGTGCTTTCTGGTTAGTAAAAGGTAACTGAAAACCTCAATCATTAAGGCCACTAAATTCTAAGAGAGAGATATTGGGGAAAAATAAACATTTTAATAATTAAAGTTTTGCTGTGCAGTTTATGTTTTAGATATTTCTGGACACTGATCAAAATTCAAGTGCGTCTGGTCCAAAAACTGGATGCATGATACTATTTCAAAGAAGCTGACTTGCTTGTTTTATTTTCTCCAGTACTCAATGGATAATGTTAATCTTGAAGATCATTACTCACTCTGTTTTCAGCAATGGTTTGACTTATTCGCTGAGTGGCACTGCTAATCTTACAGGATCTGACCCTGATTAAGATACTGTGCTCAGAAGTCATCATCCTCAGATATAATCATTATCACAAGAATCGACCCATCGCACATAGAAATGAGCATCAGCAAACACACTTCCATATTTAGAGCCAAATTAAATATGATAAAAGTAAGACAGAGGCCAAAATAAAAGATTTACCTCCTCCAGCCCTACAACCCTCCGAGGTCTCTGCGCTCCTCCAATTCAGGCCTCTTGCACATCCCTGGTTTTCAACAGCCTAGGACCTAAGCTCTAGAATTCCCTCCCTAAATCTCTCTGCATCTCTCTCCTCCTCCAATGCGCTCCTTAAAACCTACCTCTTTGATCTGTCCTAATATCTCCTTATGTGGCTTGGTATCAAATTTTGATTACGCTCCTGTGAAGCACCTTGGGATGTTTTACTATGTTAAAGGCACTATATAAATGCAAGTTGTTGTTGTTGCTGTTGATGGCACTCACCTGACCATGACTCTTGCAGGCACAATTATATTATTACTTGAAATATTTGTGAAAAAATATAAAAATCTATCTGCATTTTGTAACTCGGATAACATTAAATTAAGTCCTGGTGGTTACATGTAAAGAGAGTACAGAAAATGGCCACCTGCAAATGCATTAGATAATGTAAGAGCACAAAGCACAGCCATTAGCCTTTCTGTAACACCTCTTAGTGAGCTGTTCCTTTCCACGACATGATATCTGGTGGTCATTGGACTTGCCCTGACACCTTCCTCGATGTCTATATCATGATTTCAATGAGTGTTGTTATTCCTGCACTGACATCTCGCACCAATGATAATTTTTTTTTAAATGTGTTTTTAGGAAACTTCAAGGAATGGCCAAGGCCCATAGTGCAAAACACAATGATGGTTGAAAAGAATTAGGAGAGAAGACTAGGTAAACGAGGAAATAGATGTTAGGTGCAGACTACCTGTCTGTTGACCATAGCAGAAAGGAGTTGAAAAGTTCTGGGAAAGATTGAGCAAGACCCCATGTGATGAGTCTCGATTTTAACACAGTGAAGATTCAGGGAGGAGGAAGGGCATGACAATACAGTGGAATCTCATTACCTGCATCCCACTTACCTGCCTGAACTTTTAACAGAACAAAACCTTGCGCGAGATATTGCTTCATTGCACAGCCCACTAAACACCGATCTCCTCTTGTCTAATGAAAATCAACTGCTCAGCCCAAGAAAGGTTAAATTCCATTTATGTTATGTATTGTACTTGTCTTCATTCCTGAGCCTAGGGCATTACTGTACCATACATGCAAGACTAAAATGTGTGGACTCTCAATTATCCTCCATTATTTCCTGGAGGCAGGGTTACCTTACCAGAGATAGTCAAGGTTCCTTGTCAGACATCCAGTCTTGGATGAGTCTTAGCCCCTTCCAGCTAAACAGTGGGAATACTAATGGCATTGTCTTTGGCCCCCACCCCAAACTCTGCTCTTTTGCCACTGCCTCCATCTTCCTCCCTGGCCACTCTGAGACTGAGCCAGACTGTTCGCACTTTGGCTGTGTTTCTAACTCCACATCCTCTCTATGACAAAGACTGCTTATTTCCACCTGTGTAACATCACCTGCTTTAAGGCTTACCTCATCCCTTCCACTGCTGAAACCTCCAAACCAGATTACTCCAATGCTCTCCCATCCCTCACCCTTCCATAAATTCCACTTCATCCAAAATTCTGCTGCCGCTATCCTATCCCCTCACCAAATCCCACTCACCCATTACCCCCAATTCTCAATGATCTACATTGTCTCCCATTCCTCCAAAACCCCAGATTTAAAATTCTTCTCCTTGTTTTTAAATTCCTCCTTTTCCTTGCCCTCCACACCTCTGTAGCTTCTTCCAGTCCTACAACCCACCCTCCCCTGAATGCTTTGTTCCTCCATCTCTGGGCTGTTGGGCATTCCCCACTATTGGTGGCCGTGCCTTCAGCTGCCTCGATCCCGCTTTCTAAGATTCATTCCCTATTCCTCTCTCTGCCTCTGTACTTCCCTCTTTAAAGCCCATCTTTTTGGTCTCACCCCATCTAATCTCTCCTTTGCCTCAGCATCATCACCACAGGAGGTTTTTCTACATTAAAGGCACTACATAAATGCAAGTTGCTGCTATTTTTGTTCCATTGCATTGAGTCCTGTGTACAGCTTCAGGTGCACCATGAGGACTATTAGCAACCAATGGGAAACACAAGCCCTCAGAACGCACCTGTTATGACCTACATAGAAAAATTTCAACCACCTTTGTATTTTTAAGTCTCTTCAGTTAAAGAATAAGTAGAATATTGTATTGGTTTGGTGCATTAATAAGTTTATGACATTCCTCAGGACCAAAGAACCTCAACTGACTGGTCTTTGTCTGGATTAGTTCATTCAGTAGGGTGGAAATTCCATAGCTCTGGATTTGCTAAGTAGGACCTCGTTGTATTGTGCTCTAGATTACTAGAACTCCAGATTCAATAAAGGCCACCCAAACCCCAATGATCCTCCCTCCTACAGGCAATTTGCTGTAATGCTTGTTACGTCAGCAATACCGCTAGGCGCTACTGTTTGAATTCCACGAGCCTGACGGGGCCAGTACTCGATCCCTCATTGGCAAATAAATCCAGAGTTCAATACAGCAAGGTCCAACTGTACAATGTCAAAGTATACTTTTGTTCACAAATTGTAGGATTTTTTACCCTCACTGGCCCCAGTGCCACATGATGCATGTGCTGATTTTCTTTCTTAGAACCTATTACCTGGTTGATCTGATTTTGCAAGGAGGTCAGCAAGCCTTCTCGCTGCTCATCCTGCCCCTTTAGGCAGGTGAGGACCAAGGACAGGAATGGCTGTTGGCTCAACAGTGACATGCTATGGATTAAAAAAAAGTAACGGACAGAGGTTAATCAAGAGACAGATGCGAACAGAATAGAATCTTATCGCTGATTCTGACACAATTCCAACTGAAGCACATGTTCCAATTCATCATATAAAGACTCTTCATCCAAATGAAGCTTGGGTGTGGGGGACAATGAATTACAGAAGGAGGAAAATCAAAATCAAAACGGGGGTAGAAATGCTGAGGTGGGGGTGCTGAGTAGCTGCTGTGGAGTGACGGTTAGATGTTCTGGGGCAGGAATGACTAAAGCACCTCGTGCAGAAAGCACTCATTTATTTTTAAATAATCTGGCTTCAGACAAGTGCACATACAGAAATAACTCAGGCTGTGGATTACAACATAGACTGCCAGAAGGCAGTGGTGTTATTTCCAGCACTATAAGGCATTTCCTTTGTGTTGCTACCCACATCATCACCACGTGTAACTGCCCAACATCCAAATTGTTTCTTTTAGAAAGAATTTTAAAGTTTTAGTTTTACGTTTCCCTGGCCTTTTTTTGTTACAATCATCCTTTAAGTTAAATCCCTTCATGGCCTTGCTCCGCCCTACTTCTGCACCTTTCTGCTGCCCTAGGCATTCCCCAGCTCTCCCATCTTGTCCCTTCAGTTGGCACAGCAGCCAGCATCCTACTCCCTGGAATGCTCTCCCTAAACCTCTTTACTTCTGCATCTTTTTTCTCTGCTTTAAACACCTCCTCAAAATCCATCTCTTTGACCAAGATTTTTTTGGCATCCTTCACTCCTTCGATGCTCATTCACCATATGCTTTTCGTAAGCACTTTGGGCTTTTTTTTTTAATGTTAAAGTCGCTACTAAATAAATGGACATTATTGCTTTCTCGCCACTTTGCTCTTCAGCTAGCCCCCACCACCACCCTTTCTCCTGAAGGGAATGATTCCTTGTATTGGTCACTTTCTAGTACTTCAATAAAATGCCAATTATTCATGGAATCTTACAGCACAGAAGGAAAACGATTATGTCTGTACCAGCTTTCTGAAAGTGTTATCTACTCAGTCCCATTTCCCTGCCATTTCCTCATACACTCCTGCATTTTAGTTTTTCAAATATTTATCCCACTCCCCTTTTAAAAACTATTATGGATTCTGCTTCCGGTACGGCATTTCACGTCTGAACACCCGCTGAGTAAAAGAATTTCTCCTGACCTCTCCCTTCATTCTTTGGTGTTTATCTTTCCATTACCCCCTCCAGTTACTCACTCAAGAACCAGTGGAAATTATTTTTCCCAAATTACCTTATCAAAATGTTTGATGATTTTAATCAGATCTCCTCTTAACCTTCTCGGTTCTCTGCTTTAGCTTAGTTTGTCTGGTCTGTCCTCATAACTAAAGCCTTTCATTCCTTGCGTCTTAGTGAATCTCTTCTGCACCCACATATAATCTTGCATAGTCTTCCTAAAGTATGGTGTTCAAATCTGGAGCCAACATTTTAACTGCAGCTTAATCAATGCTCAGTACAGGCTTTGCATTATCTCTTTTTGTACTCTATAGCCCTTTTAACAAAACCTAGGAGCCCATATGCTTTTTATATACAAAAAACACCGTTTTATCAACTTGTCCTCCTACTTTTAAAGATTTCTATATCTAACCCCCTAAGTTCTTCTAATCTTTATTAAAAAAGTTTTATCACACATGAGCCTTGAATGAGTGTCAGCAGGCTATCTGGCTGTAGGAGAAATCACAGCCAAGCCCAATCCTGTCCTCACTTGATGTCCACATACATGTGCTTTGGGCAGGAGTAGCAATCAGGAGTTGGAACCTTTTTTCCCTTGCTGAGCTCAGGAGTGCTGAGGATAATTGTAGTACAGTCCCCACCACTTACACCATTCATGCTTATCCTAAACAGCTGCCTATATCGGGCTAAAATCACGCTAACCATTTGCCATTACCATAGCCGTCAATTACAAAGGCGCTGCTTAAACCATATTAAGCAAGCTGGCTATTTTGGATCAGTTCAAGCAGCTGTTTTCACCTCGTTAAAGTGCAATTACCTGTCATTAAGTACTTTCGGGCAACCCCGTCGCCTTCAGGTGAAACTGACCAGACTGCTGTGTACCTCAGCCCCGTTCAGCTCTCCAACACTACAGGTGAAACTGACCAGACCACTACCTCCCCCTCTCCCGTTGGGATCATCACTGGGGCATTTAGACAGAGCAGGAAGTGGAGAGGCAGAGGATGAAGGTTGCCTGTGTGCTTTAAAAAAACATTTTGGTTACAGCAGACAAATTGGGTTGAAACCAATGCGCCTGCTATAAGCGCTGGGGACTGTACCTCAACTGCTGCCCCATTTGAGGTCTGCTAATACAGATTGGGGAATCAAACCTAGGACTTTCCTGGTATGTTGTTTTTTTTTAAAAACTGTTTTATTATAAACATTTGCATTACAACGGGAATAATACTCTACCTATTACCCCTGGTTCTTTTTTTTTCAGTTCCTTCTAATAAATTTGCTGCCATGGTAATTTTCTTACCTTTTCTGCTTTTGTCTGTCTCTTTCTTTTTTAGATGATGACCCCAAGTGTTGACCTTTCTCGAGCTCTTCTCCAGCAGCCTTTAAGACTCGACCCTGAACGGATGTGGGCAGTTTTGCAATCAGCGGTGCCACCAGCCAAACTCCTTTTCTCTCCGAGCAACTGAATGTAAACCACACGCACACACACACATACACACACACAGAGCGAAACTCAGCAAATGGAGATTTTATTTTCAGGTTTTTATTACTGCAAAAATCTATTGAAACATCAATCAAATGGAGACAGTTAATCTTAACTCATTTAGAACCTTGTGGCTTTCAGCAAGCAAAGTCTCCAACTGCAAAAAGGGAAACTGCAGTATGTACCAGAGACTCACAGAAAAGATTAAAGAGAGGGGGGGGGGGAAATGCTGCAAATCTGAAATATAAACAAATATTCTCGAAATACAGAACAGGTCTATCAGCACCTGAAAAGAGAAGTTAGTGTTCAGATCAGAGTAAAAACAATGGGGTGTCTTTATTCAAATGTTAACCTATCTTTTCCCTTTTTAAATGCTGAGTGACTTGCTCCACATTTCTAACTTTCTTTTCATGTCCTAACACAAAAGCCTCACTTATCACAAACCTCTAAGCACTACATCATCTTTATTACATCTGCTGCAAAGCAACCCCAGACTGTAAAAAGTAGGAATGCCTGGTAGTGAAATTAGAGCAATAATTCAACCTCAAGACTGTGCCTGGTGATGCTTTGTAAAACACTGGGGGTTCACAACAGTTTACCGTGTACCATGGACAAGCTCATACTGAACTCTATGCTGGAGCTCGTTCACTTCAGTGAAATCATTATTAATAATACTTGCTTTTATATCGCATCTTGTCACGCAGAAATGTCTCAAAGCAACAATATTTGCATTTATATTGTGCTCCGTCATGTCGAAAGATCCCAAAGCGCTTCACGTGGGTTATTTTATAATTGGGTGACTATTATGTAGGCAAATAGTCAGCCATTCTGTGGCAGCAATGTCCCACAAACCGCACTGGCATTAGTTGAGAGGGGAATGCTGGTCAGCGCACCTGGTGAACACGCAGCTCCTCTTCAAAAAGTGCCATGGGTTCTGTTTGTTTAAACACTTGTCTGAACCACCAGAACCTCAGTTAAAGGATGGTGAAGAATAGCAGAGAGAAGTGGCCAGCTGTCATTCCTCTACAGGATGCTGACTGGAGCAACAGCACAGGAGTTGCTGGAGTGTTTAAGCTAGACGCCAAGTTTATGCCAGGAACACAAGATCTGCTAAGTTACATTTGACATTCTGCATTGAGCTCCCGATGGCTCAGCTTTTAAAGGCATTGTAAAACTCAGCCATTCAGATCAGAAGGTCCCAGGTTAGGAACGTACAAAATTGACGGGCAGGCAAAGAGCAGCTGGTCCATCGAGCCTACCCCACACCATGATTGCTAGAGCATCATGACTGGACACTTCCTTACACGGCCCCACCACTGCCATGTAATCTCATGGGAGGGTCAAAAAAAAGAGAAAAAACCCAGGGCCAATAGCAGAAAAAATACCGTGGAAAATCCCTCTCTGACCCCCTCAGACGATCGAAACCAGACCTGGAGATCAAATTAGATTCTGGTCTGTGCTGAGTCAGTTGATCTCAATCTCAGCCAGCCTAGGCAGTTGAGGCACTGTAACTTGCCTCAAGATCCCTGAGCAAGGGAAGGTGAAAAATCGGGTAGAATTTTTCCTCCTCATAGCCATTCAGTGATCCCTGCTGGAAAATCCTTGTACGGACATTGAGGACAGGATCATGTTCAACTGCAACAGCTTCCACAGTCCAACAGCCTGCCAACACTCACGCTTTAGGCTCACACATCAAGACTGATCAAAGAGGTACTAGAGACTGACTGGTGCCTGCAGAACTGTACCCCAATATGAAGAAGTGCCTCCAGGAAATAGGGGAGGGGGAAGGGGAGAAAGGAAAACCTGGCCAAAGAGAGGATCAGCATACTGTGAGAGTACTGCTACAATCCTGCATTGAATGCTATTAGTGAAGCTTCACACACCATTTGCCCAGTCTGTTGAACTCTCTCTCACACTGTGCTGCTATCTGGAACTCTATTCTTTAGACAGAGGAGTTCAAATGCAGAGTTAAGCATTGACTTATCAAGCCAGGATTGCTGGGCCATGAACCAGAGAATACTGGAGCTGGAGAATACAGCTGGTAAATGTCAACTTGCTGTTACCCGTCAGCACCTCAGACAATTTCTCCAAGCCTTCCAGTAACTACTGGTGTCAAATCTGTACGCCACCGTCATTACTATTGCATCTAGCTGCATCCTGCTATGCCAGCATATACAAGTAAAGAAAATCAGAATAATTGTAACTCATCTCTAATCCCATTCCCTGCTGCTCAGAGTGTGCTTTACCTTAGGAATGTCTTTTTGCCATTCTGCCTTGGGTTACTATTTCCATTGTTGCAGTTATTGTTTGGGTTGAACAGCCCAATTCCAGCTGTCACAACACTACTGTTCAGCTCAGCCGATTGCTGGAAGACCTCAATGGTGGCCTTGGCGATATTTTCTAACAACGAGTTCATCTCAGCAACTGAAGCTGGACCCTGCCAAAAAATAATCAGTAAAAAGTGCAACAGCTTTGGAAGCACATATCTCAAGAACAATATTCAACATCATCGTGACAAGAACTGACTGTATGTTTCAGCTCTATTTACAGCTCTATGTCAACACCGTCAAAATGCAATGGGTGGCCTTGCAGGTAATGGAATTATCTTTCTTCCTTATATAGGCACGTCCAAATGTATTTAACTGTTAAAATCAAAGTAGCTATTAATGCTTTACCCTTCTCCCACTGCAGAAGCAATTGGTGGCAACCACATCAACATCATTGACTGTACTAAGAGGAGGAAACATGACTTCACCAATTTCAACAGCTCCTATTATTATTACAGCCATGATAACAACGACATAATATATTAAAAGTCCTGCATATAGTGCACATATCTTACCAATATCACAATTACATTGTCACTCTTTAGCTGTCACACCTCAGACACCAGCCAATAGCACATCCTTTGACACACCACGAAAAACACCATGGGAGATCTGCTAGTATACACTAAGTATAAAGACAATACAATTCACACACTGGTAAAATGATTTTTTTTCATTGTATCTTGTAGTGTACGACATCATGTTTGCACTAATACTGGATCATCAGCATTTGCCTGAATTCCATTCCAGCCTTGTTACCACGTTAAAGCTTTTAATTTTATTTAAATTTGACCATTTCTGTTTTTATGTGTCACATCTATTTCTGCAATAGGATGCAAATTATGCATCTGTGATTTCTGGCCATGGTAAAACATGCACAGGCCAACACCATTGTGATGCAACATACCCACAGGAGCTGATCATTCTTAGCCTTCCAGGTAAGTCAGATTCTATTTGCTATTAATGTCCCATAACATCACTGCTGTGACTTGGACCACAGAAGTAACATTCTAATAGGTGGCATGATGAAGTCAAATACACCAGCATGTGCATGTGTAAGTGGCTACCTGCACTACACTTGTGCTTACTACTGCAAGTCCCAAAGTCGGTTCAACAACAAGGCTTATATTGATTCATTTGGGAGGACTTCACATATTGTAGACATATATTCCAACTTCCCTCCTTGATCAGAAGGATGTTCTGGAGTCAGGGTTTTAAGATTTTCTTTTTGAAAGTATCAGCTCACAAATATATTTAAAGTTATCACTACATCCCTGGAATCACATCCAAAAAATAACAGAATGATTTGCATATCTTTTCATCCCTTCTTAATATAAAAATGTTGCTTTGTTTTTAAACAGAAGATACATACCAGAACATATTATTTTACCTTATTCTTAAAACAAAATTAAATACTTCATAAACTAAAGGTTAAGTTTCAAACTGGGAGGCCAAGGCTGTAGGGGCTTCAACAGGGAGTTTCCAAGATCATCAGATTTTCTGCACATTAACTTACTGAATGTTTATTGAATTTTTGACTTAACAGCACATTATAACAGCTGCAAGCTAATAAATTACAATTTGCAAAAATGATAGCACTGTTTTCACTTGGACAGTTGACAGGAGTGTGTCAAAATCAAGAGGGAGTCCCCGTGCAGAAAATTTCAAGAACTACCCTTTTAAAATGTTATATATTAAAACAAGATTTATCTGTTTAAAATCCATAGTGGGAAGGAGAAAATGGGTAATAATAAATATTACAGCCTGTGCTTTATACTCACCGGTTCCTTCATGCATTGCTTGATCATTAGCTGGAGCTCCAACCACGATTGTCTCAGAGTCCATTGGTCCAAATTCTAAACAGAATTAAAGACAGGAAGAAAAATTCCATGGATCATCACTTAGCACCTTTATTGTGTTGGACAACCTCAATCATGTTTCACTCAAACATTGGGGAAAAAATACAGAAAACAATGTGATTAACTTGTAATTTTAAAATAACGCCTTGTTCAATAATGTACATGTCTGGCTTAGTGTCACACTTAGACCATGGTAATCCCAAATTTTATTTTTCATCTGTAATGATTTAATCATTCTCATACAGTGAGCAAGGTCATAACAATCATCCTCAGTGCTCCTTCCCCAGTCTATGGGTAACAAATTGGCAATTATGTAATCATTCAACAAACTTTACAACAAATATAATTTTTCTCAACTATGATTGCATATGAAAAATATTTGTTCCAGCAAATTAACATATTTAGCGGCTCTCCATCCGAGACCCTTCAAATGAAGCTTTTTACAATCATTGAGTTACAGTGAAGCTCTCCATTATACCGAGCAATTCTCCTCAGCAAATTACTTGTTCTGTCACCGTGCACAAGACTAAGAACAACAGAGGAGATTATAACCCAAAGTGTTTAGTTGACAAAGTACTCATTCAATTTCAGTACTTGGCTATTTTTCCAGATCTTTATATTAAAAAAATATGAATCCTGATATACTACTTCTATTTAAAACACCTTCAATCGTAAAGCACCTTATCACAACTCTCTGAAATGTAACAAAGCACTTCATACTTAATGAATTTCTTTGAAGTACATTGACTTGATATGCACAGAAGATAGATGCCGCAAACAACTATGCGTGACCAACTACTCTGTTGATTGTGGGAGAAATGTTGGTCCAAACAGGAGAGCTCTCTGCTGTTCGATTTAGCATCGATCAGGATAACCTGACAGTTTAACGTCTCTTACAAAGGAAAATCTGACAACGTGACATCCCCCCAGTTCTGCACTGGAACGTCAGCCTAGATTATGTGGACTCAAGAGGTAAATTGTGCTACCAGCTGAGCCAAGCTGATACTTCATTGAAATCCCTGAGAGGCTTTTTTTAGGACAAGATTATAGTTATTAATAGATTGTGTTTTTCAAAAGCAGGGCTTTAAAGAGTAGGTTTTATAGACTTCTAAAAGGCACAGTGCCTTTTTATCTTATTACCTGTTTATATTGTACATTACATTAGTTAGATGAACAATTCTATATAAAAAAAAGTTTTAAGCCTTTTGACCCAAGAGAGAAATCTTGCTATATCTTCACTCCTAATACCTGAAGGATGTGCTTGATATGTTGACGCTGAGGATTGTCTCCTTCCACACATTCCTTAAGGCCATGCGGGTAACAGATAAGTTGCAGAAGTTGCCGTGCTTGTTTGTTTGAGAGAACTGGGTCTAGTATTAGATCCTTATCTGTACACAGTCGCTCCGGCTCCTTCAAGCAATGTTCCCCCACCCACTCCTGCCAAGAGAAAAGTGAAAAGCAGAATGACATTTTGAAACACAAGGTGCATTGACTGGTAAAGAAAAGGGACACAAGTCAATGGCATGTAGTGACATATTATCCATTATATAACAAAACAAGTCAGCTTCTTTAAAAAAAAGTTATATATGGTCATCTTTCACGGTGAAGTTGTAGTGTCGTATTGTTCCCACATTGCATAGTCAAGTGTTTGCACAAATTATAACAATAAATCCTGATACATACAACAGCTTGCATTTATATAGCACCTTTAATGTAGTAAAATGTCCCAAGGCGCTTCACAGCAGCATTATCAAACAAAATTTGACACCGAGTCACATAAGGAGATATTAGGACAGGTAAAGCTTGGTCAAAAATGGAGGTTTTAAGGAGCATCTTAAAGAAGGAAAGAGAAGTAACAGTTTATGGAGGGAATTCCAGAATTTAGGGCCTAGACAGCTAAAGGCATGGCCCCCAATGGTGGGACGAAGGATTCACAAGAGGCCGGAATTGGAGGATCGCAGAGATCTCGGAGGGTTGTAGGGCTGGCGAAGGTTAGAGAGATAGGGAGGTGTGAGGCCATGGAGGGATTTGAACACAAGGATGAGAATTTTAAATTTAAGGCATTGCTGGACTGGGAGCCGATATAGGTCAGCGAGCACAGGGGTGATGGATGATTTTGTTTCCTGAAAGTGACAACTCGTGCTGAGGGATGGTTCCCCAGGTACCTACTGCCTTGCCCAAGCGGCCATTCTTCACAACAACGATTTGCATTTATATAGCGACTTTAATGTAGTAAAACATCCCAAGGCGCTTCACAGGAGCCATTTTCAAACAAAATAGGACACCGAGCCACATAAGGAAATATTAGGATGAGGTGACCAAAAGCTTGGTCAAAGAGGTAGTTTTTAAGGAGCATCTTAAAGGAGGAGAGAGAGGTGGAGAGGTTTAGGGAGGGAATTCCAGAGCTTAGGGCTCAGGCAGCTGAAGGCACGGCAGCTAATAGTGGAGTGCTTAAAATCGGGGATGCGCAAAAGGCAAGAATTGGAGGAGCGCAGAGACCTCGGAGGGTAACTGATCACCCGAGAATTTGGACATGAAATGTCAGCAGGCTATATGATCAAAGAGATCATCATTGCTGACTCCAATCTTGCCCTCATGCTCCACACTTGGGCACTTTCCAGTAGGGGTCAATAGACACTTTCTTAAACAGGTACCTGGGCTGATTTCCTTTTTCTCCCGAAACGATAGCCCAGGTGCACTGCAGCCAATTATCATGGTTCTACTACAGCACTGGCTGAAATCAGCAAACTCAACAAGGACTGCAGATACAGGATATATCAAGGAAGACAAAGTGCAGTTTATTGTGTAAGTGAAAATGGGTAATTAATAAACTACACAGTTTTAATTTAACTGATTTTTTTGGTTGCATACATTACATCGAAAAATGGGTGCAAAATCCTGCAGTACTTTGATTGCAAGCATTATAACAGATATAGGGAATGAGTCAATCACATGCAGGTGAAACAAATCTTTACACTGGAACCTCACTCTACTGAAGCAATCTAGACCAGGTGCAGTGGAAATCCCCGTAACTCAAGTTGCAAGTTACAACCTCACTGAATAGACTCAGCGAAACAAAGGAACAAATCTCCCAACCCGAGTGATTCACTTTCTTGCAGGCAATACTCTGTTCATTCCTGACATGATGTTTGTTACACGGGTAAATGGCACCACATTCAACTGTTCAAATTTCATGCGTTGGAGGATATGCTGTCAGCATTGATCTCTCATTACTGGATACAAATATTATGGCAGATACAAACAGAGGATTAGTCGCCGGAAGGTTACTCTGATTGGGAGACCTTCAAGTAAATTTGGGTTTGTTTTGGTTGGCTGAAATTCAGTCCAGCGAGGTTCTGCTGTAAATCTGTCTCACTTCTGTCAAAAAAAGCCCCTGCATTACCATTTTCATCAAAAGTATCCTATTTATACAATTGTTTAACCCTTGGAGTGCTGGCCACTTATAGAATCAAAGAAAATAGGAGCAAAAGTAGGCCATTCGGCCCTTCAAGCCTGCTCCGCCATTCAAAATGACCATGGCTGATCGTCTAACTCAGTACCCTGTTCCTGCTTTTTCCCCCTATCCCTTGATCCCTTTAGCATTAAGAAATATATCTATCTCCTTCTTGAATATATTTAATGACTTGGCCTCCACTGCCTTCTGTGGTAGAGAATTCCACAGGTTCACCACCCTCTGAGTGAAGAAATTTCTGCTCATCTCGGTTCTAGATGACATACCCCGTATCCTGAGACTTACATTTCCACAGCGTTCCTTGTGTACATAAAGACATCTCAGAACATTTTATAGGGAAGAAAAAAAATGCGACACTGAGCGAGAGAACGAGAAACAAAGTTTGGAGTGGGGGTGAAACTATGGTCAAGGATAAGAGTTTGTAGGAGGCTTTTTAATAGCAGGGAGGCAGGTGATGAAACAGAGGGATTTAGGGATAGAGCTCGAGAGGGTTGGACACAGAGCCGCGGGGGAGGAGAGCACAATCATCTGCAGACTTGCACTGGTACTGCTATTGATTCCTTTTTCATAGGAAGGTAGCTGCGGATATGACCTTATCAGACTAGATGTAGTAAGATTAAATATCTGTAAAGTTTAAGTCCCACCACGAGAAAAGCAACTCCATCTTACTTTCCATTCAATAAAGCCCTCAGTAATCAAGAGTTCACATGTTAGAATGTGACTATAAGAAGGAAGCAGGTTTATTGGAAAAAGTTGTTTTATTCATTTCATTCCACAACTGTTACTCAAGTCTATGATATAACAGTGTTTCATTGCCTCAGGCTCTTCCAATCACCAGGCCAGTTTCTGAAATGATAAGGCCACCTCAACCCATAGACCCATCACATGGACATCCCTGCTCATCACATGGTCACCTCTACCCCGGTCCATCATAAGCCAACCTTTGACCCTAGCCCATCACACGGCCCACCCCTGCCCCATCACACGGCCCACCCCTGCCCCATCACACGGCCCACCCCGGCCCCAGCTCGCGGCCCACCCCGGCCCCAGCTCGCGGCCCACCCCGGCCCCAGCTCGCGGCCCACCCCGGCCCCAGCTCGCGGCCCACCCCGGCCCCTGCTCGCGGCCCACCCCGGCCCCTGCTCGCGGCCCACCCCGGCCCCAGCTCGCGGCCCACCCCGGCCCCAGCTCGCGGCCCACCCCGGCCCCAGCTCGCGGCCCACCCCGGCCCCAGCTCGCGGCCCACCCCGGCCCCAGCTCGCGGCCCACCCCGGCCCCAGCTCGCGGCCCACCCCGGCCCCAGCTCGCGGCCCACCCCGGCCCCAGCTCGCGGCCCACCCCGGCCCCAGCTCGCGGCCCACCCCGGCCCCAGCTCGCGGCCCACCCCGGCCCCAGCTCGCGGCCCACCCCGGCCCCAGCTCGCGGCCCACCCCGGCCCCAGCTCGCGGCCCACCCCTGCCCCATCTCGCGGCCCACCCCTGCCCCATCTCACGGCCCACCCCGGCCCCATCTCACGGCCCACCCCGGCCCCATCTCACGGCCCACCCCGGCCCCATCTCACGGCCCACCCCGGCCCCATCTCACGGCCCACCCCGGCCCCATCTCACGGCCCACCCCGGCCCCATCTCACGGCCCACCCCGGCCCCATCTCACGGCCCACCCCTGCCCCATCTCACGGCCCACCCCGGCCCCAGCTCACGGCCCACCCCGGCCCCAGCTCACGGCCCACCCCGGCCCCATCTCACGGCCCACCCCTGCCCCATCTCACGGCCCACCCCTGCCCCATCTCACGGCCCACCCCTGCCCCATCTCACGGCCCACCCCTGCCCCATCTCACGGCCCACCCCTGCCCCATCTCACGGCCCACCCCTGCCCCATCTCACGGCCCACCCCTGCCCCATCTCACGGCCCACCCCTGCCCCATCTCACGGCCCACCCCTGCCCCATCTCACGGCCCACCCCTGCCCCATCACACGGCCTGGACCCCAACCCTACAAATTCCGAGAAGCACTGATTTAGGCATGACAGATCAATTACAACAGTGAACCTCTCTCAGCAGTAAAATCTTTCCATTCAACTATATTATTTTTAATTTTTCCTGTTTTTCTTTCCCCTAATTGTCTCTCCATAAATCCAACCAGAAAGGCAAACAAATGGGTCACACTTTCTTCCACCATTTCTACATTTATTAGTGTATGAACTTGAGCTCATCTGGGTGACAGTCATCACTACTGAGGACAGACACATTTTTCTTCTTCTTGCATCCAGCGTCAGCATCAAGCACTTAGTCTACGCAGAGCAAAGGGTTAAATCTCCCTTGACAATGCCCAATGAGATCACCAGTTTGTGCTCCATTTTGGGCAGTTTTATCCCACAGATGCTCAAATACTTGTTACGCACCCTCCCCCCCCACCCCGACAGGTGATGTGGAAAGCCTTTGATTCAAGATATTCGGTTAGAATTCAATACCCTGCATTATTCATTGTGTTTCACATAGAAATAAGGAAGAGCACTTCACTCCCCAACAAGACCTCAACAACAAAGGAAAAAAATACCCTCAAAGTTAAGCAATGTAATTTGCACGGTGAGTTAACTACTAGATATTGAAAACAAATCATGTCCTTATGAAGGGAGGCAGTAAAAACATTTTTTTTTAAATTAAGGAACTGTTTATCTGAGCAAGGATTTTTCATCAATCAATCAGGGAACATTTCCAAGAAGATTAGGTTGTAGTGGGAAAAGATACCAGTAGTTGGAGTCTGTGGGAAGACAGGAATGGGAGCATAAACAAATCCAGTCTCCAGACTGGTATTAAAGCAGCCTCCTAAACCAAATTATACTCAGGGTCCCAACCTAGGGAGCTGTGGAGGGAGAGCCACACACCTTCCACGTGGGAAGATGCATGGGCGGGGGATAAGGCTCATCACCTAGCGCCTGGCTCAGGAGTGGCACAGACGAAGGCTTGAGAGAAGACTGGCTTTCTGCCCTGTTTACGTGGGGTTGTTGCAAGCTCAGGGGAGAACCGAGCAAGGAAAAAGAATAAAGGTTTTAATTCCATAAGAAGATGAGGCCAATGAAAAATTTTATTCTCCACAGAACTAACTCTATATAAAAAAAAATCAAAGCCTCAAATATAAACACATTGGTTTCACACCACAACAGTTTTGACAGAGCCTACTTGACAAATAAAAGCTGATAATTGGCTCATATCTGGTACGGTATTTTACAGAGTCAACTTATATGTGCAGTCACTATGACCTCAGTAAATTGTTTGCTCACTCTGGTTGAGGTACACATCGGCCGTGATCTAACTGAATGGCGGAGCAGGCTCGAGGGGTTGAATATACTACTCCTGTTCCCTAGAGTACAAAGAACAAGCCTGATGGTGCTGGGCACCGGGAATTAAGCTGCCATTTACCATGCATTTGCCAAGAATGTACAGCTGTCACAATCTACACACGTAACCACATCGGCACAAAGGGTGTACTGTATATGCCATACCCTATCTTAACTGATCATCCTGTGCCTCATCCAGTGTGCGCCAATAATGGCACAACTTAGATTCTATATTCCAAAGGAAATTCCATACTTCCCCGTCTGGTGGACAGTTATGAGATCATTAGCAGAACATGGACCCCTCTGCCCCCTCCCCCTTTCCCCCCCCTCCAATCCCTCTAAATTGAAGACACCAGACCAGGTGAATAGGGACAACTAAAGCCTAAAACAAAACTTCTAAAATTACACCAGTTCTGAAAATTGGAGAGTGAGTCAACAAGCATTGCCTTTGTACACTTTGTACTTGAGGGTCAAAAGGGACAACAAAAAGCGTCTGGTAAAAGGTTCGCTAGTCCCCCATTCCCCTTCCTCTCCCTCAGTCAGTCAGGAAATTGCATCTGATGGGAAGAAGAGAAAATAACCAACATTTTCATTAAAACTATTAAAAAAACAATGGAAGAATCCTTAAACTCCATATCTAACAACACTGTGGGAGTACCTTCACCACACAGACTGAAACGACTCAAGGCAGTAGCTTACCACCACTTTCTCAAGGGAAACTAGGGATGGGCAATAAATGCAAGCCTTGCTAGCAACAAGAATGAATTAAAAATATATAAATAAATATATCATGTATATACACATTAACCAAAAGCCAGCATGGAGGCAGGGTGGTGTCCATTACCTTTCTAATACAGTACATTTCCTTGTGAAATTTTAGGCTTTCTAATGCAGTAGAAAGGACCTTTCCTAGTTTTGTTTTTTCAGTCAGCATATACATTGAAATGTAACTACTCGGAAGGTAATATTCATGGTTTTGCAATTATACATTTTGATAATAACATTTCAAGACTTAAAAATCCTTCAGAGCCATTTTATTCTATCTTTTGAAGATTTTATTGCAACAAAAGTTCCTCATACTTATTTTATAAACTATATAGATTAAGATTTCACACTTGGACAATAACCTATTTCTCAATGTCAATCCTTACCTGCTGACAGATCGTCCTAAGCACAAACCTGGCATATTCACTCAGGTTGGCAGTCTCTATGGAGATAGTGCGGCCAATTGACTTGGGGTTTTTGGTAGAACTCAGAATGTCATCATCAGTGATATCATCGAGGATACTGATGGGAGCCAACAGACTGGTCACATTGAAGTCATCAGTGTTGGAGGAGTTAACATTATTGCTGCCCAATTCAGCATCACCTAGACATGAACAGAATACAGTCACTTGTTTCCATCCCAATATGTGCTGAACACCACCCACTAAACCTTTAGACAGAATGAGACCATTTCTATTTTAATCTCCTCCTAAAGATGCTGACTGTTGCTGGGCTACAGGTTCATCACAGCCAATGGCCCTCTGGTACCTCACTCAAACAGCCATTCTTCACGTGGGGAGGCTAGGCAGCAAGCATTGGCAGAATGTTGCACTCAATGTTCCCATAGGCCTAATTCCGTGATTGCATGATCCATCCAAGCACTTTCCAGCAGGGGTCACTGGACAGTGATTTGGAGCAAGAACCCAGCCCAATTTTTTGACTCCATAGCACAGGGGTGCTGAGGCCAGTTGTAGCATCTTATACTGATCGTGTTAGATGAAGAGGAGTAGGAGGAGGCTCGTATGGAGCATAAACACCGATATGGACCAGTTGGGCCGAATGGCCTGTTTCTGTGCTGTACATTCTATATAATTCTATGTAACTGCTGACCCAATTGAGAGAAGCTAACTCAGCAAAGACTAGGTTTAGAACCTGAACCTTCTGGTGTGTGTGCCTCAGTTCTACACTATTCATCAACTAAGCTAACAAGATGATGACATTGTGCTCGTCAATTAATTTTATTTGATGCAAATCTCTTGCAACCTTCACCTTTTAGAATATCCTAGGCTGATAACGTTTCTTCCAGTCAGAAAATCTTACCCAACATCAGAATTGCTTTCAGAACTGCAAACACAGCCCCCACTTCTATACTGTTGTGCGCTGCGGCTAAAAGATGGCGGTCACAGGACGAGCGGATCCCAGGAGCAGATTTACCTGTAAACCACGAAAGACTTTTATTCACACAATTCCAGTGACATTAAAATGTCGCTGTCATGTACAGAGTTGCTGGACTGAATCTGTAACACCAGCACCATATAAATTTTTAATTGGTGCAGCTCCAACTCTAAAATTCTAAAAACCACGAGCATTAAATCCACTTGCACTAATTCCCCCTTCATTGCTCAAGAAAACACACTCTCTGATGAGAGGCGGCCATGGCAAAACTAGGTGGCCTCAGTATTTACCAGGGAGACTAACATGATGGACATGACCGTAGAAGAGATCAAAAAGACATTTAAGATAGAAAGGGGGGGGGGGGAGATAATTGATAAACTGATCAAACGTAGAGAGGATATAACCCCTGATCCGGATGGGCTGCATCCACGCATATTAAAAGAAGTTAGGGGTTAGGGTCAGGGAGAGAGAGGGAAGGAAGCCTGGAGCGGGGGAGGCCCAAGGAATCCTTGTGACGCCCGGAGTACGTTCTGATATTGAGCTGCCCTTTTTTAATGTATGACATAGACGGTGGATTTCTCGAGTCTAGATGGAGGTCTTGCTCCATATGTTGACTTTTTTGCATATCTATGTATAATTATGCATAATCTGTGTGTAATTATTAAAAATATTGCATAGGATGCACACTTCCTATTATCAAGATTTTTGATCACGCTTTTGTGTTAGCATTTCCCACTGTGAATTGTTATGCCAACATTTCCAATTCAGTTTTGCTATGTGAATTGTCACAATGTTGTTGCAGGCTCCGGTCACTAAGTGGCATCATGGATGAGTTTTTGAAGTCTGTATACCAACTTCACTGCCATTTCATTGATTAAAACATGATATTCATCAAATGACCATGGGAAGTTACTAGTAATTATATAAATTGAGAAACCAAAAAAATGGCAATTTTCCCCCAATGTTATGCCATGACACAGACTGGTAGAACCTGCGTTCATGCCAACCATTCGTTCGTGAGATGAATCCCTGATCATAGAAATCATAGAATCCTAGAAAGGTTACAGCATGGGAGGAGGCCATTCGGTCCATTGAGTCCGTGCCGGCTCTATGCAAGAGCAACCATCTTAACCATGCTGCTGTGAGGATGGTTCTTCCCGACACAGAAATGGAGGGAGGGAAGCAGAATCATCCTGGACCATCTTTGTACACTTTAGCGGATGCTTACAAGGTGATGTTGACAGAAGCAGGGAGCAATCGCCCGATTTTCCTCTTAACAGAATATGAAGGGCAGTAGGTAAAATATACTCCCACACATAATCATTGCTTTCAACATAAAGGCAATTACTTTCTTCTGCCTGCTCCTCCCCCCACCCCGAATTCCTCCAAAGATGGGAAACATGGGGCATGATTTTAGCACCTGCTATCGGGTGCGTTCCTGGCGGGGGGGGCTCCGAAAATTGGAGAATCCCGGAGTGGGTCGGGAGCCCGACTCCAACCCGCCCACTTCCAGGTTCCCCACTGACGCGCCGGCGTGCGCGCGCAGCCCCCGCTGGTGGGAATCCCGCAGGCAATTAAAGCCAGCTGGATGCCACTTGAAGGTATTTACTTTGCTTGTTCAGGTCATTAACTGACCTGATTAAGGGATTATGTGAGGAGGGGTGAGATTTTAAAGCAAACTGGGACTGTTTCCCACACTGGGGGAAACACTCCCAGTTCAAATGGACCTGTTGGAGCTGGCAGCCTGTGGCAGCTGCAAAGGTCCATTTGACAGGTGGTGGGGGAGACCCTCACTCATTGCAGGAGGCCACTCTGTCACTTGGGACAAAGTTTGGCCTTCAACACCCTCCTCCTGACAATCAAAGTCACCAACTTGCACACTTACCCCGGGTTCCAGACACATGTACCTACCTTGCGGACCCCCTCAGATGTACATCTTCTGGATGGGGGCCGCCGTTGCTGCAGTCATGACTTCCTCGGAGGGCGAATAGCATCACCAGCCTCGCCATCCACCTCTGACACGTGGAGCTCCACAACAGAGTGCTGTGACACATCCACCTGTACAGCAGGAGGGAGGGCTATCGCAGAGAGAGATGCGTCGCAGAGGGCACTACCCTCGCCACAGGGTCCACAGACCGAGGCTCAGCTTCCTGGACCTCTCTGAGCAGCAGTGCACATGGAGGCTCAGAGTCACTCGACATGTAGTCGTGGACATCTGCAGCCTCCTTCATGCCGAGCTCCTCCTGGCTGGCCCGAGCACCAGCTTCTTACCTGTCGCTATCAAAGTCACCACTGCCCTCAACAACTTCTCCTCCACATCCTTCCAGGGTGCCACCGGGGACATCGCCGACGTTGCTCAGCTGTCTGCATAAAAGAGCCCTGCAAATACACCTACACCCACTCTGCAGTGACACAATGGGTGGCATCAGTTGTGGGTCTTCATAGTGATCCTCAGGAAAGGGCATTATTGCACAAACCAGACAAGATTCGCGAAGACATGGCAGTCGTGGTGCCAATATAATATGTAATGTGAGTTGGTCAGAAATTCAATATAAGTAACAACCACGACAAACCCTCAAACACCCTTGCGCATCCCCTTCATGCTCACAACACGTTTGCCTTACGCTGCCTACTGCACATATGTGATGCATGCCCTGTGGCTGCAGCACTGGTAGTGGCAGGTTGAGTGAGGCTGACTGTGAAAGAGGGTGAGTATGAGATAGAACCATGAGATTGTATGAGGATTGGGTTGAGTGGTAGTGGCGGGATGAGTACTGGCGAGGTGAGTAGGTGCAGGTAAGATGAGGATGAGGTTTGAGTGGCTATGAGGGGTGATGTGACAGAGTAGTGTTGGCAGTGCAGAAGGAGATGTGGGGTGGGGGCGGTGTTGTGGCAGATGGAGTGTAGGGGAATGAGTAAGTGTACTCACTTCGGCTGACCTACCGAGGCCATTGGAGCGCCTCCTGCATTGTATGCAGGTGGGCGATATGTTGGTGGCGCAGGTGACCTCCTCTGCCACCTCGAGCCAGGCCTTTCTGGTGGCAGAGGCAGGCCGCTTCCTCCCGCCCGCCGGGGGGAAGATCTCTGTCCTCCCCCTCCTCCTCACCCCATCTAATGATACCTGGAGTGAGGCATCATTAAACTGGGAGCAGCCTTCCCCCTGGGCTGCTCCATGCTGTAATTTTTTCTATTTGTTGCAGCATCTGTCAGTGGAGGACTGCCCTTTAAATAGAGCGCCTCCAGCTGACAGATCTTACTGCGCATGCGCAGCCCGCCCGACGCGCAAATCAGCAGTGGGGAACCCGGAGGACAAGGTAAGTGGATCTAATTGGGCTACGATCGCGCGGGTGGCTGACTGATAGCCCCCCCGCCGCGAACCTGCAGCCCTGGTAACATCGGGCCCATGAACTCAATTTATGATGAAATTCACTTGAGTTTTTTTTGATGTTTATGATCAGTGCTTAACCTTCAATGAAAAAAATTAATGGACATGAATCACTCAAGTGTTCATTCATATATACATACTTTACTGCTGTAGACTATCCAACTGTGAAGTTGGTCAGCAGGTCAATCCTCTTAGTATTTAGCAATTTGGATAAATACAGCTTTTTCCTCATAACAAAACTTAAAAAGGGGAACAGGGCTGTCAGCTGGAAACTTACCATTAGACTGAGGGAAGGGGCTGACTTGTGGTGTTCTGAACAAATGCAGCAAAAGTCTACATGTCATCCTGGCCCCTGGTTCTGCATCTGGATCACCGCATGCTGCAGGAAACATCGACTCAAAGAGGTTATAAATATCCCACAGGAAAAATAATCAGCTTTCAACACTAAAACCAGTAGTTTTCCTCTGCCTCTCTGCCACAAACCTCCACAAAGTTGGAAAATATTTCTTCAATTTCACATACAAAACTAAGTGTATTTCAAAACTCCCCCTGGCCAATGTTGGTTATGGTGTCAATACACAAAAGGACATCAATACTCACCAACATCACTATCTGTTTCAACTGATCTTAAACAGAATAAAACTGTCACCAAAATTCCCTTATTTCCTTTTCAGTTCAAAGTATCAAGTGACAGCTTGGCTCAATGGTAGCTCTCTTGCCTCTGAGTCAGAAGGTTATGAGTTGTCCAGTTGACACTCCAGTGCAGTACTGAGAGAACAATGCTTTGTTAAAGATGCCATCCTTCGAATAAGACATGAAGCAGAAACTTGCTTTGGCTGTTCCAATCCCTCAGGTGGATGTTAAAGATCCCATTGAAGAACAACAAAAAATTCTCCCAACATCCTTCCCTCAATCATTTAATTGCTGTTTGTGGTATCTTGCAGTGTACAAATTAGATTTAGCTTTTGCCTACATAACAGTCAACCATTTCAAAGTAATTAATTGTATGTGAAGCCCTGAGATGTTTAAGAGACATGTTATATAAATGCAAGTCTTCCTTTGTGAACTAAAAGATTTGCAGGTGCCCAAGGGCAAGATTGGAATAAGGCATGACCAGAGTTATAAGAAATTGTAAAAACCTATCCCAATCTGTAAATTTTGCAAAGGATTCCTTCACATTCAGTCCCAAGATCAAGCTGCTAATTTCCCCTCAGAGCCCACAGCTTCCCTTAGGCAGGCTGCTGTTCACTCCCCCAGGAAGCCCATCATCATTTACCCAATGCTGTGACCAGTAATTTCCCAAAGATCCATTTAATCTCTTCCCAACACTGTCATCCATTTGGTGCAACTGGTCACTACCTTAATACACAATCACTGATTGGTACAAAAATATGAAGCACAGCAGTTCAGCTTCTGTGTTAGTGTTTGTATTGCAGGCACATATAAAAGTCCCCGATGACAGCATCTATCTCTTCAATCATTCCAGAGGTTTCGCCTCCACTACCTTAACTGGAAGAACATTCCAGGTACTGATCACTATGCATAAAGAAATGCTTCCCAACACCAGTTCTCAACTTGCCTTTTATGCCCCTTTGTCTTGATGTCATGATTTAACTTAAAACAGTGCCCTAGATTTATCTTTTCCATTCCAATTGATATCTTTATAAGGTCCCGTCTTATTCATTTCCTTTCAAATCTGAAGAGTCCAAGGTTTTTTCACCAATCCTCATAACTCAGTTGTGTGACACTATGGATCAGCCTTCTCCGCACCACCTCCAAAGCTCGGAAATTTCTTTTGCCTTGATGACTAGAATAGAACACAATACTCAAGGTCTGACCACAGCACTGTATGTTTTAGTGTGGCAGCTTCAGGCTTCTACCCTACTGAGTTGGTAGTAAATCTTCACATTCTGTATATATAATACAAATATACATGGTAGTGAATTTTAATTAGAACTGTTTTGGTGCCACATCTGATTTACCATTATCACTTGAAGATACTGCATGACATAAGACCTGAATTGATATGGGGATTGTGGTGCAGGAACTGGTGGAATATAGAGTCTTTGATGTAAATTTTCCAGTACTGTTGAGGTTGCTGTACTTCTGAGCAGTTTAAAATCCACGTGCATGTGTGAAATATTGAGGTTGATATATGAAGGCACAGCTCACTTTCTCCCATAGAATGGGTAGGTCTTCTCCCCTCCATCTCTTCCTGAAAGGCATACTCTTTCTGCTTGGATATCGATCTATGAGCACCAATCACCTTCTGCTACCTTGGCCAAGTGATCATTTTCCACTTAGAGACCTTGTTGGACCTTGGGTATTGTGTTCTATTCTGATCATAGCAGATCACAAATGCGTGTGAAAGTTTGCTGTTCCTAACAAAATTATAAATGCTGCACAAGCTGCCCAACAACAATAAATGAATGCCAAGCCAAAGAGGGTGATATTAGAAGGGGTGACCAAAAGCTTGGTCAAAGAAGTGAGTTTAAGGAGAGTCTTAAAGGAGGAGATGGACAGGAAATTCAAGAGTATGGGGCCTAGGTGGTTGAAGGCACAACCACCAAAAGTAGAGTGAAGGAGGGGGGAATGCATAATTGCTAGAGTCAGAGGAACAGCAAGTTCAGGGGGTGGAGGGGTAGGGGTGGGGGGGGAGATGTAGTGCTGAAGGAAGTTACAGAGATTAGCAGAGGTTAAGCCATGAAGGGATTTAAACATAAGGATCAGTTTTAAATTTCAGGCATTGGGGGAATGGGAGCCACTGTAGGAGAGGGGTGATGGGCAGGTTGGCATGGGTTAGGATATGGACTGCATTGTATTGCATAAGCTGAAGCTTATGGAGTGTGGGGAATGGGAGGGCAGTCAGGAAAGCATTATAGAGAGAATAGTTGAGTCTGGAATTGACAAATGCATGAATTAGGGTTTTAGCAGCAGATACACTGAGGTAGGGGTAGTGGCAGGAGATGTAATGGATGTGGAAGTAGGCAGTGATGGAGACTGTATGGAGTCAGATGCTCAGCTCAGGGTCGAATAGGACACCAAGGTTATGAACAGTCTGGTTTTGCCTAAGTCAGTGGCAAGGGATGGGGAGCGTATGGAGTTTGTGGTGGGGACTGAAGATGTGACTTTGGTCTTCCCAATGTTGAGCTGGAGGAAACTGCAGCTCATCCAAGACTGGAAATTGGACCATCAGCCTGACAGCAATGAGGCAGTGGAGAGGTGGTGATGGAGAGGTAGAGCTGGGCGTCATCAGAAGCTGACGCCACGTCTGCGAAAGTTGTTGCCAAGGGGCAGCATGTAGATGAGGAAGGGGTGGTGGTGGGGGAGCCAAGGATCCTTGGGGGACTCCATGCGTGATGGGAATCAGAGGAATTCTTACCCTACTGTTGGGACTGAATAAAGGGACCTTTATTCTGCATATCTTACTTGAGTGAAGATCACTGCACTCAAATGTAGAAACATTTCCCCACTTCCCAACCTCCATATCCCTCACCTGGTTAAGCACAAAACATCATAAAACTAACCACCCAGGATTGACAATGAGATCAATCCCACTGACCTGCTGCTAGAAGCGAGGGAAGTGCCACATGCTGAACCACATCCTCCAGCGAGAAACACTGACGTGCGATTAGAATGGCAATAAACGTAGCCAAAGAGTCATGGAATGAAAGGTCACTCACCTTTAAGCAGAGCAAAATAAGCAGCAATCAGTGACTTGCAAAAAAATTAACGTTTACATTGTTGATATGAGATGTTCAGGTAAAAATTTCAGCAAAATTAGTTTCTTCTCTGGGACGGGGAGGGGAGAGAATAATTTTAAGACTCATTTAAATTATTTCCCAATGTCACATATGATCCAAATCTGACAGGGCACACGAGCTGCTCCCAGTGCACCTGCACTCAAGGAGGTGTGCTGGACTGGCTCAGGGTATAAATCTCCCACCTGGTTATATTACTGTAGGGGACACCTGGCTTCTCTGCTTGGCAGTTCCTCACAACACCACAACTAAGAGGGAGAACTTGTTGCATGGTGGACAATGGCAGGCATCGAGCCTTGTTCCATTACTTCATGTAACAACTACTTTAGAATGTTAATAAAATCTCTGTAGGCACAAATGACAAGTTTTCATTTTTTTAAAAAACTTATAAGCAAATTCAGTTATCATTTACAATTTATAAGCCAACAAGGCTAGAAAATAACATTTCAAGTTTCAGCAAGAGCCTGGAGTCAACTTAATTCATCAATATGATTTATAGATGGTACAATATACATTGCTGACTGCGGATTTCTAATAAATCCTTCTGATGCCTTCAGAGTTATTTAAAAGTGCAGAAAAGCGATCAAGTTGTGGCTATTTCTATACTTGAGCTTGGATATGCAGAACGGAACAACAGTCTAGACTCCCTATCAAGAACCTCATTTGGAAACAAAACGTTCTACCATTGCACTTTCTAGGTGGTGCAACTCCTACTGCTTGCGAGTGTTAAGTGAAAAAGTCAGTGAGTGTAAACTGCACTGCCCCCTTCATATTCACTCGACCTTTTTTTTTGCTAAAATCATTAAATGGAAGAAAATATAGCCTTTGTTAAGTGTTGAGAGTTTAGAAAGAGAACACCACTCCTGCTAACAATAAAATGAATGCCATTTAAATGTCAATATCTTTTTTGGAGGAATTACAAAGGCTGATGGTCTGAAAGGAGTTGCATTATTAGGAGAGATATGCGGTCCTTGATCCAGCGTGGCTCAACTATCTTGTTATGTGTCGTGTGTTAATTCAGCTGCTTCCGGTCACTGGACTCAGTAATCCTGCTTCGTCTATCCCATCAGGATGTCACCAGGAAAACAGAAAACTTAACACAATGTGAACTTACATCCACACTGCAGAGCAGATCATTGAATCCCCAGACATGGTTTGAAGAGCAGCAAAGAGCCTTAAGAACACCAAGCCATTCAGAACTGAGTACAGTACAGCATGCTGTCAGCTCAGCACAAAGATTGGCTATGTCATTGATTCTGTAAAATGGAGAACAGCAGAGGCACAGAAAAAGGATATTAGTGTCATTCGGAACAGATATTTGAGACAGTCAGAAAATAATTTTCCTCCTTTTAACTATTAAGTATTACAGTAATGGTCATTATCACTACCTCAGGAACTCTCTTCTTTGGAGGTTATAGCCATCTCAAAGTTGACGATTGGTGTCACATTACTACCTATATGTAGCTGATTGTTGACAGTAATGGGGATGAGGGGTTTGGGTACAAACTATTGCATCCCCACCCTTACATTCTATCTTCATACAAAAAAAAAGTCCTTCCATTTTGCAGGTGTACATATTTTGCCATGTAGCTTTTGGGTGGATCAGCTTGGCTTCAGGGATGAGGGACTTCAGTTATGTGGGGAGACTGGAGAGGCTGGGATTGCTCTCCTTAGAGCAGAGAAGGTTAGGGGAGATTTAATCGAGGTGTTCAAAACTATGAGGGGTTTTGATAGAGTAAATTAGGAGAAACTGTTTCTGCTGGCAGGAGGGTCAGTAACCAGAGGACACAGATTTAAGATAATTGGCAAAAGAACCAGAGAGATGAGGAATTTTTTTTTTTACACACTAAGTTGATAAGATCTGGAATGCACTGCCTGAAGAGGTGGTGGAAGCAGATTCAATAGTAACTTTCAAAAGAGAATTGGATATATACTTGAAGAGGAAAAATTTGCAGGGCTATAGGGAAAGAGCAGGGGAGTGGGACTAATTGGATAGCTCTTTCAAAGAGCCAGCACAGACATGATGGGCCAAATGTCCTCCTTCTGTGCTGTATCATTCTATGATTATTCGGCTGAGTAAGGAAGAATTCCAGCACTCTAAAACATGTTGCTGATTAAAACTGAAGTGTTAGTGAGGGGTAACAATCATCTGCAGTTTTCAGCAATTTTTGCTGCCCCAAAACTTTTTTTGGTCCTCAGTTAACTGTTGCGTGATGTGGAACTTTTATGCATCAAGCAAACTTATCGAAGGAACAATTATTCCAAAGTTAGAATAGCAAATGATCTCCATGAAATAAGATAAAATATTTCATGAAACTGACTGTTATCAAATATGAACCATACATCTGTAGAGGTTAATAATAGAGGCAAGGAGGCAATTTGGCCCATCACGTCCATGCTGCCTCTTTGCTAGGGCAATTCAAAACTAATCCCACTGCCCCCGGCTCTCTCCGCAAAGCCCTGTAAACGCCGTCAAAATGCTAACTGGTTTAAGAGCTCTCAAATTTATTGCATGTAGGGTCCTTACAGCTGGCGTAGAAAGGTCATTTTCTTTCCATTAGTCTGGATTGCATTTGAATACAGGACCCAGAGAGCGGAAACGATGAATGCGCTACCCAACTGCGTCATTCAGCTCCCCTTTTATTAGGATCTCATGATATTTTGGTGACTGTACCTGTCAGTGTCCTGATGTCCCATGCATACGTTCATGAGTGCATTGCACACAAAGCTGTAGCGATTGGCCGCGTTGTCGCTAAGGATCTTCCCAAGCATGGAATAGTTAATGTTATGAGCCGATGGGTTCTCGATGAAATCCAACATGAAGTCTGGATCCCAGAGTAAGTTGGAGTTGGATGGCTGAACATTGCTGTAAATGGTCTGCTTAACCTTTGAACAGGCGCTACTGAGGATAAGAAAACACATCTCATTACATTAATGTTACACACAGCAGGGTCGACATTTCAATCAGTATTTGATGTAAGCAACTTCCATCTAATGCTCCACTGCCTGAACATTGTCACATCCCTTTGGCTCTGCAATGACTCAGTCTGAGAGTGGAAAGAAAAAAAAAGTTAGAGAGATTTTCTACTGTCAATATGGTCAACTTCATTCTTTGAATGAAGTTCAAAGTCCACATACAGATAGGATTATCTGCCATCTGGCATGGGGGGGGTGGGGGGATGTAGAAGAATAAATTTACTTGGAGATACAGTTCCTTTAAGGCATATGTGCTATGTGAAAATTCATTAAATGACTCTTCTGCAATCAGACATATACGAGGCCTCATACTGGCCCATAACTTTGAATGGAAAAAGAGGTACCTCTTTAGGTCATCCTAGTGACTGCTTACTCACATCTCTCAGGCTTCAGTATCAAATGCAAATAATTTGAAAGATTTTCACCAATCAAGGCAGTGTTTATTTGATTTACAAGACAGACTGAAGGCAACCCAATTTGCAATGTAGATAGTGGAGGACATTGCTTTATGCTATTCTCTGGCATGCAGGACACATCAGGGCATCACTGGCCATCTCCCAGGCCATCCTGCAAAGCTTTTGTTTCAAGGCTACAAGGTCGCTGCCCAGAGCAGTCCATATGCTTTCGCCAAGACTAAACAGGAGTGAAACGGGACATGGGCGGGGATGCAAAAACAGGCCATGTCACATCAGTCGTCCGTTATTCGTCTATCTGATATTCAGTCCCATTGATTTCAATAGAGGAATTTTGATAGAATAAATAAGGAGATACTGTTTCCAGTGGCAGAGAGGTTGGTAATCAGAGGACACAGATTTAAGGTGATCAGCAAAAGAGCCAGAAGCGACATGGGGGAAACATTTTTTTAATGCAGTGAGTTGTGATGATCTGGAATGCACTGCCTGAAAGAGCAGTGGAAGCAGATTCAATTGTAACTTTCAAAAGGGAATTGGATAAATACTTGAAGGGAAAAAATGTACAGGGCTATGGGGAAAGAGCAGGGTAATAGGACTAATTAGATAGCTCTTTCAAAGAGCTGGCACAGACACAATGGGCTGAATGGCCTCCTCCTGTGCTGTACCTGTTATGATAATAGAACTGATTATCATGCGTATTGTATAACAGTCGGCAAAAGCGATTCCGCCTGTTTTGAGTTCCCGGCCAAGTCCAATTTCACCCCCAGTGTGTTGGTCTGAGAGCTCATGATACTAAACCTCTTTGGCACGGTGCTGCTTTAAACTAGGCTGAAGTTTCAGGCCCTCCAGAGTTTCTCACCGGAGAATTTCCACTTATGAATTTTTCCAACTCATGATTTTACCCTGTTTGTTTCGATGGACAGGAAAATCATAGTCTCGTGAGCACACAGCCTCAGTCTCCCTTTCTGATTCCATGTGGAGATTGAGTGAGTGAAAGTCAGTCTGGTGCAAAAGCTGAAATCCCCAGCCAGATAAACTTGTGAAGGGCAGTATTTTAAAGAGACATTTGATAAAGTGACAAATAAGGAGGCATGTTGGTAAAATAAAGGCACACTGTGGCATGTGGAAGCATGGATTGGAAATTGGGTAATGTGTAGAATACTGAGTGCACACTTATTGGACCAGAGGGATGTGAACAGCTGTGTCCTCCAGTGGTCAGTGTTGGGACAATTCTCTTTTTAAAAGATCTCGACTCACGTATATGGGGCACAATATCACAATTTAAAGACAACAAAAAATAGAGAGTGTGAAAAGGACAGTAAGAGGACTCGAGAAGAACATAAACTGGTTAGTAAATTGGGCAGATAGATGTGAAATAAAATTTAATGGAGAGAAATGTGAGGTGATACATTTTGCGAGGATGAACAAGAGGAGGAACCGTAAGACAAAGAAGGAGATCTTAAAGTGCACATTTATGTTTTCATCAGAAACAGAGGAATCAGAGGAAACATCCTGGTATATCTGTGATGTCACTAACGCATAGCAACCAGAGGACATCTCTCCCACTCTTCATGTCGCTGATATGTCGTGGAATTCTTATGGGATGATTATCATTCCTGATTACGTTAGGGCAGCTTTACTGAAAAGTAACGTATCGCTTATGTTATCAGAAAATTCTTAATCGATTTCATATTATGTCACTGATGGTTCAGGTACAGATACAAACACATATCCTTTCAGTCATTTCATCTTATCTCCATCATTTTAATTTAACTTCATTCGGTTACGCGAATATAGAGTGTTTCCAGCTAGTTCAGCGTGAATCTATTCTCTAAAATTGGACACAAGGTTGGGAGAGTCTAAGCCTGTCCAGTAGTAAACTGGAACAATTTTTCTAAAAAAAACCCTTTTTTTTTTAATTGAGACGCGGGAAGACAGAGATACAACTAGCTAGAATTTTACGGAACCATTTGTATGATGGTTCGTAATGTTGAGCAAACATCAGTTTCAGTTTGCACTGTTCAGTTCTTCCTTTATTTTTTTACAAGTTAAATTTAACATGAATAAAAAGTTGAATAGAAAAATAATTTTTCAGCTCGTGTGTAAGTAAGTGCTCCAAATTTTAAAATGTTCCTTCACACTCGAGACAAGTTATTGCATTTAAGATGGAGAAATAATTAACCTTGACAAATCAAGACAAAACAATCACTAGTTTGGCAAAAATAAGTAGTTCTGTGTCACATAACATCTGGCAAGTAAAACCTATTGAATTAATGAACTGCTGGGCACTTTCACAAGATAATACAAGTAAAAGTAGATGCAATGTATGTGCCAAGGTTAATATTTTCTTTTCAGCAAATATAGCAATTCAAATCCCTGCAGGGAAAGGAGCAAGACCCAGCTTCTATTTTCCCCTCTACTTTTAAATAAACACACATCCTTTTCCAGATGTTTTATCCCATTGACAATTATCAAATGAGGTTTTATTTTGCTGTAAGTGTGGCCATGTAAAAAGACTTCTTAGGCAGTATGGTGGTACGGCATGTTGGAGGTGGTGGTGGGGTGGAGGGCAAGGGGAGACTTAGCACTGTTGTTTATAATGCATATAATCCAGGGGAAAAGAAGGGAGTGAGCAAGAGGGAGGGAGGCGAGAGCAGAAAGAGAAGACTGAAGGGGGGGGGGAAATTCCCTCTCCCTTCCATCCTTGTGAAACATGTGCATTAAAACAATGACGTAAAATCAATAAAATCATGATGGCTGGTACCACTGTACACTTCCCAGCTGTTGAATGAAAGGTGGTACCAATGGAGGCCTTGGGGAAGGTCGCTTACTCTTAGCATCAGAAGGAAAAAGGGGGAATAATAGAGGGATTTCAGCATCAGAAATTAGAGAAAAAGACTTTGTTCAGCTTGTACACACAAACATACATATGATATACACATAATGTATGTACATACATGCATACACCGTATACATACATTTTATATATAAAAACATGCATACAATGTGTACAAACACACACACACACACTTATTTTAGATATTATAGTCTGTGAGAGGATTCACAATAACAGTTTACATTTTATTACTTTATAATGATGAAAAAACCTGAGTGATCAGTAAACCTGCTTGTAACCTGCTAGTCAGTGTCTTAGGAATGCATGAGGCCAGCAAAAATCAAACACTATAACAAAAGTTGGCCTGAATGCGGAGGGTTGTTATCTCAACGAACTATGATGTGGAGACGTAGGTCCATAGATTCATATCTGGTTTTTCCCAGATGCTAATCTTGCTGGCGTTTCTCTGGAGAGACATAAATGTAAGGCAGGCATGCCCCCAAAATAGGAAAAGTAGAGAGAGGAGAGACATTGATTGACAGGTCGGCCACCTCAGGTCATTCCACTGATCTTCTAGAAGCCAGCTTCAGAAAGGCATGGGGAGATAACTTAGACAATAAATGGTATGCAAGCATCTAAATGGAGATGACTTAAAAATAAATACTTAAAAACAAACTAGATGTAAACTTGCTTTGAAATGATGGACCTATAGGCAGCAAGAGACTGCAGACTAATGAGAAATATGGCCTGTGGAAACAAGAGGAAAGCACAGCATTGCTTTGAAACAGTGTCAAGGTCACATCATTCCAAGTTGTGCTGGGCTGATGTTTTCAATCTGAAACTAAAATGCTAAATTGGACTCCGCATAGTCTCATTAACACACTGGCATCTCACAGCTTGAAAACAGAACTCACCTACCACAACAAAAGAATGTCACAGTCACAACACATCACCTCAAACAGTTTGGGCAGATTCCCTGGCATCCACTAGAAAACGCAAGGTGCAAGTTCTAATCAGGGCTAGTATAGAGAGGTTGAGAAACACACAGGCTCCAATTAGCACAGTTCAATTAATTGTGATTTTTCAAAAAGAGCGTGTCGCCACCAGGGCCCCTTTTAAAATTAATTACAAGGGATTATGATTAACTGCTTGTCCACTTTGGGTTTCTCTTTTGTCTCTTTGCAAAACATACCTGGTGGGAGAGTAGACGGCAGCTGTGAAACCGGCCATTAAGTGCTGCACGAAACGCGAGGATTCTTTTTTCCTTTCCCTTTCCCCCCACTTCCTTGCAGGGAAGCACCTCTCCTCGGTTGGACACTACCCAATGATGGCACAATTAACAGTGGAACTCCGCTTATGATGAACTGGGTACAAATCCCACTATTGGGGCTAGAATGCCCCAAGCCCCTCCACAGGTCTCACTCTTTAAACAATGAGTACATCTCAGATATCACAAAAGAGTTCTCAACTTCCACTACCTTTAAATATATCAACGCACGTATCAAAAGGGATATCTCTTCAATCAGAATCACTAATATTACGATTCTATTTGTAACAATATCAAAATACAAATATATAAATAAAATCACATCATCATTTGCGTGTTTTGACCAGGCTGCCGTGTATTCTCTATTTTGCTTATTTTATTCCGTGTTGTGAAGTTATGTTAAATATTATCTGAGGAAAAGTTTTTACGCCTGAGAAGATCAGCCAGTTGACACGGAGGGAAACTTTTGGGTTTTGGAGCGTACTTACTCACCTGAAAAGATCACCAAACTTGCTTCTTAAGTGACTGCAAGATACATAAAGATCATACAGGTAGGCCAGAATGCATCTTTCGGGAGAGGAGCATTCTGAAGGATTGACAACATGCTTTACTACCCCACACAGCCTGCAAGAGAGAGGATACAGAAAGGAAGTTGGAAGAATCAGGCAGCAGAATGAAAGAAACAGACTATTCAGGTATGCTTACTTTACGAGGGAGCCATCAATTGCAGACTTGAGAGTTTCAGTCAACAGCATACACAAGTATAAGTGACCTGACCTCCATTGAATTGATAGCAGTGGAGACCCCACCCTTATCCATCACGCTCTCATACCCTACCAGACCTTTTGGGGGTAATTTTAACCTAACCCGCCAGGCGGGGAAAATGCCAGTTTTATACCCCACCCAATACTGCTCTCCATTGAAGACAGTAAAATCAGCGTTGCACCCGATCCTGTCAGTTTCCTGACTGGCGGTTTAGGTTAAAATTGCCCTCCTTGAGCCAGTTCAGTGTTTGCCAGTGTGCCCTCTGGTGCAAAACAGCATCATGACTAAGCACCATGACACAAAGAACTGACTCAGCATTCAATCCTCTGGCCTGCCTGTTGCGAGCAACTGCATCGTTGCACGATGTTACCAGGTCCACCTCTGAACCCACCTTCAACAGACCTACACGAAGACCAGAACAAGGCAGCAAAAAGACCTAGGACTCCAGAACATGGTGGTCGCTCTCCCACCAGCAGGGGAGTAAGATGTAAATGTGCTGCCTGCTGTTCAGGACACATGCATTTATATAGCACCTTATTATGTCTCAAATGCATACAGTGAGTGACTGTGAAATGCACTGCCGGGCAGCAGAAATGGTGCAGTAGCCTTATCTGAAATATTCATGCAAAAAATTCTCCCTCCCGCTATATTTATCATCAGTGACTGAATTTTTAAATCGGATCAACTATTTTCTTCTAATTTCCAAGGCTGGGCTCTAAATTGGGCCACTTCTACACGCAGCATTGACAGCTGGGATGGTGGCGGTCCTGAGGTGAAATATAACAACAACTTACATAGCAGCTTTAATCTAAAGGTGTGTCACTTAAAAGGGGGAGGGGAAGAGATAGAACACTGGGCAATAATTGGGAGAAGAGTTAGAGGATTTGACCAAAGGGGTGGTCAAAGAGATTACATTTTGAGGAGATTTTGAAAGCAAGGAGCGATGTTTTAGGGCAGAGGGGTTTAGGGAAAAGAATTCCAGAGTACAGGGGCACGGTGGCTGAAGATATTGCCACTGGTAGTGAGAGAAGACACACAAAATTCCAGAGTCCAAACAATGGAGTGCGTGAGCTGTGATGTAAGGTGAGAGGAGGTTGCAGAGTTGAGAGTGAGGCAGTGGAAGATTTGTAAATCAGGAGAAGCATTTTGAAATTGACAAGTTGGGGGATGAGGAGCCAGTGATGATCAATGAGGACCGGGATGATAGATGAGCAGAGGTTAGTACATGATAAGACACGGGCGGAGCATTCTGGAGGAGTCATGACTTTCTGCAGAGTGGAGCTTTGGAGGCCAATGAGGAGAACATTGAAGAAGTAGAGCCTGGAGGGTGACAAGAGCATGGATGCAGATTCCAGTGATGGTGGGATGATGTACAGACAAAGGTGGGCAATATTTTAATAGAGAGAATGTTGATGGATTCAGTTTCAGTGAGGAGCCAGAGAGGTGGACAGATTCAGGGTTAAGGTGTGGAGCTTTTGGTGAGAGAAACAGATCTTGCCAATATTTGGCTGGAGGAAATTCTGCATTATTGACGATTTAATGTTGGACCAGTATTCAAACAGTACAGAAAAAATTGTGGAGTCCAGAGTGATGGCAGAGAGGTAAAGCTGGGAGTCAGCAGCGTACTGATTAAGAATACAAGGGACCAAGAACGGAGCTTCGGTACACCAGCCAAGCCATTGCCAATGTACTCGCTACCTTGGTGCAGGTGGATATGGAACTATGAGAGATGGGCATCATGAAGGAGAGGCACTGGAGTAGGATGGAGTGATCAACTGTGTTGAAGACCACAGAGAGGTTAATGCATCATATTTGCCATCATATAGGATATCATTGTGACTGTGACCTGGGTGGTCGTCTTGGTATGGATGGGATAGAAGCCAAACATTCAAGCAGAGCATAGTAGGGGAGGTGGGCAGGGAATTTGGAGGCTATAATGCATTTGAGGATCTTCGAGAAGAATGTTAGAAGTGCAGCAATCATCAGAGAGAACAGACAGGTTCAACAGATGTATAAATGGTACACAGCTACCATTTTACCAGCGTCAGAGGCTATGTAATGTATAAGGTAAATGCAATCCTGAAGGAAGTTCCCAGAAATGTCCTGTATATGCTTACTGTGCTCTAGTCTCAATTATGCTCTTTACCATCAGTAATGGTCTAGATGGCCGGTATTGCACACAAACCTGGTTATAAAGAACTGAATTCCACCCTCACCACTACAAACAACAGAGGTTCTGTAGAAATTTACCAAGAGCCAGCAAAAGCTCGGATTTCAAAGTTCAATTAAACTTTTTTTTTTAGAAACGAAGTGAACCAAACGCCATTCCTCACCCTTCAAACACTTGTGCCGTCTGGTCAGGGTTGAGCACGAGACAGGAATGGTAGCGCCGTAGCACGGCCACGATGCACAGGCACAGCCCTGTGGTGTAGCTCCCAGCCAGACTCGAGGATTTCAGCAGCAACTCCGCTTCCACCACACTCAGTTCATTCAGCAACTGAGACATTAAATAAAACACACAAGGTCAGAGCACAAATTATATAATTAGCACATGCTAAACCTTTGTAAATCACTGGTCAGGCCTCAGCTGGAGTACTGTGTTCAAATCTGGGCACCACACTTTAAGAAGGATGTCAAGGCCTTGGAGAGGGTGCAGAGGAGAATTACTAGAATGATTACAGGGATAAGGGACTTCAGTTTTGTGGAGAGATTAGAGAAGCTGGGATTGTTCTCCTGAGGGCAGAGAAGGCTGAGGGAAAATTTGATAGAGGTGTTAAAAATTTTGAAAGGTTTTGGCAGAGCAAATAAGGAAAAATTGCTTCCATTGGTAGGAGGGTATGTAACCAGAGGACACAGATTTAAGGTAACTGGCAAAAGAGCCAGAAGGGAGATGAGGAAGATTTTTTTTAAAACTCAGTGAGTGGTTATGATCTGGAATCCATTGCCTGAAAGGGTGGTGGAAGCAGATTCAACAGTAACTTTCAAAAAGGGAATTGGATAAATACTTGAAAAGGAAAAATTTGCAGGGCTATGGGGTAAGAGCAGGAGAGTGGGGCTAATTGGACAGCTCTTTCAAAGAGCCAGCAGAGGCACGATGGGCCGAATGGCCTCCTTTTGTACTGTATGATTCTATACACTGGATATAACTGAGTAAAAAATAAACATTTCAGGTGATTAAAAGATTTTTCATTGTTGACTATATTACGGTGGTAGTGGGGTGTACCACAAATTCACGCAAACCAAAAGGTTTGATAGCCAGTCTGCACCAATTTGACCCTCAGCAGCTGTTGTGTTGCTACAATTGACCTGGTTTAGGAAGGGAAACAAGAACAAAAAAATTCATCTAGGGTTCCCACTTCTTTTTGCAATTCAGCGACACCAGCTGGAAAATCCGTACATGGGAACGCCTGATTAGAACTGGATTGCGCTGGGCTCTTTCTGCCCTGCGCCACCCAATAGCTTGCCGACACTGAACATCTTGGCTTCTGTGTTTACAATGGCCACTTGGCGGAGGTGCTGGAGGACAGCTGGCAACTCTGGAATTGTCGCTCAGCAAAAGTCAATTCCTTCAGGAAGAGGAAAGTGGGGGGCGGGGGCAGGGGAATGAAGAAAATGGAGGGAAAATAATGGAAAGGGATGCCACCCTGTTCCAAAATGATAGTGAAAAAAAAAATGAAAAGGTGTGTTTGATGACATTCAGAATCTTCCTGCCTCTGGCATCTAGCCAGGGTTTTTCCATAGCAGCCCGTTTATATAAAAAAAACTGCTGTCCCTCCAAAAAGAAGTGTGAAATCTATAAATTTATAAAATATACCTGTTAAGATATAAGCTCAAAATAAGAGCGTTCTTGATTTTGTACAGATGTATCCAGTTACAAAATTCAACCAATAGTTCAGAAAACTCAACATTTTTTTTTCTGGAAGCAACATGCTCAGGAAATCTTTCTGGGATATGGGAAAGTTAAATGGTGGTTACCCAGATACAATGGGGTGCAGTTCATCTTTTATTTCTGTTGGAAAGAGCAGCCCAATAAAGAAATAAATGAAAAAAATAAAGGCTTGCGTTTATATAGCGTCTTTCAGGATCTCAGGGTGTCCCAAAGCGCTTTACAGCCAATGAAGTGTAGTCACTGGTATAACGTAGGAAACGTGGCAGACAATTTGCGCACAGCAGGCTCCCACAAACAGGACTGTGATGATGACCAGATCATCTGTTTTAGTGATGTTGGTTGAGGGATAAATATTGGCTAAGACTCTCCTTCTTATCTTTGAAACAGTACCGTGGGATCTTTTACGTCCAGCTGAGAGGGCAGATGGGGCCTCGGTTAAACGTCTCATCCGAAAGATGACTCATTTTGTTTCCATTAGGGCCCTAGTGAATTGAACAGGATTTCATGGAGTGAAAGTCTTGGCCTGCATTTTAGCATCAGTACCATTAGTTATTCAGCAGAAATCATTCAATCCAACGTTCCAAATCCACCACTTTGAACTAATACCACCTCTCGGAGCTGTATTCATAGAGAGCTTTTCCAAATCCCAGCCGCTCAACACTGAGATAAAAGAGAGGAAAAGGGGGAAATCTACTGAGCAAGTAATTACGAGACGTCTAACAAATGGCTGAGTGTGTGTTCACAGCTGTAAGGCCCTCTGGGGAGCTGGGTGACATCCTTAACCACCAGAGCAAAATTCAAGTGACTAATAGCTTTATTCTGAGCCCACGGTTTGTTCTCTAAAAACTCCTGAACATATCATAGGCTTGGTGGCCACAACCTTACCTGGATAGCGAAGTCAATAAGACCATTGATATTAAGGGCGCACTCCATCATATCAAAAATGAGCTGGATGTGGTGAGCCAAAGGCAGATGGTATGAAGTTCCTGAGGCAAAGCTAGTGATTTGTTCCAGGACATTACTGGAAATCTGTAAGGAGATTTAAAATTAATGCTTTTTTCCCCCTCCTTTTAAACAGTGTAAAATAGCATTTGCGGTACTTGAGGGTCTGTATGGCTCTGAATCCTTCAAGACTGTTTATACAGCAGAGACCTCTGCCTCTAACAGTAGGGGGTACACACCAGAACTTTCTCACTGTAAATCAGTCAGAGGAAGGCTACATGAAAGGTTTCTGCAGAACTGAATCAAATACAGTTGTCTGACAGCAACAGCAACAGCAAGCTGAAGACACTTCAAAGAGGTCATGCAGCCAAGCTTTTACTGGAGCCAACATTTTAATATTAATCTTAATAGCCACATTCTCAATTTAATTTCACAAAATCCTTGGTTAAATCGGTATTAAAAAAGTCTGTCGTCTCCCAACAACTGAATTACATCGAGAAACCTCTGCTGCCTGAGCAGGAGAGCGTTGCTGTTTAAATACGATAGTCTTGACTCATCCATAGGCCCACAGATCCCAAAGCCCTGATTTGAAGTGTATTTCCCACAAGTCCACAAGAATGAGGGTCATTTAAAGAACCGTCTATCATTTTCACAAGAGTACTCTGGGGGAGGTGGTTAACTCTCCGTGTGCCCTTTATGAGATACCAAGAGTCCAACACAGCACACTGGAATTCCAGTGCCGCTCCTCAGGATACAGGTTCATGTGGACAAGAGGCAGGTCCAGGTGAACATGATGCCCACCATCAGCAACTACAGTTATCAGCATTGATAAACTTTCTCCAGAAATACATAGGAGATGAATTAGTGTGCAAATGTTACCAGTGAATGAGCTTCCCTGGTGCCAATGAAAGGGCATGACCTACAACGAAAACCCATAGTGTGTACAGAATTTTTTTTCAAAACTCTGGATTTCAAGATTGTGAAATTTGGTGACAAATTCTGAACTAGTTACTCACAGACATCGAGGTTTAACCCGAACTTCAAGGTTTTTGTGTGGAACCTCTATACATTTCTAAAATATAAATATGGATTCAATAATTAAATATGGATCCCACCGTATATAGTGGGCTCGTTCGTGCGAATGCGATTTGCCTGCTATACGCATCAGGCACTAAATCCATTGGACACCTTAGTGCCGAAGATTTTGAAAAGGTAAGGATCTAGGATCCCTAATCTAGTTGAAAGTGGCAGGGACTGTATTGCATGATGCTAAATCGATCCAAAATCGGATAATGATTGATTTCAACGGACACCAACAGATTGTCTGTATTTAGCGAGCAGTTGATAGAGATTTTGGGCAGCATCAATCAGCTGTTCGCACTGATAACACTATGGGTGTCGGAAAGTGGAGACTTTGGGCAGCTACAATCAGCTGTTTCTGGGCCATTAAAAATAGATAAAAAAGATGGTGGACAGTGGTCAGAGGTACTTGGCTGCTCAGGTAAATAGTTAACAGCACTTAACCACATTTTAACAAGGCACGAAAAGCTTACTGAATTGTTCAAAATAGCCAGCCCCGTTTAACGTGCTAGCAAGCCACTCAGTTGTACAATCTCACGACAAAAAGTTTGAATAAGAATAAAACCAGAAGGACCACCCGGCATCGGACCACAAGGCACCGGACACAACAAAGGCAAACCAAGCCCAGTCGACCCTGCAAAGTCCTCCTCACTAACATCTGGGGACTTGTGCCAAAATTGGGAGAACTGTCCCACAGATTGGTCAAGCAACAGCCTGACAAAGCCATACTCACAGAATCATACCTTTCAGCCAACGTCCCAGACTCTTCTATCACCATCCCTGGGCATGTCCTGTCCCACCGGCAGGACAGACCCACCAGAGGTGGCAGTACAGTGATATACAGTCAGGATGCAGTGGCCCTGGGAGTCCTCAACATTGACTCCGGACCCTATGAAATCTCATGGCATCAGGTCAAACATGGGCAAGTAAAACTCCTGCTGATTACCACCTACCGCCCTCCCTCAGCTGATGAATCAGTCCTCCTCTATGTTGAACACCACTTGGAGGAAGCACTGAGGGTAGCAAGGGCACAGAATGTACCCTGGTTGGCGAACTTCAATGTCCATCACCAAGAAGGCTCGGTAGCACCATTACTGACCGAGTCCTGAAGGACATAGCTGCCAAACTGGGCCTGCAGCAAGTGGTGAGAGAACCAACACGAAGGAAAAACCTACTTGGCCTCATCCTCACCAATCTACCTGCCGCAGATGCATCTGTCCATGACAGTATTGGTAGTAATGACCACCGCACTATACTCGTGGAGACAAAGTCCCATCTTCACACGTGTTGTGTGGCACTATCACCGTGCTAAATGGGATAGATTCAGAACAGATCTAGCAGCTCAAAACTGGGCATCCATGAGGCACTGTGGGCCATCAGCAGCAGAATTGTATTCCAGCACAATCTGTAACCTCATGGCCCAGCATATTCCTCACTCTACCATTACCAACAAGCCAGGGGATCAACCCTGGCTCAATGAGGAACGTAGAAGGGAATGCCAGGAGCAGCACCAGGCCTACCTAAAAATGAGGTGCCAACCTGGTGAAGTTACAACACAGGACTACATACATGCTAAACAGCAGAAGCAACATGCTATGGACAGAGCTAAGCGATTCCACAACCAACCGATCAGATCAAAGCTCTGCAGTCCTGCCACATCCCGTCGTGAATGGTGGTGGACAATTAAACAACTAACGGGAGGAGGAGGCTCTGTAAACATCCCCATCCTCAATGATGGAAGAGTCCAACACGTGAGTACAAAAGACAAGGCTGAAGCGTTTGCAACCTTCTTCAGCCAGAAGTGCCGAGTGGATGATCCATCTTGGCCTCCTCCCGATATCCCCACCATCACAGAACCCAGTCTTCAGCCAATTCGATTCACTTCACGTGATATCAAGAAATCGCTGAGTGCACTGGATACAACAAAGGCTACGGGCCCCGACAACATCCCGGCTGTAGGACTGAAGACTTGTGCTCAAGAACTAGCTGTGCCTCTAGCCATACTGTTCCAGTACAGCTACAACACTGGCATCTACTCGACAATGTGGAAAATTGCCCGGGTATGTCCTGTTCACAAAAAGCAGGACAAATCCAATCCGGCCAATTACCGCCCCATCAGTCTACTCTCAATCATCAGCAAAGTGATGGAAGGTGTCGTCGACAGTGCAATCAAGCGGCACATACTCACCAATAACCTGCTCACCGATGCTCAGTTTGGGTTCTGCCAGGACCACTCGGCTCCAGACCTCATTACAGCCTTGGTCCAAACATGGACCAAAAGAGCTGAATTCCAGAGGTGAGGTGACAGTGACTGCCCTTGACATCAAGGCAGCATTTGACCGAGTGTGGCACCAAGGAGCCCTAGTAAAATTGAAGTCAATGGAATCAGGGGGAAAACTCTCCAGTGGCTGGAGTCATACCTAGCGCAAAGGAAGATGGTAGTGGTTGTTGGAGGACAATCATCTCAGCCCCAGGACATTGCTGCAGGAGTTCCTCAGGGCAGTGTCCTAGGCCCAACCATCTTCAGCTGCTTCATCAATGACCTTCCCTCCATCATAAAGTCAGGAATGGGGATGTTTGCTGATGATTGTACAGTGTTCAGTTCCATTCGCAACCCCTCAGATAACGAAGCAGTCCGAGCCCGCATGCAGCAAGACCTGAACAACATCCAGGCTTGGGCTCATAAGTGACAAGTAACATTCGTGCCAGACAAGTGCCAGGCAATGACCATCTCCAACAAGAGAGAGTCGAACCACCTCCCCTTGATATTCAATGGCAATACCATCGCCGAATCCCCCACCATCAACATGCTGGGGGTCACCATTGACCAGAAACTGAACTGGACCAGCCACATAAATACTATGGCTACAAGAGCAGGTCAGAGGCTGGGTGTTCTGTGGCGAGTGACACACCTCCTGACTCCCCAAAGCCTTTCCACCATCTACAAGGCACAAGTCAGGAGTGTGATGGAATACTCTCCACTTGCCTGGATGAGTGCAGCTCCAACAACACTCAAGAAGCTCGACATCCTCCACGACAAAGCAACACGCTTGATTGGCACCCCATCCACCACCCTAAACATTCACTCCCTTCACCACCGGCGCACCATGGCTGCAGTGTGTACCATCCACAGGATGCACTGCAACAACTCGCCAAGACTTCTTCGACAGCACCTCCCAAACCCGCGACCTCTACCAACTAGAAGGACAAGGGCAGCAGGCACATGGGAACACCACCTGCACGTTCCCCTCCAAGTCACACCCCATCCAGACTTGGAAATATATCGCCGTTCCTTCATCGTCGCTGGGTCAAAATCCTGGAACTCCCTTCCTAACAGCACTGTGGGACAACCATCACCACATGGACCGCAGCGGTTCAAGGCGGCGGCTCACCACCATCTTCTCAAGGGCAATTAGAGATGGCAATAAATGCTGGCCTTGCCAGTGACGCCCACATCCCATGAACAAATAATAAAAAAATTACATTTGTGCCTTTGTAATTGAATTCATTGGAAAATGTTTACTGTCATTTGTCCATTATAGAATCACAGAATCTTACAGCACAGAAGGAGACCATTCGGCCCATGCCTGTGCTGGCTCTTTGAAAGAGCTATCCAATTGGACTTACACCCCTGCTCTTTCCCCATAGCCCTGCAATTTTATGCCCTGATGAGCCCGGACGACGCAAGTGGTGGGGACCGTATTTAACACACAAGCTTGTTATTTTCTGCCTTATGATGTTAAGGAAATGGTTGAGGCCTTCAGTAAATTTATAACAAGCCAGGAATTCCACCCCTTTCCTTATCCCTCTGCAGTTCTGGACTTGGCAAAAGGTAGTTTGAACTGGAGGTTCTGAATCTATTGGCTTGTGGCTTTGTTTGTAACAGTCTTTCGGATCCAGATTTTCGTCTTCAGTGCCCCGCGCGTCTGAGCTTTATTTTCATGGACTGAGAATCATGGGCAGTGTGGGCCGGGATTTGCAACGATGGTCCTGGTGGGTGAAGCTCTTGCGTCCAAGCTCGCTCAAGGAAAATCTCGGCCTGATTTCCGAATTGCACCAATATACCTCATGTCAGAGAAAATTCCAGAACTAGTAAATATTTTGAGGCCGGTCAATACATGCTGACTAAGAGAACAAAAAATAATGAAATATGTGTAAACAGAGTCAACAAAGACTTCCTGGTGTCAGTGGCACACAGCAAAGGGAGTAGAAAACAGCACCTCCGCACCTGAGACGTCACCTGATGTTGGTCGAAATAGGACAGTTGTTGAAGTTTGGCAAAAATAGTCTCTAGGGTTAGCGGGGTTTCCTGTTTGGTTCTCTTCGATTTCTGTCCTTCATCACCAGCTGCATAGACAGAAGATGATGAAAGCAACACAAAGTAGCACATTAATAAACGAGTTTGTTACACACTGCAAAAATATTAAATAGAGGGTAAAAAAAAATGTTCAACGTGAAAGCGTGGATGCTGTTAATGTCAGTAAAATGCGACTCACTGGTTTCTGCTGTACTTTTCTTGTTCAGTATTTTCAGGATATCTTTGGTAATCTTCTTCAGCTGGTGCCGGGCTTCATCCCTCTGCTTCCCCACTCCATAAAGAAGAATCATTCGCTGATTACACTCATGACTTGATGTCTCGTCCTGTGATTAGTGATCAAAACATGTTAATTAAATCCATAGAACATTTCTGGTAAATGATATATTGGCAATTAATTTCCATCGCTTAGCACGCTCATGTGAAATTCCTTTCTGTGCAACTTTAACAGAGTCAGTAACCCGTCTACTTTAAACAGGTTAAGCAGTGGACTACAGATGAAATTATACCCCATAAATGTGCCCTTATTGCCATTGTCTTCGGTCCCCGCCACAAACTCCGTTCCCTACCCGCTAACTCCATCCCTCTCCCTGGCTACTCTCTGAGGCTGAACTAGACCGTTCGCAACGTTGGTTTGACCCCGAGACAAGCTTCCAACCGCGTATCCGCTCCATCACCAAGACCGCCTACTTCCACCTCCGTAGCATCGCCCGTCTCTACCCCTGCCTCAACTCATCTGCTGCTGAAACCCTCATCCATGCCTTTGTTACCTTCAGACTTGACTATTCCAATGCTCTCCTGGCCGGCCTCCCATCTTCCACCCTCCATAAACTTCAGCTCATCCAAAACTCTGCTGCCCATATCCTAACTCGCACCAAGTCCCATTCTCCCATCACCCCTGCGCTCACTGATCTACATTGGCTCCCGGTCTGGCAACGCCTCGATTTTAAAATTCTCATCTTTGTTTTAAAATCCCTCCACGGTCTCGCCCCTCCCTATCTCTGTAACCTTCTGCAGCCCTACAACTCTCCGAGGTCTCTACGCTCCTCCAATTCTGACCTCTTGCGGATCCCCGATTTTAATTGCTCCACCATTGACGGCCATGCTCACAGCTGCCTAGGCTCCAAGCTCTGGAATTCCCTCCTTAAACCTCTCCACCTCTCTACCTCCTTTAAGACACTCCTTAAAACCTACTGCTTTTATAATATCTCCCTATGTGGCTCGATGTCAAACTTTGTTTGATAACGATCCTGTGAAGCGCCTTGGGACGTTTTACTACGTGCTTTTTAAATGCAAGTTGTTGTTCTTCTTCTTCTTCTTAAAAGTCAATGCCTAAAAATAAACTCTTTCTGGGAGGACGATACGTGGCAGTAATGGGGTAGAATAATGAGACTGGGGGCTGATTAGCAGAACAATCACCCTCTCCCATTTTTCTATGTTCTGTCATACAATGGCAATAAGGGCAATCAATAGTTATTTTTATGACGTAGCTGTTATTTACAGGTAGTGTTTCTCTTAACGAAATCCCCGTTCACCCTGCGCTGTGGACAGAAACAGAATGAATGTAGACTCCTGCAAATGCTGTGTGAGCAAAATATACAGCCACACCAATATGTAAAATTGAGAAAAATACCAGGAGGATAAATTAGAGCAAAATCATCCTCCTTACATAATACTCCCTTTAATTACCCCATCCCCCCTCAAATTTCCAGTCCAGCAACCCCTGGATTGGTGTCCAGGCCTACCCCAAGCTCCCAAGTTTCAGATACCCTACGAAGCCACTTGTGAATAAGTCTGCAACGTACACTGTAGTGGCTTCCTGCTCTGAAAAGGCAAATCTCCACGGGAGGGAAACTCAACATCACCAACAAAACTTCACATCATCTTTTGACATTATACAGATACAAGCTTGGTAGGGCAGGGGAGGAAGAGAAGTACATTCCACTGATGGTACTCTCACTTTTACATGGAATTTACAGCACAGAAACAGGCCATTTGGCCCAACTGGTCTATGCTGTTGTTTATGCTCCACATGAGCCTCCTCCCACCCTATTTCATCTCACTCTTCCTGCATATCATAGAGTCATAGAGTTATACAGCACGGATAGAGGCCCTTCGGCCCATCGTGTCCGCGCCGGCCATCAAGCCCTGTCTACTCTAATCCCATATTCCAGCATTTGGTCCGTAGCCTTGTATGCTATGGCATTTCAAGTGCTCATCCAAATGCTTCTTGAATGTTGTGAGGATTCCTGCCTCCACAACCCTTTCAGGCAGTGAGTTCCAGACTCCAACCACCCTCTGGGTGAAAAAGTTCTTTCTCAAATCCCCTCTAAACCTCCCGCCTTTTACCTTGAATCTATGTCCCCTTGTTATAGAACCCTCAACGAAGGGAAAAAGCTCCTTAGTATCTATCCTATCTGTGCCCCTCATATTCCTTTCTCCCTCATGTACTTACCTAGCTGCCCCTTAAATGCATCTATGCTATTCGCCTCAACAGCTCCACGTGGCAAGTTCCACATTCTAACTATGCTCTGAATGAAGACATTTCCCCTGAATTTCTGACTGAATTTATTAGTGACTATCTTTTATTTGTGTTCTCTAGTTTTGGACTCCTCCACAAGTGGAATCATCTTCCCCATATCTATTCTATCAAACCCCTTCATAATTTTAAAGACCTTGATGAAGTCACCCCAACAGCGGTCTCCCTTACACCAGTGTTGTCGAAACGTTAGTCGCTAGTGGCTAATTGAGAATCCAGATGTGGCTAATTGCATTTCTGATTAGCAAAGAGATGAGTAATGGACACCATTGTTGGGCATGTGAGCTCAATACTCCTATTCGCACGGCGTAGGCAAGTGAACTTGAACCTTTTTGTGCGTTTGTTGGTAAAATGGTAAGATGACATGCAGAGTGTTTTTTTTTAAATCGGTGCGAGTACTTTACGTCCTTGGTTACTGAATGGTGGTAGATGTTTGTTAAGTATATGTAGACATGCAAAGCACATTTACCTATATTGTGTGAGTGAATGTAAGGTGTTTTCTACTAAAATTAGTGCATGTGGCTAGTCAGCGATTTCAATTGGGCAACACTGCCCTGCACTATCCTAGTCCTATAATTGATATAAAAAAGTGAAAATGCTTTGTATGCAATTGCTTCACTTCCTTATTTGCCCAAGACAACTTAAAAATGCAGATGAGGTAAATTTGGGAATGAGCAACTATTCCTCTTTCAGAATGATGTAATGTCTGAAGTATCTCAGGATGACTAAAATACATCTTAAGCTAAAAACCTTGGGCGTTATTAAAACAAAGACTTGAGTTGTGTTTCCTTCGCCTTTTTGTAAAACTGAGGGACTCTTCACCTTCTGCAGGCTTTCTTTCTTGTTAAAACGTTCACGTTTAAAACTCAAGCATGTTGCCACTAGTAGCTACATTCCAATTTACCCAATTCACATTCATATCTTAGTGTTGCCTTCCAATAGGAGTTTATTAAATAAATGCTTAGATAGTTAAAATGCTCATTCTGAATATGTACAGATATCAAAAAGAATAAACTGGGTGAAGAATATGGATCCTTTTGTAGGGTCATTAACTCTTTAAATTGGACCTCATTATTGTGGCATGAAAAGATGAATTGGAACCAAATGTCTTAGCGATGAAACCTGATCTTATTTTACAACACAATAATGCATTTCAATGAAATCTGTATCATTATTGTGTGTTTGGTGCCAAATAAATGAAAAATATTTGGCAAGTACTTTTTCAGTGTTTCTATGTAAACATTTAGTTTCTGAGAAAGAGACCAAGAGTTATAGTCCTCAATTCCTCCAGGATTTGCAATATTTTAATAATGTGGGAAGAAGTGGTCTCTTTAGAAGCACGATCAACTGAACAATGGATTATTGCGGCAGGAAGCAATATATAGTACAGAACCTTTGGGTAAACATGTGCCATAAGTCTTTTCATCTTGAGTACAACTGAAGGAAACCTCAAACTTATTTTTGTATGTGGTTTAGTAATATGACGAAATATAGGTAGTATATTTATTCAAGCCCGAAACTATAAGAGCTAGGATGAACGAAATAATAGATGCAATAGTCTTTTATTCTGGATTTGAAAATATGCTTTAAATTCATTTCAGTAAACTGATAAACAAACTGTCTATCCCAATCACCGCTATGACCTTTGACAGCACGAACGATGCATCCTTTGATGTGGGTTTCAGCAGTTAACAACTTGCAATGTTTAAGAGGCTTTCCATCCTCACAATAGGGTCCATGAAGTTAAATACTAAATTAAATAATACACATTTATAATAAAAAAATAATGCAACAGGATGCACAATGCTCGACTGTATTGTATAAAGTAATATGATGAGTAAGGTTGGCCAATGCTCACTCATGACTTAACTGAATAGTCAGCCTTAAGGTGCAAATATTGGGCATAGCTCACTGCAGAGAGACCAAGTAATTTGATTTGAAGTGATGCAAAATGCAGTGGTTACAATGGAACTGACACAATACCGTCGATTTCACATTTTGAGATACTACTGAACGAACAGTTAATTCCCATCCATCTATAAACACAAAATGACATCATTTTGCTCAGTGACATCACTTTCCTCACTGAGTCAGAAGGTCGTGGGTTCAAGCCCCACACTAGCACTTAAGTACATAATCTAGGCTGACACCTCGGTGCAGTAGTGAGGGGGTGCTTCATAGTTGGGGGTGCCATGTTTCAGATACAAAACCTATAAAAAAAAAGCAGGTAAAGACCAGCTGGTGCATGAAGCCTGTTCTATCCGGTCATGCTGTAAACTCTTCACACCAGCAACTCCATCCTGCGATACCAGCCCCCACCCTCCTCCGTGAACTCGCAGACAGTTCGGCGTCTTATCCAGATCATCGATAAAGATGATGAACAGCAACACCCCTAACACCAATCACTGCAGGACTCCATTAGCGACCAATCCCCACACAGAACCACTACCTTTAATAATCTTCAGTCTGCAGCCAGCCCAAAGCTGCCTCATCTGTCTGTTCAAGTGGATGCAAAAGGTCCCATGGCACTATTCGAAGAGGAGCAGGGGAGCCTTCCTGGTATCCTGGCTGATACAACTGCACTTTTTAGCTCCCACCTGCTTAGTTTTTGGACCTCCATTTGCCACAATACTTCTTCAGCCGTCAATCAGCTTAACCACCCCTTTATATCCACCCGTGATGCTCCTGTCCACAGTAAAACCTTTAGTCTCTTCCATCCCAGTTGATCCACCTGGTATGGGACCTATTTTCATTCCCTCAAGTCCAAGGGCCACAGAATTAAATGTATCTGGTGCACAACTGGTTTAGCGATCCTTCACTATATCTCACTGGATCACACCAAGCGTTATTGGGCCACACATTCCTCTGCCAAAAACCGTGATCAATCTGGAAAGCAAAGATAACGCCCGGCTTCATTTCTTCATTATCAACCATCTCCTTAAACCCCTAATCCACGCTCCCTCCATCCTCATCACCAACAAGTGCGAGGCACTCACTTCTTTGTGAGATGATAGCTGAGCTACTTTGTCGCACAGCACCAGGCCAAGGCAGGAGACCTGAAGTGCTCATTCTGAATTCCATTAGCAAGCTCCACAATGGCTCTGGTGAAAGAACGGACCTTGTTACAGCAGTGTTCTGCTGGGCTGAGAAAGCCATGCCATTAAAAAGTAGCTTTGGTCTCCCCGGATCCAATCAGATACTGACATTTCAGGGTCAAAGAGTTCAGAAACAGTGGAATGCCTTAAAATGAAGGCATTGTTACAGCTGCCGGGAAAGCAAGCATTCACTGACTTGCATGATGGGGGTTCCTTTTCCTGAAGGACACTAGTGAGCCAGTTGGGTTTTTTTAAAACACAACAATCTAGCAAATTACCAGATTTATTGAATTCAATTTTTAAAAATTTGTGGCGGTGGGATTTGAACTAATGACCTCTCGGTTACCAGTCCGGTACCATCAGCACCAAGTTATCATACCCCATCATTCTTTAGTGCAAACCTCCAATATTTTCCCCAAGTGCCCATTCTTCAAATGTGAGCCTAGGTTGTGCATGTTGGCAAGACATCGGAATTCGAGACACATCACAGCTAAGCCTGGTCCTGTCCTCACCTGATGTCCACGCACATGCACTTTCCACCAGGGGCTACTGGGTGCCAGCAGGAGCTGGAAACCTGGTTGATATCCTTTTCTTTACCTCAGGGCTGCTGAGGTGTTACTGCCGTGAGATCAGCTAACTCAGAACAGACCAAGTACAGCTTGATATTATAACTGGGGAGGAAGGTGCCTTTATTCAACAGAAAGTCATTAACCTTAATGATTTTTAAAGCACTCCCAATTTCATGCCCAGATAGCAAAACTTGAAAAAAAAACTATAATAAAACAATTTTATTTTTAAAATTTTAATAAAGCAATATTCTATTCCCCACCAATTACCTTTTGACACACTGTCCAGGCTCACATACATCAAGACTGATTACTTGATTCCAAGTACCGGAGGGCAGGCATGCACAGGGACCTGTACTCCAGCATGAAGCAATGGCTTCAAGAGAGGAAGGGAGAGAACTGGATGGGAGAGTATCTTTTGTATCAATGTACTTTGTTGTTAGGGCAGGGAGGCAAAATGGCAGGGGGGTGAAGTGGGGGTAAATGATAAAGGATTGAAGTTTAGTCCTGGAGTTCTTTGAGATTGCTGTAAAAACAGAGGCTAAAGAAGCTGCCTCCCATTTAGCAAACCAAACACTAAATATGCTTTGCAAGATACGGCTCGCCTCTGGTCGAGTTATTGGGCACTTGCTATGAGTTTACAGTCAGATGTGGACCTTTGGGAAGGGCAGAGAGAATTGAAGAGCCCAAAATTTGGTTCAGAATTACAACAGGAACAGTAAAATTAATGCAAAAATTCAGGAATAAGATAAAAGACACTGATCTAATTAGCAGATTTACAGAAATCAGTCCACTTAGTGACATTTCAAGAACAAATATCCTACTGACCAAAGGGCCAAGCTCATGGATTGGACACAGAATATGAGGCAAACATATTTTTTTTAAGTCTGAGTTATGCAACAGAGCAGGAAAGCAGAAGCAGTGATAAAGTCTGCAACTAACGATACAATAGGGCTTCATCTCCAAGAGATTAAAATAACCACCATCTCCTCAGATAGATACGGAACTCTTTCTCGAACACTTCGAGTTAAACAGACTGTTGCTCGTTTTGGCATACAAAGGTCGGACTGTTTGACACCTCCAATAACCTCATCCAACAGAAACAGCGTGCAAGGGCAAAGAAGGTAATGAAGTTAAATCTTTATCTACAGAAACCCAAGACAGAATTAGTAGGTGCAATTTCACTTAAGTGGAAGGATTATCAATGTGTAAATTGATAGTATAGCTTGCGGGATTAGACGGAACACAGACAATGGTAAAGAGTGACTAAACAATAGCAGTTGTTATGGTAACGATCGTTAATACGATAAATTTATTTACTTTTGATATACGGTTGGATTTTTCCCACTTCTATTTGGGACGTTTTGATAAAAAGCTATATTCATGTAATTGCCACAAAAGGTAACCTACTATGGAAAGGCACTTTGAATAATTCAAGCTCTCTGCAGTTTAACCTTTTACGGGTTAAAGCAGCCATGTTTTCTTAAAGCAAAATAACTGCAAGTATTGACACACCATGGATGAATAAAGAAAAAGGCATACACTAGGTACATAGACAACAAAGGGCATACGAAGAGGTTAGGAAAGAAGTCAAAAAAACAATTAGGAAGCCAAAAAGAAACCACAAAATTAAATTATCAAGGAATATCAAAAAAAGTGAAGTATTCTTCAGGCACATAAATAACAAAAGAAAATTCAGAATATGGATAGGGCCACCAAGGGATATATACGATAATCTCACAGGCAATGATAGCGAAATGGCAGAAATATTAAATTATTAATTTGCTGCATTTACTAGGAAGACTATTATGGTGGGCGTGACTTTAGGAGAGGAGATCAAAAAAAGATAGAAAGATATTTAAGATAGAAAGCTGGGAGATAATTGATGAACTCATCAAACCTAGAGAGGATAAAATCCCAGGTCTGGATGTATTGCATCCGTGCATGTTAAAAGAAGTTAGGGAAAAGATAGCAGAGGCACTATTACAGATATATAAAAATTCATTAGAAAAGAGAATAGTGCCAGAGGACTGGCCGACAGCTAATGTGATTACTATATTTAAAAAGGGAGATAGCACCACTCCAGGGAACTATAGACCAATCAGCTTAACGCAGTGGTACGAAAAATAATGGAATCCACACTCAAAGCTGTAATAGAAAAACATCTGGAAACCGAAAATATAATAAAGAATAGTCAGCACAGATTTCAAAAGGGAAGGTCATGCTTGACCAACCTTATTGAATTCTTTGAAGTAACAGAAAGTGTAGACAAGGGGAATTTAGTAGATGTAATATATTTGGATTTTTAAAAGGCCTTCGATAAGGCACCGCATAATAGACTCATGACTAAGGCCACAGCATGTGGAATCAGGGGACAAGTGGCAGAATGGATAGCAAGCTGGCTACAAAACAAAATGCAGGGGTTAAAGGCAGTTACTCAAACTGGCAAAAAGTGGGAACTGGTGCTCTGTGAGAATCAGTGCTGGGACCACTGTTGTTCACTATATACGTAAACGATTTGGCTCAGGAATTCGAAGTACAATTTCTAATTTGCGGACGACACCAAATTTGGGGGTATAGTTAATACTGAGGGGGACTGCGACAAACCACAGGAAGACACTAATAAACTTGCAGAATGGGCGTATAATTGGCAACTGAATTTCAATATAGATAAGTGTGAGGTGGTACATTTTGATAGGAATAATAAGGAGGCCACATACTCCTTGGAAAATAAGAATCAAAATGGAGTAGAGGAGTGGAGGGATTTAGGGGTACAGATACACAAATCACTAAAAGAAGCGATGCAGGTTAATAAGACCATAGAAAAAGCAAACCAAGCACTGGAACATAGGAACAGGAGTAGGCCATTCAGTCCCTCGTGCCTGCTCCGCCATTTGATAAGATCATGGCTGATCTGTGATCTAGCTCCATATACCTGCCTTTGGCCCATATCCCTTAATAACTTTGGTTGCCAAAAAGCTATCTATCTCACATTTAAATGTAGTAATTGAGCTAGTATCAATTGCTGTTGGGGTTTCATTTCTAGAGGTATAGAATTAAAAAGCAGAGAATTTATGCTAAACTTGTACAGAACCTTGGTTGGACCACACTTGAAGTATTGCAAACAGTTCTGGTCTCCAAACTATAAAAGGGATATAGACACACTGGAGAAGGTGCAAAAAGATTTACTAGGATGATACCAGAAATGAGAGGTTATACCTATCAGGAAAGATTGAATAGGCTGGGGCTCTTTTCTCTGGAAAAAAGACTGAAGGGTGCCCTGATAGAGGCCTTTAAGATTATGGAAGTGTTTAATAGGGTAGACATAGAGAAGATGTTTCCATGTGCAGGGGAGACCAGAACTAGGGGCCATAAATATAAGATGGTCACTAACAAATCCAATAGGGAATTCAGGAGAAACCTCTTCACCCAGAGTGTAGCAAGAATATGGAATTCACCATCACAAGGAGTAGTTGAGGAGAATAGCATAGACGCAATTAAGGGGAAGCTAGGTAATCATGAGGGAGAAGGGAACAGAAGGCTATGTCAATGGGGTTAGATGAAGGGTGGGAGGAGGCTCACGTGCAGAATAAACCTGTTGGGCTGAATGGCCTGTTTATGTGCTAGACATTCTTTGGAATTCTTTGTAAATATACGGGATTATAATGAATCCATTTTGGACGCGAGAAAGGTAGATGTCCAAAAAAAAATACTGAGACTATAACATTAAGGGATTCAATCTGGATGAAGTGAGGGCTGAGAGATTCCGAGCATGCGAAGAACCTCTGAGGACAGGAGGATCACCTCTCTGTGCCCCAAATTCCCCAAATGTTAACTACAAGGACTAAAAACTCAGCAACTGCACAGTGTTTTAATAGGTCATTTGCAATCTGTTATCGAGTGAGCTGGAGCCAGAAACCTGCAGCAGCTTGCCGGTTGTGTATACAGATAACACAAGTGAGTTCCCCCACTTAGTTGCTTATTTCAATTTTTGTTTCAAGTTCCAAGTCTCCTCTTTTGCACAAAAATTAACTGTCTTCTCTTATTTCATCTGATCAATATGAAAATTTACTATGTTTTATTCATAAGTGGTTCAGTGCAACCAAGTAGTCGGAGAGAAAATATTTGTCTTAATCTTCAAAGTGATGGGTCGTTAACACTTTCTATATTATGCACACTGTACTCGCGACCTTTAGTTACTACTGTGGTACATGTTACAGTTTCATTCTAACTCCTTTTTGTTTCTTCCTCTTACTCGCATTATCTCTGGGAATTGCACAATGACAATACTGACTGTCCAGGTTCTTGTTGTCCACTTGCACATTTGTTATTAAACATCAGAACTGTCCACGTGCACTCACTTCCCTCTGCTCTTTTGCAGACCTCAAGCTACAACTTCACATTACAGGGTTTTGTAAAAGTACTCGCTCATTTCAGGAACATTTAGGCTCGCGACACTCCATGTCCATCACAATATAGGTTCAGATGAATGAAGACCTTCAGCTCATTTGATTTCATCCTTCAAGGATGCAGAACTTCAGTTACATGGAGAGACTAGAGAAGCTGAGGTTGTTCTCCTTGGAGCAGAGAAGGTTAAGGGGGGATTTAATGGAGATGTTCAAGATCATGAAGGGTTTTGACAGAGCAAATAAGGAAAAACTGTTTCCAGTGGCAGAAGGGTCGGTAACCAGAGGACACAGATTTAAGGTAATTGGCAAAAGAAACAATTGGCGAGATGAGAATTTTTTTTAACGCAGGGAGTTGTTCTGATCTGGAATGCACTGCCTGAAAGGGTGGTGGAAGCAGATTCAATAGAATTGAATAAATATTTGAAGGGCAAAAAATTGCAGGGCTATGGGGAAAGAGCAGGGCAATGGGACTAATTGGATAGCTCTTTCAGAGAGCTGGCACGGGCACGATAGGCCGAATGGCCTCCTTCTGTGCTGTATCATTCTAAGACACTGACCCCAATGCCTGCAGAATCTAGCAATGAGTCCAGTGTAGCTGAAGTCGTAGAATATCAAATTGAAACAAATCTGTAGAGAACTGTATTGTAAAAGGCTAAAGCAAAATTCATGAAAAACACATAATGCAAATCAATAAAAAAGGTTGAAGTCATAGCCTCATAACAGTGGTCTTTAGGACTATCCCTTTTTCGACGTTTGTACTTTATGCTATTAAACAGGATTAAACACAGTTCTGTTTCCTATAAAGCCTGTTAAAAATTGGACACATAAACATGAACATTTGGATGCAATTCTAAAGACTATGGAGTCAAGTTTCTTTCTTTACTAATTTTAGTGGAAAAACTAGAGAAGTGTGCAGTGTGCCATCCTACCAGCACCCACATCTGCACAGCAGTACATTCTGCACTTCAGCAGCTGTTGTTGGTGGAGGCTCCTCTGCCCAATGACAGGTGTGCCAGCAGACGCCCAGTGGCATCCGAATGAGATGTGAATGCCTGTCAAACCCTTACGCTGGAAGGATCTTCAGCAGCATCCCAAGCTTTACACAGTACTGCATGAAAAACGGGATGACAGGGTGATCAGGACCCAACGTCGCCTGTTTAGCCCTACACGAACCAATTATTGTAGACCTTTGGAATGACTGTGATAGCCCCTCTTCTCAGAGTCTGGATCCGTCATCTTCTGCAAGGACCACAGCAGCTACCATGCAGCATGGAGCTTGCACAGATGCCAGGACAATAACAGACTGCTGTGGCCTGAAACTTGGCTGCACCTTCTTGCAGGCATGCCACAGTGCTGACCTATGGGACGATGCTGTGGAGTGAAACCAGGTCATGCGGCACCACCTCAAACTTCAGCAGCCAAAGACAAGGCCAGGTATTGGGCTGCATCATTACCGGTCTGTAGACTGATGCATGTACCTAGGGGGTCCCTTACCCTCTATCCTAGCCTGCTCCTTCTTAATACCCCAGTCCTTCTGCCTTGGCAAAGATTGATGATTGTTAGAAGGCATTCCAACCTATCTCCAGAAGGTTTCACCATTTTTGACCCTCTCTTGTGACATTCCCCTTTAATTCTCCCCATCCCTTTAAATTTGACTTGCACACTATTTTCCTCTCCTACCACTGATGTCATCCCTAGACCAATCTAAGCTTGTACCTCGAGTTGTGAATAATTATGCCGATAGTGTTAGACTGGAAATTGGAGTGCTATTTACACTTGAGATTCAGGTGGGTCTTAAAATTGTGCAAATCAAATTAGAACTGATTTTAACCAAAAAATGAAAATCGACCCCCGATTGTTCCAATATCTTCCTTGCTGAACTCGCTCATCCACCACTCTTCATAAACTCCAACTTGTCCAAAACTCAGCCACCCATAACCTGATCCAAACTCAGTCCCAGTCACCCATCATCCTTCATCCTCATGGGCCTGCATTGGCTCTCAGTCCCCCAATTCATTAAATTAAAATCTTCATTCTGGTCTTCGAGTCCCTCTGGTCTTGCCCCACATTAACTATGCAACCTTCTCTAGCCTTATGCCCCATCTCCCACTCTTTCAGTCCTCCGACTCTGGCCTCTTGTGCATCCCTGCCTCCCCCCATCCCACCATTGGAGGCAGTGGTTAGGTGCTCTCTGTAACTCCTTCCCTAAACCCCTCTGCCTCTCCCCTTCTCTCTTCACCTTTTAAATTCTTCTCAAAATTCATCTTTTAGACCAAGCTATGTGTCACCTCGCCTAACTCTCCCACCATGGCTCAGCATCTGTTCCTTTGTCCCTTTTATTTACTTTTCCTCTTGCCTCATCCCCACCGCCAACATAAACTACCTTGAAATGATTCCTAGATTAAAGGCAACATTTACATTAAATGCAAGTTGTTCCATAAAGGGTATGACATAAGTTTATTACATAGCTAAACAAAATAATCAAGGCTACGGATTTACACACTCCATTAATATGCGGACACAATCACATCATTTGAATCTGAAAATACCTCTAACACTCACATAATGCTTTGCAATAACAACTACAATTTCACTTACTCAATCACCATAAATCAGTGGCCGATCAAATATTGTACATTACTTGGTATAAAACACTGTATACTCTCACTCCTTTGAGCAACACCACAGAAAATCTACTAGTAATATCTTAAAAATCCTACATGCAGCGTGCGTCAAATTTAAATGTCTGCCCTCTCAGGTGGACGTAAAAGATCCCATGGCACTATTTTGAAGAAGAGCAGGTGTGCTTTCCCCAGTGTCCTGGACAATATTTATCTCTCAACCATCATCACTAAAAACAGATTAGCTGGTCATTATCACATTGCTGTTTGTGGGACCTTGCTGTGTGCAAATTGGCTGCCGCGTTGCCTAAATTACAACAGTGACTACACTTCAAAAAGTACTTCATTGGCTGTAAAGCATTTTGGGACGTCCTGAGGTCATGTAAGGCACTACATAAATGCAAGTTCGTTCTTTCTTTTTATAGGACAACAAGTCAGTCACATTTTTCTGATTGGGTCAAATTTTTCAGACACCAACCAAAACCCACTTCATTGCTACGTACTTACTTCACTGCAGCACACTGCAAGCTATGTCGAATTAAAAACATAAAATGCTGGAGATTCCAAGCACGTCAGTCAGCATGTGAAAGAGAAAGATGCGCTAACATTTCGGGTTCATTGATTGTGTTTGACCTGCTGTGTACTGCCAATATTTTCTATTTTTATTTCAGATCTCCAGTTTAATAACCATCTCTGCACTGTGGGGGAAAACTAAAACACATATAAGTGGAAGTGTTTTTAAATGTTTCACAATGTAAAAATATATTAAATGTGCATTAGATCAGAAAAAAAACATGCTGCATTTTTCAAAACCACTGCAGTTTCTGAAGTGCAATACAACTGAAGTTCTAAAGCACTAATTCCAGGTAAATGGGACATGAACTAATGAAACTCAGTGAGGTTCATTATCTTTTGCCAGGACTCACTTTTGCTGAATTCTTAATATTTGAAGGCGGCATTGTAAAGAGTACCAAAAATTCAACAGTTAAGTCTCCTCCATTGCAGAGGATTAGAAATTGTGCACTGTCCTTCTCAACAGTCATGACTTTTTTTATATCAGAATTATTATTTCCCTGGTAAGTGTGGGTGCTACATTAATTATAAATCTTTACATTCTTGCTTACAACAGATTAACTTACTCACTTTTTTGCTGTTACATGAAATTTACATTATGAACCTTTCTGAAACTCAATGGCAAACTCCAGAAGCTCCTAACGTAGCAGTACGTGATTGTGAAAAATATCCATGCAAAACACAAAAAATTTAACAGGTAAACTGGCATTTTTAAATATATTTAAGTATGCATAAACTCTTAAGTGATTTTGCTTTGTAAAGTCAAATGAATATTTAGAAATGGTAAGGATATCATCAGGTTTGGGCACAAGCACAATGAGTGCAAAGTGTTTAGCCCTTTTACGGCTCGTGTTTGAGCTGAAATACATAGCCCGTCATAGTCCTTGGAACACCTTGTCTGCAGAACTCACTTAGAGTTGCAGGTGGTCGGAATAGGAGCAAGGAGCACCCAGGAAAGTAAAAAGCGTACCTAAGTGTGTGGTCCCTGAGATGTAGGATGACACATCACATTACAGCACATCACGAATTACGAGTTCAAAGCCCAAGCAGTAGTTCAGCCTTGCCTGAACCCCAAGCGACTGAATTCTTGAAGCACATGCATTTAAAAAATAATGAAGAATTTAAGCTTCTGAGGCTGGCTCTTGTCAGTTTTGGTTTTGTTTTTTTGCCAACAGGCAGTGTGATAGCCAACCATGATAGACAACAGGCTATCACCATTAATTACATGATTTGAACAGCAGTGATATTGGGTTTTATTTCACTGGATGCTGCAATAGGATATATGGTTTGGATGATGTTGATTGAGTTTGTCAAGAGCTGAGTAACGTAACCATGCTCGCACTTTCCGGACCTTTGCGTTCGTTCCTGAAAATATCGACTTTGACGGAGTGCAACACAGGCAATATCGGATCGGCTGCCCGTTGACTTCAATGGGAAGGAAAATCGAGCGGGTATAATCGGCAGACGATTTGTTTTTCGACTGTTTCACACCCCCGCCAAAGTTGGAAGTTTTGGCGTATATTTCAGGGTTCTATCGAGAGTGGATGTGTTCTGTAAAACTGGAGAGTGGCCAATTTAATACCCATTTTCAGAAAAGGGGACAAAGCTAACCTGGGTAATTACAGACCAATTATTTAACATCCACGACTGGGAATCTTTAATTAAAGGTGAAATTACTAAATATCTAGATGAAGAGAATATAAATAGAAACAGCCAACACAGCTTTCAGGAAATGAAGACCATGCTTGAGCTGTTTGCTCAAGGCATAGCTGGGATTAAAATGGCATTGTGTCATTTTAGATGTTAGCCTTGCTTCAGTGTTGCCTCTGAATCAAAACAACAAGAACTTGTATTTATAAAATGCCTTTAACGTAGTAAAATGTCCCAAGGTACCTCACAGGAGCATCATCAGATAAAATTTGACACCAAGCCACTTAAGGGGATATTAGGACCGGTGACCAAAAGCTTGGTCAAAGAGGTAGGTTTTATGGAGCACCTTAAAGGAGGAGAGAGAGTTAGAGAGGCTGGGAGGTTTAGGAAGAGAATTCCAGAGCTTAGGTCCTAGGCAGCAGAAGACCAGGGATGTGCAAGAGGTCTGAATTGGAGGAGTGCAGAGACCTCAGAGGATTGTAGGGCTGGAGGAGGTAAATCTTTTATTTTGGCCTCTGTCTTACTTTTTCATATTCGATTCGGCTCTAAATACGGAAGTTAAAAATGGTTAATTTCTTCTGTCGAAACATATTTTGGTGTAATTTAGTCATAATAGTTGTGAGTTATTTCCTGTCACAACTGGTGTGGGGAGTTATGAAAAGATTTTCACACAAAATATTAAGTCCTCATTTTCTAACTACCAATTTTGAAACTTAGTAGAAAGGAAATATTAAGCGTACTGATAAGCATAAAAATATTTGAACCGTCAGGATTATGTAGCAATGGGTAGATTACACATTTCCCATAAGAAGTCAACAGGACGCATTCATTAACCTTGTAAAGCTGCTGAAAATGTAAAAGTTAAGACCATGTTTGTTCAAGTTGGGGGATAGTCACAATATACTAAAGACAGCATATTTCAGTAGAGGTTTTTCTCTCTTAAATAAATAAACTAACTTTGAGCAACTAGTTTTGCACTGCACTATTTGTGGGAAATGGATTTGTTCTTTACAAATAAATGCTAGCACTAATGAGGACAAAAATATAGTTGCATTGCTCTGTACATCATCACAGCTAGATGTCACTATACGCGATAGTTTTGTTGGATATGTGTGGTGCCCAAAAGTAATATAATGATATAACTCCAATTATCTAAGTACAATTCAGCCCATTTCTTTCCCTTCTCCACCTACAATTCTTCCTGTGATTGAATCAATCAGATCATCAGGCAAAAATCAATCAATTGAAGAATTTTCTCTAAATAATGAGCATTCAGCAGTCATTATTCAGATAGGGCATGACGAATATAAAACAATGTAGCTTAAATCACTCACACTGTGCTTTTTCTTTTAATCTTACTTATTTAGAAATGGCTTTGAATGAAACAACGGAAAGCTTTTCCAACTATTCAAACACTACAGTGGAAGGCAAGTGTGCGCCAGACCGCGAAATTAGCCAAATGATTTTCTCAGTGCTTTACTCCATCCTCTTCATTGTCGGTCTCTTGATGAACAGCCTGGCCATTTGGGTCTTCTTTCAAATACCAAGCAAGTCAAACTTCATCGTGTACCTCAAGAACACCGTTATGGCCGACCTGCTGATGACACTGATATTCCCGTTTAAAATTCTCATTGCGTCGAGCTTCAGAACCCCAGGACTCCAAGTCTTTGTGTGTCAAGTCAGTTCGGTCATATTCTACTTGACTATGTACATCAGCATCATATTTTTAGGACTGATAAGCGTTGATCGCTACCAGAAGGCAACAAAACCTTTTGGCCATTCTGGGATGTGCAAACCCAGAACCGCAAAGATACTCTCAGCAGCCACATGGCTGTCCATGTTTCTCTTATCACTGCCCAATATGATGCTGTACAAGGGGAACAGCATGCCAAAAAATGAGCACAGATGTTCCTCTCTCAAAACCGAGCTGGGCTTAAAATGGCACGAAATGGTCAACTTCATCTGCCAGATTATATTCTGGAGCAACTTGGTGTTAATTGTTGTATGCTATTCCCTGATAACTAGGGAGCTTTATAAATCCTATCGGAAAACGAGAGGCAGTTCCAGGCAAGCAAAGAAAGTCAATTTCAATGTCTTTCTCGTGCTGGCTGTGTTCTTTATCTGTTTTGTTCCGTTCCATTTTGCCAGAGTCCCGTACACACTTAGTCAGACTAGAAATGCCTTCCAGTGCTCGACAAAGGTTGCCCTTTACTACATAAAGGAAAGCACGCTGTGCTTGGGGGCACTAAACGCATGTCTTGACCCATTAATTTATTTTTTTCTGTGTAGGTCATTCAAGAACATGTTATTTGCAAAACTGAACAAATGCATACAGAGACTGACAAAAAGGCCAAAAAATGAGCACTCATCCAGCAGAGAGACTCCACTCTAGGTTACAAATCAACACTGCACCTACCAACAACAAACATTCGCTCTCTTTATTTCTTAATAAGGCTGGACATCGTGTTGCAACATTAACCTTCCATGGACTGCAGTATCAATAAGGAACATCAAAGTTACAATTTTTTCAGAAAAAAGAATTGTAAGAAATTAATATCGTAAAATTAGCTATATAATTCACATTTCAATACATGTACTCTACATATTGAGTGCATGTGGAGTTCGGAGAGGTTTGGAGCAGGGAAACAGCATTGAGTCCCAATACAACAATAATGTGCATTTATATAGTGCCTTTAATGTAGTAAAACGTCCCAAGGCTCTTCACAGAGAAACACTTGATCAAGAAATGCTGGAGCAGCATGGATGGCTTGAAGTCTTTTTTTATTCCTACATTCTTATGAAACATATAGCAGTTCTAGGACTGTCATATACTTACAATTTTTATGCCCCCATCCCTTGTTTTTTTGATTAAGTGTTTCCCTGTTTAAGATAATCAGTGACCTACATACAGGCCTCTGTAATTGTATTTTACATAGAATTTACAGCACAGGAAAAGGCCATTCGGCCCAACGGGTCTATACCAGTGTTTATGCTCCACATGAGCCTCCTCCCACCTTACTTTATCTCACCCCATCAACATATCAGTAGTCTGAGCCAGCACAGCTGAAAAGTGTGTCTAGGATCATGTGTGGGGTTTACAGAAGGAATTCCGGAGAGTAGGACTGGGGTGCCAGAAAGCTCTGCCACCGTTGGTGGATTGAAGGGGCAGTGGGAGGTGCAGATAGCCAGAGACAGAGGGTGGAAATATACTTACACAGATGCAAGGGATGGAGGGGACTGCAGAATTGGGGAGGAGATGGCTATGGAAGGCTTTATAAATGTGGCAGGCAGAGCCAAGAAAAGCATGAAGGGCGAGTGAGAGACTTAGCAATTTTGTAAAGGGTGGAGCTTGGAAAGTCAGTGAGGAAAGCATTAGAGAAATTGAGTCAGGAGGTAACAAAGGTTTGAATAAGGGTGGTGGGGACAATATTTCAGGGGTGAAAGTAAGCAGTCATCGTGATGGGCATGATGTGGCTTTGAAACTCAGCTCAGGATCAAACAGGACACCGAGACTGAGAACCATTTGGTTCAGTTTGAGTGAGCAACCAGAAAATGAGTTGACATCAGACAAGCAATCCGATAACTATTCCATATTACGCGTTCACATTTTAGCAGAGCCACTCTCTCCCACATGGTCCATCAGCATAGCAGAAAAATTGACCAGAAATCTTGTGAAGTGCAGTATTTCCATGATCATGAGGTTATGGTCACGGTAAACAAAAAGGAAATAAGAAGGGTAAAGAGAGAGTATGAGAATAGACTGGCGGCCAACATAAAAGGGAATACAAAAGTCTTCTACAGGCACGTAAACAGTAAAAGGCGAGTAAGAGGAGGAGTGGGGCCGATTAGGGACAATAAAGACGATCTACTCAAGGAGGCAGAGGGGATGGCCGAGGTACTAAATGAGTAGTTTGCATCTGTCTTTACCAAGGAAGAAGATACTGCCAGAGTCTCAGTAAAAGAAGATATTGTTGAGATACTGGATGTGCTAAAAATTGATGAAGAAGAGGTACTTGAAAGGCCAGCTGTACTTAAAACAGATAAGTCACCCCGTCCGAATGGGATGCATCCTAGGTTGCTGAGTGAAGAAAGGGTGGAAATTGCAGAGGTGCTGGCCATAATCTTCCAAACATCCGTAGATACAGGGGTGGTGCCAGAGGACTGGAGAATTGCAAATGTTACACCCTTGTTCAAAAATGGGTGTAAGTCAGTTTAACCTCAGTGGTGGGGAAACTTTTAGAAACGATAATCCGGGACAGAATTAACAGTCACTTGGACAAGAGTGGATTGATTAGGGAAAGCCAGCATGGATTTGTTAAAGGCAAATCGTGTTTAACTAACCTGATAGAGTTTTTTGATGAGGTAACAGAGAGGGTAGATGAGGGCAATGCAGTTAACGTGGTGTATATGGATTTTCAAAAGGTGTTTGATAAAGTACCGCAAGATTGCGGGCCATGAAATAAAGGGGGCAGTAGCAACATGGATACAGAATTGGCTAAGTGACAGGAAACAGAGAGTATTGGTGAACGGTTGTTTTTCGGACTGGAGAGAGATGTACAGTGGTGTTCCCCAGGGGTCCGTCCTGGGACCATTGATTTTCTTGATATATATTAATGACTTGGACTTGGGTGTACAGGGCACAACTTCAAAATTTGCAGATGAATCAAAACTTGGAAGAGTAGTAAACAGTGAGGAGGATAGTGATAGACTTCAAGAGGATATAGACAGGCTGGTGGCATGGGCGGACACGTGGCAGATGAAATTTAACACAAAAAAATGCGAAGTTATACATTTCGGTAGGAAGAACTAGGGAAGGACAATATAAACTAGAGAGCACAACTCTAAAAGGGGCACAGGAACAGAGAGATCTGGGGGTTTATGTACACAAATCATTGAAGGTGGCAGGACAGGTTGAGAAAGCGGTTAAAAAAGCATACAGGATCCTGGGATTTATAGAGGCATAGTGTACAAAAGTGAGGAAGTCATGATGAACCTTTATAAAACAGTACTTCGGCCACAACAGGAGTATTGTGACCAGTTCTGGGCACCGCACTTTCGGAAAGATGTGAAGGCCTTAGAGAGGGTGCAGAAGAGATTTATTAGAATGATTCCAGGGATGAGGGACTTTAGCTACGTGGACAGACTGGGGAAACTGGGGTTGTTCTCCTTGGAACAGAGACGGTTGCGAGGAGATTGGATAGAGGTATTCAAAATCATGACGGGTCTAGACAGAGTAGATGGAGAGAAACTGTTCCCATTAGTGGAAGGTTCAAGAACCAGAGGACATAGATTTAAGGTGATTGGCTAGAGAACCAAAGGTGACATGAGGAAAAACATTTGTACACAGCGAGTGGTTAGGATCTGCCCAAGTGGGTAGTGGAGGCAGATTCAATCATGGCCTTCAAAAGGGAATTGGATAAGTACTTGAAAGGAAAAAAACTGCAGGGTTACGGGGATAGGGTGGGGGAGTGGGACTAGCTGGATTGCTCTTGCATGAAGCCAGCACGGACTTGATGGGCCGAATGGCCGCCTCCTGTGCTATAACCTTTCTATGATTCTATGGTACAAATCAGGGTTGAGTTATTTGGAAAGATGAGTTGGCTTGAGCGATCCCTTTTGGGGCATGCTTGTCTGCTCAATGTTGTAGGCTTGAGAAATTACAGAGGCAAAGTCAAAGGAAAGTTAGAACAGCACATTCAAGGGATGGTAGAATCTCCCTGTCCTTATGTGATTCAGACATTTTTTATTAAAAAAACAGAATACTGGATTTTTCTAAGGAGATCTTTTTAAAAAATTGCAATTCCTAACATTCCATAAAGTCAAAATGGAAGTTCCTATCTAGGATTTTATAAAAGATTTTCCATTCTAGTGTTTTATAAGCACCATTTTCATGTTTTTGAGGAGTCTACACAAGCAGCTGGAAATTATAATTGGACCAAGAAATAATATGGTTGAGCATTTTTAACAACTAGGTCTGTTAAAATTATCAACTAATAACTTGGAAATTTCAGGAGGTCCATGTACAAAAAAGCACTCTTACCATTACAGTGAGCCATGTTGCTTTGCATTTCCATACTGGCTACAATCAGCAGGGGTTCTTCGCTGCTCGAAGCACTTTTGCCATTTTTTTTACTCTACTTTCAGTGTTGGCACCGGCACAGAAAAATGCTTGCAACACCATCACGGCACTGGATGGAGGAAAAACCTATCGTACTCTCAGAATTTCCCCACTGTAAATTCCTAAAGTTGAGCGTTTAGAGGTTGTAAATAAATTGATGGTTGTATGAGAGATTGGTGGGGGGGTTAAACAAGTGTTTAACCGGAATTGTCAAAGAAATTAGCATGGTGGCAAAGTGAGTTGAAGTGCCAATGGGTTGCACCATAGATTCAATAACTCACCTCTGCTCCTTCCAACCTCAAGCACACTCCTGTGAGTAGATGCCAAGTGGCAGCATGGCATGGGGGAGGGAAAATTAGACAGGGAGCCTCGGGTGGCAGCCTACATGCACTTCCACTGGCTGTACTTTCTCCTGTAGAAGTCAACTTTGTTGTGTTGAATTTCTCGATGGAAACTAAGGGACTTGATTATAAAGTAAAGAAATATAGAATCATAGGAAATTTACAGCACAGAAGGAGAGCATTCGGCCATCGTGTCCGCGCCGGCTGAGGAACGAGCCACCCAGCCTAATCCCACTTTCACGCATTTGGTCCGTAGCTCTTCAGGTGCACATCCAAATATTTTTTAAATGAGTTAAGGGTTTCTGCCTCTACCACCCTCTCAGGCAGTGAGTTCCAGACCCCCACCACCCTCTGGGTGAAAAAACTTTCCTAATTTCCGCTCTAATCCTTCTACCAATTACTTTAAATCTATGCCCCCTAGTTATTGACCCTTCCGCTAAGGGAAATAGGTCCTTCCTATCCACTCTATCTAGGCCCCTCATAATTTTGTACACCTCAATCAAATCACCCTCAGCCTCCTCCGTTCCAAGGAAAACAACCCCAGCCTATCCAATCTGTCATCATAGCTAAAATTCTCCAGTCCTGGCAAAATCCTCGTAAATCTCCTCTGCACCCTCTCTGGTGCAATTACATCCTTCCTGTAATGTGGTGACCAGAACTGTGCACAGTACTCAAGCTGTGGCCTAACTAGAGTTTTATACAGTTCCAGCATAACATCCCTGCTTTTATATTCTATGCCTCGGCTAGTAAAGGAAAGTATTCCATATGCCTTCTTAACCACCTTATCTACCTGTCCTGCTACCTTCAGGGATCTGTGAACATGCACTCCAAGGTCCCTCACTTCCTCTACACCTCTCAGTATCCTCCCATTCATCGTGTATTCCCTTGCCTTGTTTGCTCTCCCCAAATGCATTACCTCACACTTCTCCTGATTGAACTCCATTTGCCACTTTTCTACCCATCTGACCAGTCCATTGATATCTTCCTGCAGTCTACAGCTTTCCTCCTCACTATCAACCACATGGTCTATCTTTGTGTCATCCACAAATTTCTTAATCATGCCCCCGATGTTTAAGTCCAAATCGTTAATGTATATCACAAAAAGCAAAGGACCTAGTATCACTGTTAACTATGGAAAAGACTGCTACCCAATACAGTATCAATTGGTCTACACACAAAAAAGAAAGAAATGGGTAAATTCCTAAGTGACAAAGGAGTAAGACTAAATTCAGTCGGAGTGCAGCTTAGAAATATTGGCAGCAATTTTAACCTAACCCGCCTGTCAGGAAATTGACGGGATCGGGTGCAATGCTGGTTTTACACTCCGACCCGCTTTTACTCTCCATTGAAGCCTGGCGAGTTAGGTTAAAATTACCCCTATAGATACAACACTACAGCAATGTTCACCAGGCCAATGGTCCCTCAGAGTGAAGCTTCCTGCTCAGAGCACATGAATGGTGAACTTATTCTACATGGGGATGAACTTTACTCCAGGGCTACAGGAAGCTGAAAACAATCCGAGTTGGTGCCTCACATTGGCCTAAACGTGGAGGGGATTATGTAGGTTTGAATGAGAAACAGCTATGCACTTTTATGCTTAAAATAGAAACTGAGAGAAATAAGGAACTTTTCTGAACTCATAAAACTTTGAACTTGAAACAAAAATCCCTCATTAACTTCCATATTGCGGGGCAGAATTGCTGCTGCAGCGCTCGAAAGGTTATTAGAAAGAGGAAGTTATTACAACCCAAAAGCAGGCTCTTTTGTGTCTCAATCTGCAATGGTACTGATACTGGAAGGAAGACATGTATATCCTTCTGATCCACACAGCCTCTAAAGGAGCCTGAACTGGGCAAGTAAGTGCCATTTTATTAGGAGGGAGAGAAGTGGAAGGGAATGATAAATAAAGGCAAATTAAAAATGAATAACCAATCCAGTTTCGGTATCCATCGCTATGTATAAAGTGAGTCTGATCACAATCTTCCCCTTGACATTTATCTACAGTACATGTGAACTTCCCTTTTGAGACAACTGATTAAGCAGAAAAGTCACTTGGAGGATACCATGAGTTCTGTAGACAATTGCAAGTACAATGTGTTGCTTTTTTCTGCAAAATGTACATTCAACATCTAAGTTATTTTTGAAAATCAAGTCACAAGTGCAGAGCAAATTTATTTTTGCTTGGTTAAGATGAGGTACAAGACATTCACACTTGGGATTACAAAAATCTCATCATTTTGTATTGAAAAGTATTCACACTCAGTCTATACATTATTGTTGCTCAGCTGTTTCCAGGTCTCCCTGGAGCAGCAATCAGGGTAGATGGAGGCTAGGAATTGTTGGAAAGATTTGCCAGTATTTCAGCCATCCATCCAACACTATTGTCATGTCACTCATTTAAACTGTCAACACATTCGCTGTTCCAAAACACAGAAGAATAAAGGACCTAATGCTCTAAAGTTAAATAGTGCAAAAACACGCTTGTGGTGCACATCTGTTGTACAAATAACCATCTGGGCAATTCACAGCCAGTGAGTGGAAAACTTGAATAAATATTATAGGATAAGTAAGCACAAGCACTGTGATACTGTAATGTGCTGGCCATTTCCTCCGTTCCTCAGATGACTGGGAATGAGATGCACTTGCAACTTTGCTACTTCAGAAATGTTCCCATCTTTTGGAGAGGGTAGGGGGAAGAGGAAGCAAAAATTTGAAACTGACCCAGTGACTAGTTTAAAAAAAGCTTCCAACATTTTGCTACATAAGTGTTACAAGTGACTGCAGCTATGTAAACAAATCACACCTACTGATCATTCTACCCCAGCTAGAACTCAGAATAGCTTCAAATTCAAGTTTGCTGTAATGATTACTTTCTGTGAAACATGCACTTCACAAAGCTCCCAATCTAAATAGCAATATTATTGAATTACGGTCAGAGCATATCTGCCCCAAGAAAAGTGTGGGGGGGGTGGGGAGATGAAAAACAGGAATTTTCAGAACAGAACCTTGTACTGATTTAACCTGGGAGAGGGTGCAAGAAATTCAGGTCATCCATTCCTACTATCTGGAACACACAACTGAGTGACTGATGAGCTGTCAAGTCTCTCTTAATTCCAATGACAGTCGTACTTAATGTGAAAAAATGTACGAAAGAAATGCTTTTTTTGTGGTGAAAATATTTTGCATTTTTTGTATGCAGTGCATGGAAAACAGTGAAAGTTGAAACTTCCCGCAAACATACATGCATTTTGGCCCCACAAATCTTTGTGTGCAAGTCTAACCAATGACTGCTTTCGCTGTGCTGTGCAGTAGAAAAAAAATCAGCTTGATTCATAACCTAGTTACTTTTCTTCCCTGGGAACAAAACTCATTGATTTCAATGTACTGACCTCAGTCAAGAAAAGAAAGAACTTGCATTTATATAGCACCTTTCACAACCTCAGGACGTCCCAAACTGCTTTACAGCCAATGAAGTTTTTTTTTGAAGTGCAGTCACTATTGTAATGTAGGAAATGCGGCTGCCAATTTGCACACAGTAAGATCCCACAAACAGCAGTGAGATAAATGACCAGATAATCTGGTGTAGGTGTTGGTTGAGGGATAAATATTGACAAGGACACCGGAAGAACTCCCCTACTCTTCTTCAAATAGTGCCATGGGATCTTTTACGTCCAAACAAGAGGGCAGGCGGGGCCTCGGTTTAACGTTTCACCCAAAAGATGGCACTTCCAACAATGCAACACTCCCTCCGTACTGCACTGGAATGTCAGTTTCGATTTTGTGCTCAAGTCTCTGTAGTGGGGCTTGAACCTACAACCTTCTGACGCAGAGGTGAGACTGCTACCCACTGAGCCATGCCTGACACCTGGTAGTAGGATATTTCTGAGCACAGAACATAATCCATGGCTACAGAATGTATTCAAACAATTAGAGTAGTCACAGAACACGAATGATGAATCTGGGAGCACAAGTTTTATTTACACAAGACCCTATAAATATCATCACACCAACGGCCATGGCATAGACTATTTGTACAAGAGGGCTAACATGGATGTATACTCTACCTTTGCCACAAAGGCCAGTGGTAAAATCCAGTAGTTTAATCTGACTTGTACCACTGCTAAGATATCACATGATGCCTTACCTAATTTGCTACATAAAGGAAGGTTTTCCACCATCAGATCTTCTGAATGTTTATTTGACACGTTGAATTTGCTTAAAATTGATGTTGGAATCCAGTCCACAAGTAGATTAGAGATTCTGCAGCTTTAATGATGTATTAAATGCTAATATATTGAGCACAATTAAAATGTGACTGACTGACTGACTGACATTTTTGTATGACTGTTACATATGATTAACTATTTAAATATCCATTATTACTGACACATCTTTTTGTCATAGCTTTAGAAACCAAGGTCTCTGGTCTCTAACAACAGATCCATAACGGGATCTCATGGTGTCCCCGAGCTCATCAGATCTCTGCAATTATTGACTGAGCACCACTTACACAGCAACAATAATACTACTAATACACATTTTCTGCAATGACAGCCCTGTTTTCCTTAGAGTAGCTAATACCTTCTTTCGAAAGTTACAACAAGCGGTCCCTAGGAATATGCATTAATATCTGCAGACATGCCAAGGCAGAAAAGATAGAAAACCATTGCTTTATGTGAATGCAGTATGTGATCAACTATTTAATATCCATTATTGCTAATTACTGTAAATGTAACATTAACCAGCCAAAATGATAGGTTTCACTAGAAACGGAATGTTTAATAAAACAAATTGTAAACCAATCTGGAGAAAAAGCTTATTTTTTGGAAAAACATACCATGCATTAAGTAACTAAATGTTTGATCAGACAACCTCAATCACTTTGAACTTCTACACAATCTCTCCATTTGGCAGAAGTCATTCTTCTTGTTGTTCCTGAGGATTGTACTGTGGCACACCCTCAGTCACCGTGAAAGAACATTATATGCTGTGGCAGGACAGAGGTGGATCTCCAGGGAAACAACAGGCAGCAGTGTTTGACTGTTGTCGCATTGGGAAGCCATCTAGAACCTGGACACTTGGACTGAAACTCCACTTTCCACAGAAACTAAACTAATCTACAGTAAACGCATCTATGTGGAGAGACTAGAGAAGCTGGGAATCTTCTCCTTTGAGCAGAGAAGGTTAAGGGGAGATTTATTAGAGGTGTGCAAAATCATGAGGGGTTTAGATAGAGAAATTATTTCCAATGGCAGGTGCACAGTAAACAGAGGACACAGATTTGAGGTAATTGGCAAAAGAACCAGAACAGAGGTGAGGAGAATTTTTTTTTAATGCAGCGAGTTGTTATGATCTGGAATGCACTGCCTGAAAGGATGGTGGAAGCAGATTCAATAGTAACTTTCAAATGGGAATTGGATAAATACTCAAACAGGAAAAATTTACAGGGCTTTAGGGAAAGAGTAGGGGAGAAGGACTAATTGGATAGCTCTTTCAAAGAGCTGGCACAGGCACGATGGGCCGAATGGCCTCCTTCTGTGCTGTATGATTCAATACAGTATGATAACACACACAACTCAATGTAACCAAAATCCAAGCAGCTTCTTCGTTTAGTCGTCAATGAATTCTGAAAACTTCTGAATACAAAAACGCACTTTTACTTTAAGAAATTGGGAAGGGAGATTAAAAGAAACAGGTGATTATAATTTTCTCCCTTTCCCATCTCTGGCCTTCATAACTTCAAACCTAATTTTAACTCCCACTATCTTTTCAGCAGGGATTTTGGCCACGTTGAATGGGTATGTTGGGGGGGGGGGGGGGAGGTGGGAAAGACAAAATGACGCAAGAGGTACGGGCCCTCTTTGAGAACACTTTGCTGGGGGTGGGCTGTCTGCACCCTTGGTGTCCGTCTGCCTGGTTTTTCTTCTCGGCCACTGGGTTATGTGCCACTTTTGACAGGTTTCTTGTTCCCATACCACGCCTGCCTTACCACCCAGCCCCTCCTCCACCACACCTTCCCCACTGCCTTAACTATTCAAACATTTTCACTGTCTCAAATATTTTTAACCTATTTCATTATGACTCTTCCTATTGTCTTATGTTAAGATCACTTCAGCGATTTAACCACCTCCTGTTTTTCATTTAAGCAGTGTGGGTATGCGGGTGACTTGTGTCTTGGTGTGTGCGTGCGACTGTGTCTTATGTCTAGGTGTGCATCTGCATGTTTTGCTTCCCCTTCCCTTTCTTCTCTTCCTTTTTAAATGTTGTTCATCTATGTTTTTTCAGTTGAAGGGTCTACATCTGAATCATTAACTTGACTGTTCGCTCCATAAATACTGACTGACCAGCTGAGTGTTTCCAGCACTTTGTCTTTATTACAGCACCTCTGAGTTGTGTAACTAACTTAATTGGGCAATCACAGGTGTACACTTCATATTTCCTGGCACCAGTGCCGCCCTCTGCTGAGCCGGCAATCAATACCGTTACTGCAATTCACAAAACGTCAGTGGAAAAATCTGCACGTCCCACAAAACAGAAAAATGGGCATGCACTGTGGAAACTCACACAGAACCCGCCATATGCGTCAAAATATTAACTATGATCCAATGGTAACTTCAGGACAAAGAACCACAACTTCTGCAATGCGAAGTCAATATTTTCAGCCATTTGTTTTGAGCTGTTATGCAGAAAGGAATGATAGCAAGAGAATAAAGCAGAGAATATTCTTGCAGCTCAAAAATGCCACTTTTGCTTACTTAACTTCATTCATCAATAAAGTAGGCACTCCTAAAACATTTGTTTTTGATAAGTAATTCCTACTTGATGTCTGCCAGCACATACCTATCGTTCATTCTTACTGAAGCAGGTTTATAGAACAACTCCTTCAGAGCTCTGCAGTCCATACCCTACCCTCAGAACATTCAATACATCCATCGCCCCTGACCTCTCCCAGCATATTGATTTCAAAATTTACATCCTCCTCTTCAAATCCTATATCACTGTGGTCCACCCTAGCTGTCATCTTCTCCAGCTCCATAACCCGGCATGTACACTCCGCTCTTCTGACTTTGGCCTACCTTGTATTTTCCTCCCTCTGCTGCATTATTAGTGGCAGAGCCTTCTGCCACGGTGCCCCTGCATTCAAACTCTCTTCCTAAAACTCACGACGTTAATTCTCTCCCCTCTTCAGAAGCCCACTCAAAATATAGCTCCATGGCCTTCCTTTCTATTGCCTCTCATAACATGCCTACTTTCTACTCAGTATCTACTGCTCTTCCTGTAAAGCACCTTGGGACTTTTGTTGAGTGAAGGAGCTATAAGAAAGTAAAATGTTGTGTCCAATGTATTGCAAAGTCTGCTATTTATTTGGCCAATGCTGCAAAATTTGCACTAGGACATAAAGTATTGACAAGAGCTGACCCATGTCTGGATGGAGTCACGTCACTAACCTAACAAACTTGATAAAGGTCATCCAGGACAAAAATATAAAAATCCACGAATTACATTAACCATACAATAATACAACCTGAATAGCTGAAAGCTATTGTAGCATTACGACACAGCACTAATCAACGCAAATGAAATACAGAAAGACCAATGGGGCCCAAAAATACAACATTCATCATCTAGGCTTGCACAGGAAGAATGACTACTTGGCCAATGTATCTAGAAAGTGACCATCTGTGGAACCACATGCCAGAAGTAAGTAAGGAATGGGGACTAAGGGAGGCGAGCAAAAATTGAAAAATAATTTTTTTTAAAAACACTTCCAAAACACCTGATCGGCAAATTGCAAATTGATCGAGAACTTGACATGGCGACTAACTGTGGCCAATAATTGCAAAATTACATGCTGTGGCCTGGCTGACTAGGAACGCAAAGGATAGGAAGCAACCTGGATTTAAAAAGCGTTTTTCACATCGTCAGGATGCCCCAAAGTGCTTCACAACCAATGAAGCACTTTTGAAGTGAAGTCACTGTTCTTTTTATTCATTCATGGGATGTGGGCGTTGCTGGCAAGGCCAGCATTTATTGCCCAGCCCTAATTGCCCTTGAGATGTCATATAGGCAAACACAGCAGCTAATTTTCACACAGCAAGTTCTCACAAACAGCAATGAGATACTGGGAGAATTCCCCTGATCTGCTTGAAATAGTGCAGTGCAATCTTTTACGTCCACTTGAGAGGGCGGACGTGGCCTCAGTTTAACAAGTCCTCCGAAAGACGGCAGCTCCACATTGCAGTACTAAGGAAGTGTCAGCCTAGATTATGTGCTCAAGTCTCTAGAGTGGGGCTTATAAATACCCTCATTAACAATTAACCCTCCTGCCCCAACCAACTTCCACATAGCTAGAGAAGGGAGAGATAAATAGTATCCATTCAGGTAGCAGTAAAGGAGGAGGTAGCAGTGAAATTGAATAGGATAAAAATAGATGGAGATATTTAAAAGATTGGCAGTACTCAAAGTAGAATCGTCACCCGGTCCAGATGGGATGCATCCTAGGTTACTGAGGGAAGTAAGGGTGGAAATTGCGGAGGCTCTGGCTACAAACTTCCAATCTTCTTTAGATATGGGGATGGTGCCAGAGGACGAGAGGATTCCAAATGTTACACCCCTGTTCAAAAAAAGGGAAGAGGGATTAACCCAACAATCACAGGCCAGTTAGCCTAATGTCGGTGGTGGGGAAACTTTTAGAGACAATTATCCGGGACAAAATTAATTGGCACTTGGAAAAGTATGGGCTAATAAATGAAAGTCAGCGCGGATTTGTTAAAGGAAAATAGTGTTTGCCTAACTTGATTGAGTTCTTTGGTGAAGTAACTGTGCTGGAAGCAGATTCAATAGTAACTTTCAAAGGGGAATTCGATAAATACTGGAAGGGAAAAAATTTACAGTGCCATGGGGATAGAGCAGGGGAATGGGACTAATTGGATAGCTCTTTCAAGAGACGACAGAGGCAAGATGGGCTGAATGGCCTCCTCCTGTGTTGTGCCTACTATGACACTATGTAGGACATTAGAAAACTTCATTGACAGCAAAAGACCATTTGGCCCAACAAGCCCAATCCTTTTTGGTTAATCTTACCTTCTCACCATGTCCCTGATCCCCCAGAAGTGTATCTACTTGCCTCTTGAAACTAACTATGTAAATGGGTTCAACAGCTCATCTTCTCCCATCCTTTTCTAGTTAGTTGGAAATCAACACTACAATGATACCTTTCCTACAGATATGAAGCACACCCTCCCTCACAAAATAAAGTCACTCACTCCAATTTATAGATTAAATCTGACAGAAATCTTACTAGACTGAACAACAGCTAAATTTAATGATTATTCTACATTGAGTTACATCAAAACTACAGCACAGAAAAAGGCCATTCAGCCCAACTGGTCCATGCCGGCATTTATGCTCCACATGAGCCTCCTCCCTCCCCACTTCACCTAACCCTATCTGGATACCCTTCTATTCCTTTCTCCCTCACGTGCTTATCTAGCTTCCCCTTAAAAGCATGAGAATCTGATCCCTAGTGTCTGAGTTCCTTGAGTTACGCAACGTGTTGCAGCCACATTACTTTGGGGTCCTTCTCTGTGGTGTCAAATTGTTTTTAGTGTTATGAAGGTCATAACACTAACACTGATATGGAGGGTCACTGGACATCTTTGAAGAGATGGGCATTTTGTTTTTTTTAAAAAAACATTTCTTAAAATCTAAACAAACAAAAAAATTGAAAGGGCTTCAAAACTATGGGTAGTTTGGTTATGAACTACAGTGAACTTCTCCAAGGGACACCAGTTTCCTACAAGCAAACTTCCTCTTATGTAGAAGGCACTGTCCTTCGCTGTTATTGCTAACTGATCTGGCTGATGTTTCATAACTAAGAGGGCAGGCTGTAGGCAGGGAGAGGGCACGGTGGAGCAGCTGGTGTACCTAAAACCAGCTATACTCAACAATGTCTTTCTACCACCTGGTAGCGTTTCAAAACTAATATAGAGGACCATGTGGTGAAAAATTTACATTTGGCCACAAATTAAAGATGAGTCCAAAAGATTGGGTTTTAACGAAGTGCAATCTTCTCATTTGGTAAAATATCTGGGAGAGCTTCAAAGGTTGAGTGATATTGGCAGTTGTGATTATATCAAGACAATTATACAGCCAATAAGCAAGGTTAGGAAACCAACTATACCAGTTGCTGCCTTCAAGGAAGGAAATACCTACACAAAACTATTTCAATTTGCTGTGCAGGGCTTTTCCTGCAGCCAACGGGAAGAAGGAAAACCACAATGTGAAACAATAAAGTACAAACGGTCGTGGAGAACAATTTGGTTCTGAGAATCCTAAAGTTACCACACTACTTAAGCATCAGGAAGTAAGGAACACTCTCAAATCGTTGTAAATAAAATGTACTTACATTACAAACATGAGAGTTTGATCCCCGGTGTCCGAGGAAAGACTGGAGAAATTTGGGTTTTTCAGTCCAGAAAGGGAGACGTGTGAGAGGCAATATTAGAGAAATGGAAGATTGTTAAGAGAATGGAAATGTAAATTGGATCAATAAATTAAATTAATTGCAGAACTGGAATAAAGGGACATGGGTTCCAATTCGCAAAAGGTTATTGTTTTATTGATATCAGGAAATTCTTCTTCACAAAGAGAGTGATCAACATGTGGAATATTTTACCACAAAATACAGGAGGAAAAAAACACTGCAATCATTGAACAGGTAATTTGAAAATTGATGAAATGGGGAAGGTTGTCGGGTCTTTCTAGGTGAATGAATTAAGAGGGGATGAATAGCCTTCATCATCTGTAATTAGCTTGTGGTTTTGTGCACCACAGCTTTGTATCACAAACAAACTTGTTCAACTCCACATTATGTAGACATTTCCAAAGCAGACTTTACAGTGATTTGTTGAACGTCTGTATTTTAAACACAAAAACACACACACAATTTGGTATTAAATGCAGTAATTCCAAATAAAAATTGTGCATTACTTAAAGAAAGCCTGCTTATCATTTTATTCAAAATGACATCTGTTGTGTGTGCGCACAAGAGAGGATAGTGTCCAGGAGAACTGCAATGTCATTGAGTCAAAAACAAATCATTCCACCATTGGTGGCCGTGCCTTCAGCTGCCTGGGCCCTAAGCTCCGGAATTCCCTTCGTGAACTTCTTCACCTCTTTGCCTCTCTCCTCCTTTAAGACGCTCCTTAAAACCTACCTCTTTGACCAAGCTTTTGGTCACCTGGCCTAATATCTCTTTGTGTGGCTCAGTGTCAAATTTTGTTTGATACCGCTCCTGTGAAGCGCCTTGGGACGTTTTACTACGTTAAAGGCGTTATATAAATGCAAGTTGCTGTTGTTGGAAAAGACACTGGAGACAGGGCAATAAATCTGGCCTTGTTATTGTTGCCCACATCGTGAAAAGAAATATTTTACAAAACTGCTGAAAAATGCAAGATGGTATGGGAAAGCAGCAAAGGTGACAAACTGACAAGGAGGGAAATACTGTCATCTAGTGTGCAAGATTGGCAGCGGGGGGTCGACTGGGCGCGTGGGTAACGCGCCCAGTGAATTCGGGGTGCTCCGCATGCGATCGCAGCAATAATTGAAGGCACTTACCACGGCTTCCGGATTTCCTGTTCCAGACCTGCGCAGAGGGCGCACTGTGCACCCCCATCACAGGCTGTCAGCAGGAGGAGCCCTATTTAAAGCGGCAGTCCTCCAATGCTCCTCCTGCAGCAAACAACCAATTTTGGATCATGGAGCAGGCCAGAGGCAAGGCTGCTTCAAGGTTCTCTGACTCCTCACTCCAGGTGCTGCTCGATGGGGTGAGGAGGAGGAGGGAATTTTTTTTTCCCATCGGATGGGAGGAGGTGGCCTCCCTCTGCCACCAAGAAGGCCTGGCTGGAGGTGGCCGAGGAGGTCAGCAGCAGTGGCAACGTGTCCAGAACCTGGGTCCAGTGCAGGAAGCGATTTAATGACCTAACCAGGTCAGCCAAAGTGAGTATACTTATGCATTCTCCCACACTCCGTCTTCCACATCACCTCCAACTACCACACAACTCCTTCTGCACTGCCACAATGCTCTCGCATCACTCCTCACATCCACTCAACCATCATCCTCACCTTGCCTGCACTTACCACCCCAGTTCCCATTCAAACACTACCACGCAACCCAATCCTCATACAATCTCATGGCTATGTTTCACATGCTCCCTCCCATGCATCTCCCTCACGCTCACCCCCACTCACACCAATGCATGCAGCGAGTCACCATGCAACCATCACTCAATCAAGCCTCTGTGTTTTGCCTTGATAGGAGAAGAGATGCCAGAATGCCCGGAAGAGGGCAAGACTGGAGGCGGCCTGCCACACCAGGTGGTCATAACAGATGCAGAGCAGCAGGCACTCGAAATAAGCCAGACGCTGGAGTGCCTGTCCGTGGCAGACGCCGAGGCTGGGAGTGCACAAGCAGCTGGTGACAGAAATTTAACACTCAGCACTCATGATAACGAATGATCTTAGCATCACTTGGCATCTACAGCACCTCAACATCTGTCCACATGCTTAATATTGCTTTCTGTTCTCTTGCAGGGCCATCTGCGACCGCCGTGACTGTGGGGGGCGATTCCTCAGAGGCCGTCCATCGTCACATCTGAGCCATGCATCCACCAGCGCAGATACACACACCTCGGTGGGTCCCCATCCTCACTTAGTTGGGTTTGCACATGGTGAGTCACCACACACGTGAGCACGAACAGACCCCGGTGGCAGGGCCAGCCGTGGAGAGTCCACGTCGGTAGGAGCACTCTTCTCCAGGCTCTGCTCAGCTGGACCAAGATGCTGAACCCTGGGGGCCAGCCGTGAAAAGGAGAGTCATCGAGGGCCAGCAGCACATTGCCGAGGTACTGGAACAGTTGCCACGTGCACTCTTCACAATCGCGCAGAGGATGGAAGAGTCCAACTCCTGCATGAGTGGAATACTGTCACAGGGACGAGAAGGCATCTCTGAGATAGTATCGCTGGTAGATGCGGGAATGTCTGCGATGGAGGGAAGGCTAGCCTCCATCGAGCTTCAAGCACGGCTCAACAACGAGTCCATTCAGGCCCTGACAACGGCCGTTCGGATTCAGGGTGAGCAACATTCTGCCGCCTTAAACAGGCTGACAGATACCTTACAACTGGTCTACCAAGGCTTCACACAAATCCTCCAAACTGTCGTCCAACAGGGTGGAAGGAGTGATGTGGGCCTGGCCCAGGAGAGGGATGATGGCGAAAGGGGACATGGAAGTGGAGACGCCACTCAAAGTGCTCCCACGTCTCACCCGTTGCCCCCCTCTCAACCAGTACCCGTAATGCTGCCTCCTCTCCAGGTGGCCGAGTCTGCCCCTGCAGAGACGCAGGTGGAGCAGTCTTTGGAGGGGCCCTCACGGGCACCGAAACCCAAAGGGGATAGGCCTAAAGCATCTAATCGGTCAGGGCATGAACAAGAGCAACCTGCCACTACCTCTGCTGAAGCCACAGGGGTAGCACCACATAGGGGTTCCCGTAAACGTAAGGCGAAGGTTTTGTGAGCACAAAGGGGACGCACAAGGGTGTCTGACAGAATGTCATGTTTTTGATTTGCTTTTTTTTGTTTTGCAAAAAAATCATTAAAAATTGTTATCTCCACTACTGCCACGTCTTTGCAAATCTTGTCTGGTTTGTGCAATAATGCCCTTTCCTGAGGATCACAATGAAGACCCACACCTGATGCCACCCCCCACTGTGTCAATGCAGAGTGGATGTAGGTGTATTTGCAGGGCTCTTTTGTGCAGGCGACAGAGACTCCGGCGATGTACCTGGTGGCACCCTGGAAGGATGCGGAGAAGACGTTGTTGAGGGCAGTGGTGACTTTGACAGCGACAGGAAAAAGATGGTACTCGGGCCAGCCGGGAGCAGCTCGGCATGAAGGAGGCTGCAGATGTCCACGACTACATGTCGAGTGACTCTGAGCCTCCGTGTGCACTGCTGCTCAGAGAGGTCCAGGAAGCTGAGCCTCGGTCTGTGGACCCCGTGGCGAGGGTAGTGCCTTCTGCGACGCATCTCTCTCTGCGCTTGCCCTCCCTCCTGCTGTACAGGTGGATGTGTCACAGCACTGTGTTGTGGAGCTCCACGTGTCAGAGGTGGATGGCGTGGCCGGCGATGCTGTTCGTATTCCGAGGAGGTCATGACTGCAGCTATGGCGGCCCCCATCCAGAAGCTGTACGTTTGAGGGGGTCCGCAAGGTAGGTAAATGTGTCTGCACACCGGGGTTTAGGTTGCAAGTTAGTGAATTTTAGTGTTAGGAGGAAGGTGGTGGAGGCCAAACTTTGTCCAAAGTGACAGAGTGGCCTCCTGCAATGACAGCGTGTCTCCAACCCCTACCTGTCAAATGGACCTTTGCAGCTGCCACAGGCTGGTGGCTGCAACACGTCCATTTCAACCTGGAGTGTTTCCCCCAGTACGGGAAACACACTCAGTTTAGATGAAAATCCCACCCCTCCTAAAATATCCTACAAATCAGGTCTGCTAATGACCTGTAGCATCAAAATAATTGCCTTTTGTGGGATCCCGCCGGGGGTCCCGCAAGTGGGGACTGCACGCGCATCTAAGCGCGTCATTGGGGAACCCAGAAGTGGGCGGGTTGGAGCCGGGCTCCAGACCTGCCCCGAGAATCCCCAATTTACGGAGCCCCCCCCCCCCGCCACCATGAACGCACCCGCTCAGACGTCCGGAAATCGAGCCCACAGTGTCTGTTTAGTCACTAAACCATCGGAGATGCAGCACAGGCCAGGGATCAGGGCCTTTATCCCGTGAACCATCGTGGAAGCAGGACAAATATCCCATCACTCGTGAACGAGACCCTTGCCCTTAATATTTAATTTTTCGATTATTTGCTTAAATGGCACGTGCGAATAATACCATCAACCACTGACTAGGACAAGTGTGGGAGAAGTGGTATTAACATGAACTTAGAATTGTCAACTGAGTTGACGCTTCTGTTTTTACTGTTTGTGTGAATTCAGATTCCGGATCCCAATTATTCTCAATGACGTTATTAAAATATTATTACACAAAGATCAAAATGATGGCATCACAACTAGAATCATAGAATCATAGAAGTTACAACATGGAAACAGGCCCTTCGGCCCAACATGTCCATGTCGCCCAGTTTATACCACTAAGCTAGTCCCAATTGCCTGCACTTGGCCCATATCCCTCTATACCCATCTTACCCATGTAACTGTCCAAATGCTTTTTAAAAGACAAAATTGTACCCGCCTCTACTACTGCCTCTGGCAGCTCGTTCCAGACACTCACCACCCTTTGAGTGAAAAAATTGCCCCTCTGGACCCTTTTGTATCTCTCCCCTCTCACCTTAAACCTATGCCCCCTCGTTATAGACTCCCCTACCTTTGGGAAAAGATTTTGACTATCGACCTTATCTATGCCCCTCATTATTTTATAGACTTCTATAAGATCACCCCTTAACCTCCTACTCTCCAGGGAAAAAAGTCCCAGTCTGTCTAACCTCTCCCTGTAAGTCAAACCATCAACTCAACAAATAAAACATTTCATACAGATGGAGTAAAAAGTAGTAACAAGGAAAATAAACCAAAAGTAATCAATTGTTTGCATTTTTTTTTAAAATAAGGGCTCCTGTTAGTGAGATTTCTCTAAGCCTACTTTTTTTTCTTTTTATGTTTCCTTGATTAGATTATATTTTGTTGCTGTGGAAAACAGCTATTCAATAAATTTGATGAAAATCCAATAAATTGCAGTTAGAATGTGGAACTTGCTACCATAAGGAGTAGTTGAAGCGAATAGCATAGATGCCTTTAAGGGGAATCTAGATAAACAGATGAGGAAGAAAGAAATAGAAGGATCTGCTGATCGGCTTAGAAGAACAAGCGTGGGAGGAGACTCAGTAAAACCTTTATTCTCTTCAATCCCAGTTGATCCGCCTGATTTGGGCCCTATTTTCATTCCCTCAAGTCCAAGGATCACAGAATTAAATGTATCTGGTGCACAACTGGTTTAGCGATCCTTCACTATATCTCACTGGATCACACCAAGTGTTATTGGGCCACACATTCCTCTGCCAAAAACCAGGATCATCCTGGAAAGCAAAGATAACCCCCGGCTTCTTTTCTTCACTGCCAACCATCTCCTTAAACCCCTAATCCATGCTCCCTCCATCCTCATCACCAACAAGTGCGAGGCACCCCCGTCTTTGTGAGATGATAGCTGATCTACTTTGTAGCATAGCACCAGGCCAAGGCAGGAGACCTGAAGTGCTCATTCTGAATTCCATTATCAAGCTCCACAATGGCTCGGGTGAAAGAACGGACCTTGTTACAGCAGTGTTCTGCTGGGCTGAGAAAGCCATGCCATTAAAAAGTAGCTTTGGTCTCCCCGGATTCAATCAGATACTGACATTTCAGGGTCAAAGAGTTCAGAAACAGTGGAATGCCTTAAAGGCATTGTTACAGCTGCCGGGAAAGCAAGCATTCACTGACTTGCATGATGGGGGTTCCTTTTCCTGAAGGACACTAGTGAGCCAGTTGGGTTTTTTTAAAACACAACAATCTAGCAAATTACCAGATTTATTGAATTCAATTTTTAAAAATTTGTGGCGGTGGGATTTGAACTAATGACCTCTCGGTTACCAGTCCAGTACCATTAGCACCAAGTTATCATACCCCATCATTCTTTAGTGCAAACCTCCAATATTTTCCCCAAGTGCCCATTCTTCAAATGTGAGCCTAGGTTGTGCATGTTGGCAAGACATCGGAATACGAGACACATCACGGCTAAGCCTGGTCCTGTCCTCACCTGATGTCCACGCACATGCACTTTCCACCAGGGCTACCGGGTGCCAGCAGGAGCTGGAAACCTGGTTGATATCCTTTTCTTTACCTCAGGGCTGCTGAGGTGTTACTGCCGTGAGATCAGCTAACTCAGAACAGACCAAGTACAGCTTGATATTATAACTGGGGAGGAAGGTGCCTTTATTTAACAGAAAGTCATTAACCTTAATGATTTTTAAAACACTCCCAATTTCATGCCCAGATAGCAAAACTTGAAAAAAAAACTATAATAAAATAATTTTATTTTTAAAATTTTAATAAAGCAATATTCTATTCCCCACAGATTACCTTTTGACACACTGTCCAGGCTCACATACATCAAGACTGATTACTTGATTCCAAGTACCGGAGGGCAGGCATGCACAGGGACCTGTACTCCAGCATGAAGCAATGGCTTCAAGAGAGGAAGGGAGAAAACTGGATGGGAAAGTATCTTTTGTATCAATGTACTTTGTTGTTAGGGCAGGGAGGCAAAATGGCAGGGGGGTGAAGTGGAGGTAAATGATAAAGGATTGAAGTTTAGTCCTGGAGTTCTTTGAGATTGCTGTAAAAAGAGGCTAAAGAAGCTGCCTCCCATTTAGCAAACCAAACACTAAATATGCTTTGCAAGATACGGCTCACCTCTGGTCGAGTTATTGGGCACTTGCTATGAGTTTACAGTCAGATGTGGAACTTTGGGAAGGGGAGAGAGAATTGAAGAGCTCAAAATTTTCTTCAGAATTACAACAGGTACAGTAAAATTAATGCAAAAATTCAGGAATAAGACAAAGAATGCTGATCTAATTAGCAGGTTTACAGAAATCAGTCCACCTAGTGACATTTCAAGAACAAATATCCTACCGACCAAAGGGCCAAGCTCATGGATTGGACACAGAATTATGAGGAAAATATATATATTTTTTTTTAAGTCTGAGTTACGCAATCAGAGCAGGAAAGCAGAAGCAGTGATAAAGTCTGCAACTAACGATACAATAGGGCTTCATCTCCAAGAGATTAAAATAACCACTATCTCCTCAGATGGATACGGAACTCTTTCTCGAATATTTTGAGTTAAACAGACTGTTGCTCGTTTTGGCATACAAAGGTCGGACTGTTTGACACCTCCAATAACCTCATCCAACAGAAACAGCGTGCAAGGGCAAAGAAGGTAATGAAGTTAAATCTTTTTTACAGAAACCCAAGACAGAATTAGTAGGTGCAATTTCACTTAAGTGGAAGGATTATCAATGTGTAAATTGATAATATAGCTTGCGGGATTAGACGGAACACAGACAATGGTAAAGGGTGACTAAACAAAGGCAGTTGTTATGGTAACGATCGTTAATACGATAAATTTAATTACTTTTGATATACGGGTTGGATTTTTTTTCCCCCTTTTATTTGGGACGTTTTGATAAAAAGCTATATTCGTGTAATTTCCACAAAAGGTAACCTACTATGGAAAGGCACTTTGAATAATTCGAGCTCTCTGCAGTTTAACCTTTTACACATGACACATCATGGATGAATAAAGAAAAACCATACACTTAATGCGTAGACAACAAAGGGAATATGATGAACAATTGGGAAGGCAAAAAGAAACCACAAAATTAAATCATCAAGGAATATCAAAAAAAATGTATTCTACAGACACAAAAGTAACAAAAGAAAAATCAGGATAAGGATAGGGCCACTAAGGGATATATACGATAAACTCACAGGCATTGACAGCGAAATAGCAGAAATATTAAATGATTACTTCGCTGCATTTATCAGGAAGACTATTATGGTGGGCATTACATAAGAAGAGGAGATCAAAAAAGATGTAAAGATATTTAAAATAGAAAGGTGGGGGGGGGGGGGGGGGGGGGAGATAATTGATAAACTCATCAAACTTAGAGAGAGGATAAAATCCCAGGTCTGGATGTATTGCATCCGCGCATATTAAAAGAAATTAGGGAAAAGATAGCAGAGGCA